>NW_027436731.1:0-338338 GCF_047716275.1 Strix uralensis
CACAGAGCCCCATATTTTATGTTGTCCTGGAGAGCTTGCAGAGCACTGGGGAAAGGCAGGCAGAGAATTCCCTGCTAGCACCTTCTCTGTGCCTGTTCACATTGCTTCGCAGAATCGCTTTTGTGCAGAAAACAGTAACACTTGTTCAGAACGAAAGAAAGCACAGAGCCCCAGATTTTATGTTGTCCTGGAGAGATTGCAGAGCACTGGGGAAAAGCAGGCAGAGAATTCCCTGCTAGCACGTTCTCTGTTCCTGGGAAACAGAAGTGTTCACATTGCTTCGCAGAATCGCTTTTGTGCAGAAAACAGTAACAGTTGTTCAGAACGAAAGAAAGCACAGAGCCCCAGATTTTATGTTGTCCTGGAGAGCTTGCAGAGCACTGGGGAAAGGCAGGCAGAGAATTCCCTGCTAGCACCTTCTCTGTTCCTGGGAAACAGAAGTGTTCACATTGCTTCGCAGAATCGCTTTTGTGCAGAAAACAGTAACACTTGTTCAGAACGAAAGAAAGCACAGAGCCCCAGATTTTACGTTGTCCTGGAGAGCTTGCAGAGCACTGGGGAAAGGCAGGCAGAGAATTCCCTGCTAGCACCTTCTCTGTTCCTGGGAAACAGAAGTGTTCACATTGCTTCGCAGAATCGCTTTTGTGCAGAAAACAGTAACACTTGTTCAGAACGAAAGAAAGCACAGAGCCCCAGATTCTATGTTGTCCTGGAGAGCTTGCAGAGCACTGGGGAAAAGCAGGCAGAGAATTCCCTGCTAGCACCTTCTCTGTGCCTGGGAAACAGAAGTGTTCACATTGCTTCGCAGAATCGCTTTTGTGCAGAAAACAGTAACACTTGTTCAGAACGAAAGAAAGCACAAAGCCCCAGATTTTATGTTGTCTTGGAGTACTTGCAGAGCACTGGGGAAAAGCAGGCAGAGAATTCCCTGCTAGCACCTTCTCTGTGCCTGGGAAACAGAAGTGTTCACATTGCTTTGCAGAATCGCTTTTGTGCAGAAAACAGTAACACTTGTTCAGAACGAAAGAAAGCACAGAGCCCCAGATTCTATGTTGTCCTGGAGAGCTTGCAGAACACTGGGGAAAAGCAGGCAGAGAATTCCCTGCTAGCACCTTCTCTGTGCCTGGGAAACAGAAGTGTTCACATTGCTTCGCAGAATCGCTTTTGTGCAGAAAACAGTAACACTTGTTCAGAACGAAAGAAAGCACAGAGCCCCAGATTTTATGTTGTCCTGGAGAGCTTGCAGAGCACTGGGGAAAGGCAGGCAGAGAATTCCCTGCTAGCACCTTCTCTGTGCCTGTTCACATTCCTTCGCAGACTCGCTTTTGTGCAGAAAACAGTAACACTTGTTCAGACGAAAGAAAGCACAGAGCCCCAGATTTTATGTTGTCCTGGAGAGCTTGCAGAGCACTGGGGAAAGGCAGGCAGAGAATTCCCTGCTAGCACCTTCTCTGTGCCTGGGAAGCAGAAGTGTTCACATTGCTTCGCAGAATCGCTTTTGTGCAGAAAACAGTAACACTTGTTCACAACGAAAGAAAGCACAGAGCCCCAGATTCTATGTTGTCCTGGAGAGCTTGCAGAGCACTGGGGAAAAGCAGGCAGAGAATTCCCTGCTAGCACCTTCTCTGTTCCTGGGAAACAGAAGTGTTCACATTGCTTCGCAGAATCGCTTTTGTGCAGAAAACAGTAACACTTGTTCAGAACGAAAGAAAGCACAGAGCCCCAGATTTTATGTTGTCCTGGAGAGCTTGCAGAGCACTGGGGAAAGGCAGGCAGAGAATTCCCTGCTAGCACCTTCTCTGTGCCTGGGAAACAGAAGTGTTCACATTGCTTCGCAGAATCGCTTTTGTGCAGAAAACAGTAACACTTGTTCAGAACGAAAGAAAGCACAGAGCCCCAGATTTTACGTTGTCCTGGAGAGCTTGCAGAGCACTGGGGAAAGGCAGGCAGAGAATTCCCTGCTAGCACCTTCTCTGTTCCTGGGAAACAGAAGTGTTCACATTGCTTCGCAGAATCGCTTTTGTGCAGAAAACAGTAACACTTGTTCAGAACGAAAGAAAGCACAGAGCCCCAGATTTTATGTTGTCCTGGAGAGCTTGCAGAGCACTGGGGAAAGGCAGGCAGAGAATTCCCTGCTAGCACGTTCTCTGTTCCTGGGAAACAGAAGTGTTCACATTGCTTCGCAGAATAGCTTTTGTGCAGAAAACAGTAACACTTGTTCAGAACGAAAGAAAGCACAGAGCCCCAGATTTTATGTTGTCCTGGAGAGCTTGCAGAGCACTGGGGAAAGGCAGGCAGAGAATTCCCTGCTAGCACCTTCTCTGTTCCTGGGAAACAGAAGTGTTCACATTGCTTTGCAGAATCGCTTTTGTGCAGAAAACAGTAACACTTGTTCAGAACGAAAGAAAGCACAGAGCCCCAGATTTTATGTTGTCCTGGAGAGCTTGCAGAGCACTGGGGAAAAGCAGGCAGAGAATTCCCTGCTAGCACCTTCTCTGTTCCTGGGAAACAGAAGTGTTCACATTGCTTCGCAGAATCGCTTTTGTGCAGAAAACAGTAACAGTTGTTCAGAACGAAAGAAAGCACAGAGCCCCAGATTTTATGTTGTCCTGGAGAGCTTGCAGAGCACTGGGGAAAGGCAGGCAGAGAATTCCCTGCTAGCACCTTCTCTGTTCCTGGGAAACAGAAGTGTTCACATTGCTTCGCAGAATCGCTTTTGTGCAGAAAACAGTAACACTTGTTCAGACGAAAGAAAGCACAGAGCCCCAGATTTTATGTTGTCCTGGAGAGCTTGCAGAGCACTGGGGAAAGGCAGGCAGAGAATTCCCTGCTAGCACCTTCTCTGTGCCTGGGAAGCAGAAGTGTTCCCATTGCTTCGCAGAATCGCTTTTGTGCAGAAAACAGTAACACTTGTTCACAACGAAAGAAAGCACAGAGCCCCAGATTTGCTGTTGTCCTGGAGAGCTTGCAGAGCACTGGGGAAAGGCAGGCAGAGAATTCCCTGCTAGCACCTTCTCTGTGCCTGGGAAACAGAAGTGTTCACATTGCTTCGCAGAATCGCTTTTGTGCAGAAAACAGTAACACTTGTTCAGAACGAAAGAAAGCACAGAGCCCCAGATTTTATGTTGTCCTGGAGAGCTTGCAGAGCACTGGGGAAAAGCAGGCAGAGAATTCCCTGCTAGCACCTTCTCTGTTCCTGGGAAACAGAAGTGTTCACATTGCTTCGCAGAATCGCTTTTGTGCAGAAAACAGTAACAGTTGTTCAGAACGAAAGAAAGCACAGAGCCCCAGATTTTATGTTGTCCTGGAGAGCTTGCAGAGCACTGGGGAAAGGCAGGCAGAGAATTCCCTGCTAGCACCTTCTCTGTTCCTGGGAAACAGAAGTGTTCACATTGCTTCGCAGAATCGCTTTTGTGCAGAAAACAGTAACACTTGTTCAGACGAAAGAAAGCACAGAGCCCCAGATTTTATGTTGTCCTGGAGAGCTTGCAGAGCACTGGGGAAAGGCAGGCAGAGAATTCCCTGCTAGCACCTTCTCTGTGCCTGGGAAGCAGAAGTGTTCCCATTGCTTCGCAGAATCGCTTTTGTGCAGAAAACAGTAACACTTGTTCACAACGAAAGAAAGCACAGAGCCCCAGATTTGCTGTTGTCCTGGAGAGCTTGCAGAGCACTGGGGAAAGGCAGGCAGAGAATTCCCTGCTAGCACCTTCTCTGTGCCTGGGAAACAGAAGTGTTCACATTGCTTCGCAGAATCGCTTTTGTGCAGAAAACAGTAACACTTGTTCAGAACGAAAGAAAGCACAGAGCCCCAGATTTTATGTTGTCCTGGAGAGCTTGCAGAGCACTGGGGAAAAGCAGGCAGAGAATTCCCTGCTAGCACCTTCTCTGTGCCTGGGAAACAGAATTGTTCACATTGCTTCGCAGAATCGCTTTTGTGCAGAAAACAGTAACACTTGTTCAGAACGAAAGAAAGCACAGAGCCCCAGATTTTATGTTGTCCTGGAGAGCTTGCAGAGCACTGGGGAAAGGCAGGCAGAGAATTCCCTGCTAGCACCTTCTCTGTGCCTGTTCACATTCCTTCGCAGAATCGCTTTTGTGCAGAAAACAGTAACACTTGTTCAGACGAAAGAAAGCACAGAGCCCCAGATTTTATGTTGTCCTGGAGAGCTTGCAGAGCACTGGGGAAAGGCAGGCAGAGAATTCCCTGCTAGCACCTTCTCTGTGCCTGGGAAGCAGAAGTGTTCACATTGCTTCGCAGAATCGCTTTTGTGCAGAAAACAGTAACACTTGTTCACAACGAAAGAAAGCACAGAGCCCCAGATTCTATGTTGTCCTGGAGAGCTTGCAGAGCACTGGGGAAAAGCAGGCAGAGAATTCCCTGCTAGCACCTTCTCTGTGCCTGGGAAACAGAAGTGTTCACATTGCTTCGCAGAATCGCTTTTGTGCAGAAAACAGTAACACTTGTTCAGAACGAAAGAAAGCACAGAGCCCCAGATTTTATGTTGTCCTGGAGAGCTTGCAGAGCACTGGGGAAAGGCAGGCAGAGAATTCCCTGCTAGCACCTTCTCTGTGCCTGGGAAACAGAAGTGTTCACATTGCTTCGCAGAATCGCTTTTGTGCAGAAAACAGTAACACTTGTTCAGAACGAAAGAAAGCACAGAGCCCCAGATTTTACGTTGTCCTGGAGAGCTTGCAGAGCACTGGGGAAAGGCAGGCAGAGAATTCCCTGCTAGCACCTTCTCTGTTCCTGGGAAACAGAAGTGTTCACATTGCTTCGCAGAATCGCTTTTGTGCAGAAAACAGTAACAGTTGTTCAGAACGAAAGAAAGCACAGAGCCCCAGATTTTATGTTGTCCTGGAGAGCTTGCAGAGCACTGGGGAAAGGCAGGCAGAGAATTCCCTGCTAGCACCTTCTCTGTTCCTGGGAAACAGAAGTGTTCACATTGCTTCGCAGAATCGCTTTTGTGCAGAAAACAGTAACACTTGTTCAGACGAAAGAAAGCACAGAGCCCCAGATTTTATGTTGTCCTGGAGAGCTTGCAGAGCACTGGGGAAAGGCAGGCAGAGAATTCCCTGCTAGCACCTTCTCTGTGCCTGGGAAGCAGAAGTGTTCCCATTGCTTCGCAGAATCGCTTTTGTGCAGAAAACAGTAACACTTGTTCACAACGAAAGAAAGCACAGAGCCCCAGATTTGCTGTTGTCCTGGAGAGCTTGCAGAGCACTGGGGAAAGGCAGGCAGAGAATTCCCTGCTAGCACCTTCTCTGTGCCTGGGAAACAGAAGTGTTCACATTGCTTCGCAGAATCGCTTTTGTGCAGAAAACAGTAACACTTGTTCAGAACGAAAGAAAGCACAGAGCCCCAGATTTTATGTTGTCCTGGAGAGCTTGCAGAGCACTGGGGAAAAGCAGGCAGAGAATTCCCTGCTAGCACCTTCTCTGTGCCTGGGAAACAGAATTGTTCACATTGCTTCGCAGAATCGCTTTTGTGCAGAAAACAGTAACACTTGTTCAGAACGAAAGAAAGCACAGAGCCCCAGATTTTATGTTGTCCTGGAGAGCTTGCAGAGCACTGGGGAAAGGCAGGCAGAGAATTCCCTGCTAGCACCTTCTCTGTGCCTGTTCACATTCCTTCGCAGAATCGCTTTTGTGCAGAAAACAGTAACACTTGTTCAGACGAAAGAAAGCACAGAGCCCCAGATTTTATGTTGTCCTGGAGAGCTTGCAGAGCACTGGGGAAAAGCAGGCAGAGAATTCCCTGCTAGCACCTTCTCTGTGCCTGGGAAACAGAAGTGTTCACATTGCTTCGCAGAATCGCTTTTGTGCAGAAAACAGTAACACTTGTTCAGAACGAAAGAAAGCACAGAGCCCCAGATTTTATGTTGTCCTGGAGAGCTTGCAGAGCACTGGGGAAAGGCAGGCAGAGAATTCCCTGCTAGCACCTTCTCTGTGCCTGGGAAACAGAAGTGTTCACATTGCTTCGCAGAATCGCTTTTGTGCAGAAAACAGTAACACTTGTTCAGAACGAAAGAAAGCACAGAGCCCCAGATTTTACGTTGTCCTGGAGAGCTTGCAGAGCACTGGGGAAAGGCAGGCAGAGAATTCCCTGCTAGCACCTTCTCTGTTCCTGGGAAACAGAAGTGTTCACATTGCTTCGCAGAATCGCTTTTGTGCAGAAAACAGTAACACTTGTTCAGAACGAAAGAAAGCACAGAGCCCCAGATTTTATGTTGTCCTGGAGAGCTTGCAGAGCACTGGGGAAAAGCAGGCAGAGAATTCCCTGCTAGCACGTTCTCTGTTCCTGGGAAACAGAAGTGTTCACATTGCTTCGCAGAATAGCTTTTGTGCAGAAAACAGTAACACTTGTTCAGAACGAAAGAAAGCACAGAGCCCCAGATTTTATGTTGTCCTGGAGAGCTTGCAGAGCACTGGGGAAAGGCAGGCAGAGAATTCCCTGCTAGCACCTTCTCTGTGCCTGGGAAACAGAAGTGTTCACATTGCTTCGCAGAATCGCTTTTGTGCAGAAAACAGTAACACTTGTTCAGACGAAAGAAAGCACAGAGCCCCAGATTTTATGTTGTCCTGGAGAGCTTGCAGAGCACTGGGGAAAGGCAGGCAGAGAATTCCCTGCTAGCACCTTCTCTGTGCCTGGGAAGCAGAAGTGTTCACGTTGCTTCGCAGAATCGCTTTTGTGCAGAAAACAGTAACACTTGTTCAGAACGAAAGAAAGCACAGAGCCCCAGATTTTACGTTGTCCTGGAGAGCTTGCAGAGCACTGGGGAAAGGCAGGCAGAGAATTCCCTGCTAGCACCTTCTCTGTGCCTGGGAAACAGAAGTGTTCACATTGCTTCGCAGAATCGCTTTTGTGCAGAAAACAGTAACACTTGTTCAGAACGAAAGAAAGCACAGAGCCCCAGATTTTACGTTGTCCTGGAGAGCTTGCAGAGCACTGGGGAAAGGCAGGCAGAGAATTCCCTGCTAGCACCTTCTCTGTTCCTGGGAAACAGAAGTGTTCACATTGCTTCGCAGAATCGCTTTTGTGCAGAAAACAGTAACACTTGTTCAGAACGAAAGAAAGCACAGAGCCCCAGATTCTATGTTGTCCTGGAGAGCTTGCAGAGCACTGGGGAAAAGCAGGCAGAGAATTCCCTGCTAGCACCTTCTCTGTGCCTGGGAAACAGAAGTGTTCACATTGCTTCGCAGAATCGCTTTTGTGCAGAAAACAGTAACACTTGTTCAGAACGAAAGAAAGCACAAAGCCCCAGATTTTATGTTGTCTTGGAGTGCTTGCAGAGCACTGGGGAAAAGCAGGCAGAGAATTCCCTGCTAGCACCTTCTCTGTGCCTGGGAAACAGAAGTGTTCACATTGCTTTGCAGAATCGCTTTTGTGCAGAAAACAGTAACACTTGTTCAGAACGAAAGAAAGCACAGAGCCCCAGATTCTATGTTGTCCTGGAGAGCTTGCAGAACACTGGGGAAAAGCAGGCAGAGAATTCCCTGCTAGCACCTTCTCTGTGCCTGGGAAACAGAAGTGTTCACATTGCTTCGCAGAATCGCTTTTGTGCAGAAAACAGTAACACTTGTTCAGAACGAAAGAAAGCACAGAGCCCCAGATTTTATGTTGTCCTGGAGAGCTTGCAGAGCACTGGGGAAAGGCAGGCAGAGAATTCCCTGCTAGCACCTTCTCTGTGCCTGTTCACATTCCTTCGCAGACTCGCTTTTGTGCAGAAAACAGTAACACTTGTTCAGACGAAAGAAAGCACAGAGCCCCAGATTTTATGTTGTCCTGGAGAGCTTGCAGAGCACTGGGGAAAGGCAGGCAGAGAATTCCCTGCTAGCACCTTCTCTGTGCCTGGGAAGCAGAAGTGTTCACATTGCTTCGCAGAATCGCTTTTGTGCAGAAAACAGTAACACTTGTTCACAACGAAAGAAAGCACAGAGCCCCAGATTCTATGTTGTCCTGGAGAGCTTGCAGAGCACTGGGGAAAAGCAGGCAGAGAATTCCCTGCTAGCACCTTCTCTGTTCCTGGGAAACAGAAGTGTTCACATTGCTTCGCAGAATCGCTTTTGTGCAGAAAACAGTAACACTTGTTCAGAACGAAAGAAAGCACAGAGCCCCAGATTTTATGTTGTCCTGGAGAGCTTGCAGAGCACTGGGGAAAGGCAGGCAGAGAATTCCCTGCTAGCACCTTCTCTGTGCCTGGGAAACAGAAGTGTTCACATTGCTTCGCAGAATCGCTTTTGTGCAGAAAACAGTAACACTTGTTCAGAACGAAAGAAAGCACAGAGCCCCAGATTTTACGTTGTCCTGGAGAGCTTGCAGAGCACTGGGGAAAGGCAGGCAGAGAATTCCCTGCTAGCACCTTCTCTGTTCCTGGGAAACAGAAGTGTTCACATTGCTTCGCAGAATCGCTTTTGTGCAGAAAACAGTAACACTTGTTCAGAACGAAAGAAAGCACAGAGCCCCAGATTTTATGTTGTCCTGGAGAGCTTGCAGAGCACTGGGGAAAGGCAGGCAGAGAATTCCCTGCTAGCACGTTCTCTGTTCCTGGGAAACAGAAGTGTTCACATTGCTTCGCAGAATAGCTTTTGTGCAGAAAACAGTAACACTTGTTCAGAACGAAAGAAAGCACAGAGCCCCAGATTTTATGTTGTCCTGGAGAGCTTGCAGAGCACTGGGGAAAGGCAGGCAGAGAATTCCCTGCTAGCACCTTCTCTGTTCCTGGGAAACAGAAGTGTTCACATTGCTTTGCAGAATCGCTTTTGTGCAGAAAACAGTAACACTTGTTCAGACGAAAGAAAGCACAGAGCCCCAGATTTTATGTTGTCCTGGAGAGCTTGCAGAGCACTGGGGAAAGGCAGGCAGAGAATTCCCTGCTAGCACCTTCTCTGTGCCTGGGAAACAGAAGTGTTCACATTGCTTCGCAGAATCGCTTTTGTGCAGAAAACAGTAACACTTGTTCACAATGAAAGAAAGCACAGAGCCCCAGATTTTATGTTGTCCTGGAGAGCTTGCAGAGCACTGGGGAAAAGCAGGCAGAGAATTCCCTGCTAGCACCTTCTCTGTTCCTGGGAAACAGAAGTGTTCACATTGCTTCGCAGAATCGCTTTTGTGCAGAAAACAGTAACACTTGTTCAGAACGAAAGAAAGCACAGAGCCCCAGATTTTATGTTGTCCTGGAGAGCTTGCAGAGCACTGGGGAAAGGCAGGCAGAGAATTCCCTGCTAGCACCTTCTCTGTTCCTGGGAAACAGAAGTGTTCACATTGCTTCGCAGAATCGCTTTTGTGCAGAAAACAGTAACACTTGTTCAGACGAAAGAAAGCACAGAGCCCCATATTTTATGTTGTCCTGGAGAGCTTGCAGAGCACTGGGGAAAGGCAGGCAGAGAATTCCCTGCTAGCACCTTCTCTGTGCCTGTTCACATTGCTTCGCAGAATCGCTTTTGTGCAGAAAACAGTAACACTTGTTCAGAACGAAAGAAAGCACAGAGCCCCAGATTTTATGTTGTCCTGGAGAGATTGCAGAGCACTGGGGAAAAGCAGGCAGAGAATTCCCTGCTAGCACGTTCTCTGTTCCTGGGAAACAGAAGTGTTCACATTGCTTCGCAGAATCGCTTTTGTGCAGAAAACAGTAACAGTTGTTCAGAACGAAAGAAAGCACAGAGCCCCAGATTTTATGTTGTCCTGGAGAGCTTGCAGAGCACTGGGGAAAGGCAGGCAGAGAATTCCCTGCTAGCACCTTCTCTGTTCCTGGGAAACAGAAGTGTTCACATTGCTTCGCAGAATCGCTTTTGTGCAGAAAACAGTAACACTTGTTCAGAACGAAAGAAAGCACAGAGCCCCAGATTTTATGTTGTCCTGGAGAGCTTGCAGAGCACTGGGGAAAGGCAGGCAGAGAATTCCCTGCTAGCACCTTCTCTGTGCCTGGGAAGCAGAAGTGTTCACGTTGCTTCGCAGAATCGCTTTTGTGCAGAAAACAGTAACACTTGTTCAGACGAAAGAAAGCACAGAGCCCCAGATTTTATGTTGTCCTGGAGAGCTTGCAGAGCACTGGGGAAAGGCAGGCAGAGAATTCCCTTCTAGCACCTTCTCTGTGCCTGGGAAGCAGAAGTGTTCCCATTGCTTCGCAGAATCGCTTTTGTGCAGAAAACAGTAACACTTGTTCAGAACGAAAGAAAGCACAGAGCCCCAGATTTTATGTTGTCCTGGAGAGCTTGCAGAGCACTGGGGAAAGGCAGGCAGAGAATTCCCTGCTAGCACCTTCTCTGTTCCTGGGAAACAGAAGTGTTCACATTGCTTCGCAGAATCGCTTTTGTGCAGAAAACAGTAACACTTGTTCAGACGAAAGAAAGCACAGAGCCCCAGATTTTATGTTGTCCTGGAGAGCTTGCAGAGCACTGGGGAAAGGCAGGCAGAGAATTCCCTGCTAGCACCTTCTCTGTGCCTGGGAAACAGAAGTGTTCACATTGCTTCGCAGAATCGCTTTTGTGCAGAAAACAGTAACACTTGTTCACAATGAAAGAAAGCACAGAGCCCCAGATTTTATGTTGTCCTGGAGAGCTTGCAGAGCACTGGGGAAAAGCAGGCAGAGAATTCCCTGCTAGCACCTTCTCTGTTCCTGGGAAACAGAAGTGTTCACATTGCTTCGCAGAATCGCTTTTGTGCAGAAAACAGTAACACTTGTTCAGAACGAAAGAAAGCACAGAGCCCCACATTTTATGTTGTCCTGGAGAGCTTGCAGAGCACTGGGGAAAGGCAGGCAGAGAATTCCCTGCTAGCACCTTCTCTGTTCCTGGGAAACAGAAGTGTTCACATTGCTTCGCAGAATCGCTTTTGTGCAGAAAACAGTAACACTTGTTCAGACGAAAGAAAGCACAGAGCCCCATATTTTATGTTGTCCTGGAGAGCTTGCAGAGCACTGGGGAAAGGCAGGCAGAGAATTCCCTGCTAGCACCTTCTCTGTGCCTGTTCACATTGCTTCGCAGAATCGCTTTTGTGCAGAAAACAGTAACACTTGTTCAGAACGAAAGAAAGCACAGAGCCCCAGATTTTATGTTGTCCTGGAGAGATTGCAGAGCACTGGGGAAAAGCAGGCAGAGAATTCCCTGCTAGCACGTTCTCTGTTCCTGGGAAACAGAAGTGTTCACATTGCTTCGCAGAATCGCTTTTGTGCAGAAAACAGTAACAGTTGTTCAGAACGAAAGAAAGCACAGAGCCCCAGATTTTATGTTGTCCTGGAGAGCTTGCAGAGCACTGGGGAAAGGCAGGCAGAGAATTCCCTGCTAGCACCTTCTCTGTTCCTGGGAAACAGAAGTGTTCACATTGCTTCGCAGAATCGCTTTTGTGCAGAAAACAGTAACACTTGTTCAGAACGAAAGAAAGCACAGAGCCCCAGATTTTACGTTGTCCTGGAGAGCTTGCAGAGCACTGGGGAAAGGCAGGCAGAGAATTCCCTGCTAGCACCTTCTCTGTTCCTGGGAAACAGAAGTGTTCACATTGCTTCGCAGAATCGCTTTTGTGCAGAAAACAGTAACACTTGTTCAGAACGAAAGAAAGCACAGAGCCCCAGATTCTATGTTGTCCTGGAGAGCTTGCAGAGCACTGGGGAAAAGCAGGCAGAGAATTCCCTGCTAGCACCTTCTCTGTGCCTGGGAAACAGAAGTGTTCACATTGCTTCGCAGAATCGCTTTTGTGCAGAAAACAGTAACACTTGTTCAGAACGAAAGAAAGCACAAAGCCCCAGATTTTATGTTGTCTTGGAGTGCTTGCAGAGCACTGGGGAAAAGCAGGCAGAGAATTCCCTGCTAGCACCTTCTCTGTGCCTGGGAAACAGAAGTGTTCACATTGCTTTGCAGAATCGCTTTTGTGCAGAAAACAGTAACACTTGTTCAGAACGAAAGAAAGCACAGAGCCCCAGATTCTATGTTGTCCTGGAGAGCTTGCAGAACACTGGGGAAAAGCAGGCAGAGAATTCCCTGCTAGCACCTTCTCTGTGCCTGGGAAACAGAAGTGTTCACATTGCTTCGCAGAATCGCTTTTGTGCAGAAAACAGTAACACTTGTTCAGAACGAAAGAAAGCACAGAGCCCCAGATTTTATGTTGTCCTGGAGAGCTTGCAGAGCACTGGGGAAAGGCAGGCAGAGAATTCCCTGCTAGCACCTTCTCTGTGCCTGTTCACATTCCTTCGCAGACTCGCTTTTGTGCAGAAAACAGTAACACTTGTTCAGACGAAAGAAAGCACAGAGCCCCAGATTTTATGTTGTCCTGGAGAGCTTGCAGAGCACTGGGGAAAGGCAGGCAGAGAATTCCCTGCTAGCACCTTCTCTGTGCCTGGGAAGCAGAAGTGTTCACATTGCTTCGCAGAATCGCTTTTGTGCAGAAAACAGTAACACTTGTTCACAACGAAAGAAAGCACAGAGCCCCAGATTCTATGTTGTCCTGGAGAGCTTGCAGAGCACTGGGGAAAAGCAGGCAGAGAATTCCCTGCTAGCACCTTCTCTGTGCCTGGGAAACAGAAGTGTTCACATTGCTTCGCAGAATCGCTTTTGTGCAGAAAACAGTAACACTTGTTCAGAACGAAAGAAAGCACAGAGCCCCAGATTTTATGTTGTCCTGGAGAGCTTGCAGAGCACTGGGGAAAGGCAGGCAGAGAATTCCCTGCTAGCACCTTCTCTGTGCCTGGGAAACAGAAGTGTTCACATTGCTTCGCAGAATCGCTTTTGTGCAGAAAACAGTAACACTTGTTCAGAACGAAAGAAAGCACAGAGCCCCAGATTTTACGTTGTCCTGGAGAGCTTGCAGAGCACTGGGGAAAGGCAGGCAGAGAATTCCCTGCTAGCACCTTCTCTGTTCCTGGGAAACAGAAGTGTTCACATTGCTTCGCAGAATCGCTTTTGTGCAGAAAACAGTAACACTTGTTCAGAACGAAAGAAAGCACAGAGCCCCAGATTTTATGTTGTCCTGGAGAGCTTGCAGAGCACTGGGGAAAGGCAGGCAGAGAATTCCCTGCTAGCACGTTCTCTGTTCCTGGGAAACAGAAGTGTTCACATTGCTTCGCAGAATAGCTTTTGTGCAGAAAACAGTAACACTTGTTCAGAACGAAAGAAAGCACAGAGCCCCAGATTTTATGTTGTCCTGGAGAGCTTGCAGAGCACTGGGGAAAGGCAGGCAGAGAATTCCCTGCTAGCACCTTCTCTGTTCCTGGGAAACAGAAGTGTTCACATTGCTTTGCAGAATCGCTTTTGTGCAGAAAACAGTAACACTTGTTCAGACGAAAGAAAGCACAGAGCCCCAGATTTTATGTTGTCCTGGAGAGCTTGCAGAGCACTGGGGAAAGGCAGGCAGAGAATTCCCTGCTAGCACCTTCTCTGTGCCTGGGAAACAGAAGTGTTCACATTGCTTCGCAGAATCGCTTTTGTGCAGAAAACAGTAACACTTGTTCACAATGAAAGAAAGCACAGAGCCCCAGATTTTATGTTGTCCTGGAGAGCTTGCAGAGCACTGGGGAAAAGCAGGCAGAGAATTCCCTGCTAGCACCTTCTCTGTTCCTGGGAAACAGAAGTGTTCACATTGCTTCGCAGAATCGCTTTTGTGCAGAAAACAGTAACACTTGTTCAGAACGAAAGAAAGCACAGAGCCCCAGATTTTATGTTGTCCTGGAGAGCTTGCAGAGCACTGGGGAAAGGCAGGCAGAGAATTCCCTGCTAGCACCTTCTCTGTTCCTGGGAAACAGAAGTGTTCACATTGCTTCGCAGAATCGCTTTTGTGCAGAAAACAGTAACACTTGTTCAGACGAAAGAAAGCACAGAGCCCCATATTTTATGTTGTCCTGGAGAGCTTGCAGAGCACTGGGGAAAGGCAGGCAGAGAATTCCCTGCTAGCACCTTCTCTGTGCCTGTTCACATTGCTTCGCAGAATCGCTTTTGTGCAGAAAACAGTAACACTTGTTCAGAACGAAAGAAAGCACAGAGCCCCAGATTTTATGTTGTCCTGGAGAGATTGCAGAGCACTGGGGAAAAGCAGGCAGAGAATTCCCTGCTAGCACGTTCTCTGTTCCTGGGAAACAGAAGTGTTCACATTGCTTCGCAGAATCGCTTTTGTGCAGAAAACAGTAACAGTTGTTCAGAACGAAAGAAAGCACAGAGCCCCAGATTTTATGTTGTCCTGGAGAGCTTGCAGAGCACTGGGGAAAGGCAGGCAGAGAATTCCCTGCTAGCACCTTCTCTGTTCCTGGGAAACAGAAGTGTTCACATTGCTTCGCAGAATCGCTTTTGTGCAGAAAACAGTAACACTTGTTCAGAACGAAAGAAAGCACAGAGCCCCAGATTTTATGTTGTCCTGGAGAGCTTGCAGAGCACTGGGGAAAGGCAGGCAGAGAATTCCCTGCTAGCACCTTCTCTGTGCCTGGGAAGCAGAAGTGTTCACGTTGCTTCGCAGAATCGCTTTTGTGCAGAAAACAGTAACACTTGTTCAGACGAAAGAAAGCACAGAGCCCCAGATTTTATGTTGTCCTGGAGAGCTTGCAGAGCACTGGGGAAAGGCAGGCAGAGAATTCCCTTCTAGCACCTTCTCTGTGCCTGGGAAGCAGAAGTGTTCCCATTGCTTCGCAGAATCGCTTTTGTGCAGAAAACAGTAACACTTGTTCAGAACGAAAGAAAGCACAGAGCCCCAGATTTTATGTTGTCCTGGAGAGCTTGCAGAGCACTGGGGAAAGGCAGGCAGAGAATTCCCTGCTAGCACCTTCTCTGTTCCTGGGAAACAGAAGTGTTCACATTGCTTCGCAGAATCGCTTTTGTGCAGAAAACAGTAACACTTGTTCAGACGAAAGAAAGCACAGAGCCCCAGATTTTATGTTGTCCTGGAGAGCTTGCAGAGCACTGGGGAAAGGCAGGCAGAGAATTCCCTGCTAGCACCTTCTCTGTGCCTGGGAAACAGAAGTGTTCACATTGCTTCGCAGAATCGCTTTTGTGCAGAAAACAGTAACACTTGTTCACAATGAAAGAAAGCACAGAGCCCCAGATTTATGTTGTCCTGGAGAGCTTGCAGAGCACTGGGGAAAAGCAGGCAGAGAATTCCCTGCTAGCACCTTCTCTGTTCCTGGGAAACAGAAGTGTTCACATTGCTTCGCAGAATCGCTTTTGTGCAGAAAACAGTAACACTTGTTCAGAACGAAAGAAAGCACAGAGCCCCACATTTTATGTTGTCCTGGAGAGCTTGCAGAGCACTGGGGAAAGGCAGGCAGAGAATTCCCTGCTAGCACCTTCTCTGTTCCTGGGAAACAGAAGTGTTCACATTGCTTCGCAGAATCGCTTTTGTGCAGAAAACAGTAACACTTGTTCAGACGAAAGAAAGCACAGAGCCCCATATTTTATGTTGTCCTGGAGAGCTTGCAGAGCACTGGGGAAAGGCAGGCAGAGAATTCCCTGCTAGCACCTTCTCTGTGCCTGTTCACATTGCTTCGCAGAATCGCTTTTGTGCAGAAAACAGTAACACTTGTTCAGAACGAAAGAAAGCACAGAGCCCCAGATTTTATGTTGTCCTGGAGAGATTGCAGAGCACTGGGGAAAAGCAGGCAGAGAATTCCCTGCTAGCACGTTCTCTGTTCCTGGGAAACAGAAGTGTTCACATTGCTTCGCAGAATCGCTTTTGTGCAGAAAACAGTAACAGTTGTTCAGAACGAAAGAAAGCACAGAGCCCCAGATTTTATGTTGTCCTGGAGAGCTTGCAGAGCACTGGGGAAAGGCAGGCAGAGAATTCCCTGCTAGCACCTTCTCTGTTCCTGGGAAACAGAAGTGTTCACATTGCTTCGCAGAATCGCTTTTGTGCAGAAAACAGTAACACTTGTTCAGAACGAAAGAAAGCACAGAGCCCCAGATTTTATGTTGTCCTGGAGAGCTTGCAGAGCACTGGGGAAAGGCAGGCAGAGAATTCCCTGCTAGCACCTTCTCTGTGCCTGGGAAGCAGAAGTGTTCACGTTGCTTCGCAGAATCGCTTTTGTGCAGAAAACAGTAACACTTGTTCAGACGAAAGAAAGCACAGAGCCCCAGATTTTATGTTGTCCTGGAGAGCTTGCAGAGCACTGGGGAAAGGCAGGCAGAGAATTCCCTGCTAGCACCTTCTCTGTGCCTGGGAAGCAGAAGTGTTCCCATTGCTTCGCAGAATCGCTTTTGTGCAGAAAACAGTAACACTTGTTCACAACGAAAGAAAGCACAGAGCCCCAGATTTGCTGTTGTCCTGGAGAGCTTGCAGAGCACTGGGGAAAGGCAGGCAGAGAATTCCCTGCTAGCACCTTCTCTGTGCCTGGGAAACAGAAGTGTTCACATTGCTTCGCAGAATCGCTTTTGTGCAGAAAACAGTAACACTTGTTCACAACGAAAGAAAGCACAGAGCCCCAGATTTTATGTTGTCCTGGAGAGCTTGCAGAGCACTGGGGAAAAGCAGGCAGAGAATTCCCTGCTAGCACCTTCTCTGTGCCTGGGAAACAGAAGTGTTCACATTGCTTCGCAGAATCGCTTTTGTGCAGAAAACAGTAACACTTGTTCAGAACGAAAGAAAGCACAGAGCCCCAGATTTTATGTTGTCCTGGAGAG
The DNA here is from genome assembly GCF_047716275.1 of Strix uralensis. NCBI lineage: Eukaryota > Metazoa > Chordata > Aves > Strigiformes > Strigidae > Strix > Strix uralensis. Next base: position 16,588 of record NW_027436731.1, read on the forward strand.
CTTGCAGAGCACTGGGGAAAGGCAGGCAGAGAATTCCCTGCTAGCACCTTCTCTGTGCCTGTTCACATTCCTTCGCAGAATCGCTTTTGTGCAGAAAACAGTAACACTTGTTCAGAACGAAAGAAAGCACAGAGCCCCAGATTTTATGTTGTCCTGGAGAGCTTGCAGAGCACTGGGGAAAAGCAGGCAGAGAATTCCCTGCTAGCACCTTCTCTGTGCCTGGGAAACAGAAGTGTTCACATTGCTTCGCAGAATCGCTTTTGTGCAGAAAACAGTAACACTTGTTCAGAACGAAAGAAAGCACAGAGCCCCAGATTTGCTGTTGTCCTGGAGAGCTTGCAGAGCACTGGGGAAAGGCAGGCAGAGAATTCCCTGCTAGCACCTTCTTTGTGCCTGTTCACATTCCTTCGCAGAATCGCTTTTGTGCAGAAAACAGTAACACTTGTTCAGACGAAAGAAAGCACAGAGCCCCAGATTTTACGTTGTCCTGGAGAGCTTGCAGAGCACTGGGGAAAGGCAGGCAGAGAATTCCCTGCTAGCACCTTCTCTGTGCCTGGGAAGCAGAAGTGTTCACATTGCTTCGCAGAATCACTTTTGTGCAGAAAACAGTAACACTTGTTCAGAACGAAAGAAAGCACAGAGCCCCAGATTCTATGTTGTCCTGGAGAGTTTGCAGAGCACTGGGGAAAAGCAGGCAGAGAATTCCCTGCTAGCACCTTCTCTGTGCCTGGGAAACAGAAGTGTTCACATTGCTTTGCAGAATCGCTTTTGTGCAGAAAACAGTAACACTTGTTCAGAACGAAAGAAAGCACAGAGCCCCAGATTCTATGTTGTCCTGGAGAGCTTGCAGAGCACTGGGGAAAAGCAGGCAGAGAATCCCCTGCTAGCACCTTCTCTGTGCCTGGGAAACAGAAGTGTTCACATTGCTTCGCAGAATCGCTTTTGTGCAGAAAACAGTAACACTTGTTCAGAACGAAAGAAAGCACAGAGCCCCAGATTTTATGTTGTCCTGGAGAGCTTGCAGAGCACTGGGGAAAGGCAGGCAGAGAATTCCCTGCTAGCACCTTCTCTGTGCCTGTTCACATTCCTTCGCAGAATCGCTTTTGTGCAGAAAACAGTAACACTTGTTCAGACGAAAGAAAGCACAGAGCCCCAGATTTTATGTTGTCCTGGAGAGCTTGCAGAGCACTGGGGAAAGGCAGGCAGAGAATTCCCTGCTAGCACCTTCTCTGTGCCTGGGAAGCAGAAGTGTTCACATTGCTTCGCAGAATCGCTTTTGTGCAGAAAACAGTAACACTTGTTCACAACGAAAGAAAGCACAGAGCCCCAGATTCTATGTTGTCCTGGAGAGCTTGCAGAGCACTGGGGAAAAGCAGGCAGAGAATTCCCTGCTAGCACCTTCTCTGTGCCTGGGAAACAGAAGTGTTCACATTGCTTCGCAGAATCGCTTTTGTGCAGAAAACAGTAACACTTGTTCAGAACGAAAGAAAGCACAGAGCCCCAGATTTTATGTTGTCCTGGAGAGCTTGCAGAGCACTGGGGAAAGGCAGGCAGAGAATTCCCTGCTAGCACCTTCTCTGTGCCTGGGAAACAGAAGTGTTCACATTGCTTCGCAGAATCGCTTTTGTGCAGAAAACAGTAACACTTGTTCACAACGAAAGAAAGCACAGAGCCCCAGATTTTACGTTGTCCTGGAGAGCTTGCAGAGCACTGGGGAAAGGCAGGCAGAGAATTCCCTGCTAGCACCTTCTCTGTTCCTGGGAAACAGAAGTGTTCACATTGCTTCGCAGAATCGCTTTTGTGCAGAAAACAGTAACACTTGTTCAGAACGAAAGAAAGCACAGAGCCCCAGATTTTATGTTGTCCTGGAGAGCTTGCAGAGCACTGGGGAAAAGCAGGCAGAGAATTCCCTGCTAGCACCTTCTCTGTGCCTGGGAAACAGAAGTGTTCACATTGCTTCGCAGAATCGCTTTTGTGCAGAAAACAGTAACACTTGTTCAGAACGAAAGAAAGCACAGAGCCCCAGATTTTATGTTGTCCTGGAGAGCTTGCAGAGCACTGGGGAAAGGCAGGCAGAGAATTCCCTGCTAGCACCTTCTCTGTTCCTGGGAAACAGAAGTGTTCACATTGCTTCGCAGAATCGCTTTTGTGCAGAAAACAGTAACACTTGTTCAGACGAAAGAAAGCACAGAGCCCCAGATTTTATGTTGTCCTGGAGAGCTTGCAGAGCACTGGGGAAAGGCAGGCAGAGAATTCCCTGCTAGCACCTTCTCTGTGCCTGGGAAACAGAAGTGTTCACATTGCTTCGCAGAATCACTTTTGTGCAGAAAACAGTAACACTTGTTCACAACGAAAGAAAGCACAGAGCCCCAGATTTTATGTTGTCCTGGAGAGCTTGCAGAGCACTGGGGAAAAGCAGGCAGAGAATTCCCTGCTAGCACCTTCTCTGTTCCTGGGAAACAGAAGTGTTCACATTGCTTCGCAGAATCGCTTTTGTGCAGAAAACAGTAACACTTGTTCAGAACGAAAGAAAGCACAGAGCCCCAGATTTTATGTTGTCCTGGAGAGCTTGCAGAGCACTGGGGAAAGGCAGGCAGAGAATTCCCTGCTAGCACCTTCTCTGTTCCTGGGAAACAGAAGTGTTCACATTGCTTCGCAGAATCGCTTTTGTGCAGAAAACAGTAACACTTGTTCAGACGAAAGAAAGCACAGAGCCCCAGATTTTATGTTGTCCTGGAGAGCTTGCAGAGCACTGGGGAAAGGCAGGCAGAGAATTCCCTGCTAGCACCTTCTCTGTGCCTGGGAAACAGAAGTGTTCACATTGCTTCGCAGAATCGCTTTTGTGCAGAAAACAGTAACACTTGTTCACAATGAAAGAAAGCACAGAGCCCCAGATTTTATGTTGTCCTGGAGAGCTTGCAGAGCACTGGGGAAAAGCAGGCAGAGAATTCCCTGCTAGCACCTTCTCTGTTCCTGGGAAACAGAAGTGTTCACATTGCTTCGCAGAATCGCTTTTGTGCAGAAAACAGTAACACTTGTTCAGAACGAAAGAAAGCACAGAGCCCCAGATTTTATGTTGTCCTGGAGAGCTTGCAGAGCACTGGGGAAAGGCAGGCAGAGAATTCCCTGCTAGCACCTTCTCTGTTCCTGGGAAACAGAAGTGTTCACATTGCTTCGCAGAATCGCTTTTGTGCAGAAAACAGTAACACTTGTTCAGACGAAAGAAAGCACAGAGCCCCATATTTTATGTTGTCCTGGAGAGCTTGCAGAGCACTGGGGAAAGGCAGGCAGAGAATTCCCTGCTAGCACCTTCTCTGTGCCTGTTCACATTGCTTCGCAGAATCGCTTTTGTGCAGAAAACAGTAACACTTGTTCACAACGAAAGAAAGCACAGAGCCCCAGATTTTATGTTGTCCTGGAGAGATTGCAGAGCACTGGGGAAAAGCAGGCAGAGAATTCCCTGCTAGCACGTTCTCTGTTCCTGGGAAACAGAAGTGTTCACATTGCTTCGCAGAATCGCTTTTGTGCAGAAAACAGTAACAGTTGTTCAGAACGAAAGAAAGCACAGAGCCCCAGATTTTATGTTGTCCTGGAGAGCTTGCAGAGCACTGGGGAAAGGCAGGCAGAGAATTCCCTGCTAGCACCTTCTCTGTTCCTGGGAAACAGAAGTGTTCACATTGCTTCGCAGAATCGCTTTTGTGCAGAAAACAGTAACACTTGTTCAGAACGAAAGAAAGCACAGAGCCCCAGATTTTATGTTGTCCTGGAGAGCTTGCAGAGCACTGGGGAAAGGCAGGCAGAGAATTCCCTGCTAGCACCTTCTCTGTGCCTGGGAAGCAGAAGTGTTCACGTTGCTTCGCAGAATCGCTTTTGTGCAGAAAACAGTAACACTTGTTCAGACGAAAGAAAGCACAGAGCCCCAGATTTTATGTTGTCCTGGAGAGCTTGCAGAGCACTGGGGAAAGGCAGGCAGAGAATTCCCTGCTAGCACCTTCTCTGTGCCTGGGAAGCAGAAGTGTTCCCATTGCTTCGCAGAATCGCTTTTGTGCAGAAAACAGTAACACTTGTTCACAACGAAAGAAAGCACAGAGCCCCAGATTTTATGTTGTCCTGGAGAGCTTGCAGAGCACTGGGGAAAGGCAGGCAGAGAATTCCCTGCTAGCACGTTCTCTGTTCCTGGGAAACAGAAGTGTTCACATTGCTTCGCAGAATCGCTTTTGTGCAGAAAACAGTAACACTTGTTCACAACGAAAGAAAGCACAGAGCCCCAGATTTTATGTTGTCCTGGAGAGCTTGCAGAGCACTGGGGAAAAGCAAGCAGAGAATTCCCTGCTAGCACCTTCTCTGTGCCTGGGAAACAGAAGTGTTCACATTGCTTCGCAGAATCGCTTTTGTGCAGAAAACCCTAACACTTGTTCAGAACGAAAGAAAGCACAGAGCCCCAGATTTTATGTTGTCCTGGAGAGCTTGCAGAGCACTGGGGAAAGGCAGGCAGAGAATTCCCTGCTAGCACCTTCTCTGTGCCTGTTCACATTCCTTCGCAGAATCGCTTTTGTGCAGAAAACAGTAACACTTGTTCAGAACGAAAGAAAGCACAGAGCCCCAGATTTTATGTTGTCCTGGAGAGCTTGCAGAGCACTGGGGAAAAGCAGGCAGAGAATTCCCTGCTAGCACCTTCTCTGTGCCTGGGAAACAGAAGTGTTCCCATTGCTTCGCAGAATCGCTTTTGTGCAGAAAACAGTAACACTTGTTCAGAACGAAAGAAAGCACAGAGCCCCAGATTTGCTGTTGTCCTGGAGAGCTTGCAGAGCACTGGGGAAAGGCAGGCAGAGAATTCCCTGCTAGCACCTTCTTTGTGCCTGTTCACATTCCTTCGCAGAATCGCTTTTGTGCAGAAAACAGTAACACTTGTTCAGACGAAAGAAAGCACAGAGCCCCAGATTTTACGTTGTCCTGGAGAGCTTGCAGAGCACTGGGGAAAGGCAGGCAGAGAATTCCCTGCTAGCACCTTCTCTGTGCCTGGGAAGCAGAAGTGTTCACATTGCTTCGCAGAATCACTTTTGTGCAGAAAACAGTAACACTTGTTCAGAACGAAAGAAAGCACAGAGCCCCAGATTCTATGTTGTCCTGGAGAGCTTGCAGAGCACTGGGGAAAAGCAGGCAGAGAATTCCCTGCTAGCACCTTCTCTGTGCCTGGGAAACAGAAGTGTTCACATTGCTTCGCAGAATCGCTTTTGTGCAGAAAACAGTAACACTTGTTCAGAACGAAAGAAAGCACAGAGCCCCAGATTTTATGTTGTCCTGGAGAGCTTGCAGAGCACTGGGGAAAGGCAGGCAGAGAATTCCCTGCTAGCACCTTCTCTGTGCCTGTTCACATTCCTTCGCAGAATCGCTTTTGTGCAGAAAACAGTAACACTTGTTCAGACGAAAGAAAGCACAGAGCCCCAGATTTTATGTTGTCCTGGAGAGCTTGCAGAGCACTGGGGAAAGGCAGGCAGAGAATTCCCTGCTAGCACCTTCTCTGTTCCTGGGAAACAGAAGTGTTCACATTGCTTCGCAGAATCGCTTTTGTGCAGAAAACAGTAACACTTGTTCAGACGAAAGAAAGCACAGAGCCCCAGATTTTATGTTGTCCTGGAGAGCTTGCAGAGCACTGGGGAAAGGCAGGCAGAGAATTCCCTGCTAGCACCTTCTCTGTGCCTGGGAAACAGAAGTGTTCACATTGCTTCGCAGAATCACTTTTGTGCAGAAAACAGTAACACTTGTTCACAACGAAAGAAAGCACAGAGCCCCAGATTTTATGTTGTCCTGGAGAGCTTGCAGAGCACTGGGGAAAAGCAGGCAGAGAATTCCCTGCTAGCACCTTCTCTGTTCCTGGGAAACAGAAGTGTTCACATTGCTTCGCAGAATCGCTTTTGTGCAGAAAACAGTAACACTTGTTCAGAACGAAAGAAAGCACAGAGCCCCAGATTTTATGTTGTCCTGGAGAGCTTGCAGAGCACTGGGGAAAGGCAGGCAGAGAATTCCCTGCTAGCACCTTCTCTGTTCCTGGGAAACAGAAGTGTTCACATTGCTTCGCAGAATCGCTTTTGTGCAGAAAACAGTAACACTTGTTCAGACGAAAGAAAGCACAGAGCCCCAGATTTTATGTTGTCCTGGAGAGCTTGCAGAGCACTGGGGAAAGGCAGGCAGAGAATTCCCTGCTAGCACCTTCTCTGTGCCTGTTCACATTGCTTCGCAGAATCGCTTTTGTGCAGAAAACAGTAACACTTGTTCAGACGAAAGAAAGCACAGAGCCCCAGATTTTATGTTGTCCTGGAGAGCTTGCAGAGCACTGGGGAAAAGCAGGCAGAGAATTCCCTGCTAGCACCTTCTCTGTGCCTGGGAAACAGAAGTGTTCACATTGCTTCGCAGAATCGCTTTTGTGCAGAAAACAGTAACACTTGTTCAGAACGAAAGAAAGCACAGTGCCCCAGATTTTATGTTGTCCTGGAGAGATTGCAGAGCACTGGGGAAAAGCAGGCAGAGAATTCCCTGCTAGCACCTTCTCTGTGCCTGGGAAACAGAAGTGTTCACATTGCTTCGCAGAATCGCTTTTGTGCAGAAAACAGTAACACTTGTTCAGAACGAAAGAAAGCACAGAGCCCCAGATTTTATGTTGTCCTGGAGAGCTTGCAGAGCACTGGGGAAAAGCAGGCAGAGAATTCCCTGCTAGCACCTTCTCTGTGCCTGGGAAACAGAAGTGTTCACATTGCTTCGCAGAATCGCTTTTGTGCAGAAAACAGTAACACTTGTTCAGAACGAAAGAAAGCACAGAGCCCCAGATTTGCTGTTGTCCTGGAGAGCTTGCAGAGCACTGGGGAAAGGCAGGCAGAGAATTCCCTGCTAGCACCTTCTCTGTGCCTGGGAAGCAGAAGTGTTCACGTTGCTTCGCAGAATCGCTTTTGTGCAGAAAACAGTAACACTTGTTCAGACGAAAGAAAGCACAGAGCCCCAGATTTGCTGTTGTCCTGGAGAGCTTGCAGAGCACTGGGGAAAGGCAGGCAGAGAATTCCCTGCTAGCACCTTCTCTGTGCTGGGAAGCAGAAGTGTTCACGTTGCTTCGCAGAATCGCTTTTGTGCAGAAAACAGTAACACTTGTTCAGACGAAAGAAAGCACAGAGCCCCAGATTTTATGTTGTCCTGGAGAGCTTGCAGAGCACTGGGGAAAGGCAGGCAGAGAATTCCCTGCTAGCACCTTCTCTGTGCCTGGGAAGCAGAAGTGTTCCCATTGCTTCGCAGAATCGCTTTTGTGCAGAAAACAGTAACACTTGTTCACAACGAAAGAAAGCACAGAGCCCCAGATTTGCTGTTGTCCTGGAGAGCTTGCAGAGCACTGGGGAAAGGCAGGCAGAGAATTCCCTGCTAGCACCTTCTCTGTGCCTGGGAAACAGAAGTGTTCACATTGCTTCGCAGAATCGCTTTTGTGCAGAAAACAGTAACACTTGTTCACAACGAAAGAAAGCACAGAGCCCCAGATTTTATGTTGTCCTGGAGAGCTTGCAGAGCACTGGGGAAAAGCAGGCAGAGAATTCCCTGCTAGCACCTTCTCTGTGCCTGGGAAACAGAATTGTTCACATTGCTTCGCAGAATCGCTTTTGTGCAGAAAACAGTAACACTTGTTCAGAACGAAAGAAAGCACAGAGCCCCAGATTTTATGTTGTCCTGGAGAGCTTGCAGAGCACTGGGGAAAGGCAGGCAGAGAATTCCCTGCTAGCACCTTCTCTGTGCCTGTTCACATTCCTTCGCAGAATCGCTTTTGTGCAGAAAACAGTAACACTTGTTCACAACGAAAGAAAGCACAGAGCCCCAGATTTTATGTTGTCCTGGAGAGCTTGCAGAGCACTGGGGAAAGGCAGGCAGAGAATTCCCTGCTAGCACCTTCTCTGTGCCTGGGAAACAGAAGTGTTCCCATTGCTTCGCAGAATCGCTTTTGTGCAGAAAACAGTAACACTTGTTCAGAACGAAAGAAAGCACAGAGCCCCAGATTTTATGTTGTCCTGGAGAGCTTGCAGAGCACTGGGGAAAGGCAGGCAGAGAATTCCCTGCTAGCACCTTCTCTGTTCCTGGGAAACAGAAGTGTTCACATTGCTTCGCAGAATCGCTTTTGTGCAGAAAACAGTAACACTTGTTCAGACGAAAGAAAGCACAGAGCCCCAGATTTTATGTTGTCCTGGAGAGCTTGCAGAGCACTGGGGAAAGGCAGGCAGAGAATTCCCTGCTAGCACCTTCTCTGTGCCTGGGAAACAGAAGTGTTCACATTGCTTCGCAGAATCACTTTTGTGCAGAAAACAGTAACACTTGTTCACAACGAAAGAAAGCACAGAGCCCCAGATTTTATGTTGTCCTGGAGAGCTTGCAGAGCACTGGGGAAAAGCAGGCAGAGAATTCCCTGCTAGCACCTTCTCTGTTCCTGGGAAACAGAAGTGTTCACATTGCTTCGCAGAATCGCTTTTGTGCAGAAAACAGTAACACTTGTTCAGAACGAAAGAAAGCACAGAGCCCCAGATTTTATGTTGTCCTGGAGAGCTTGCAGAGCACTGGGGAAAGGCAGGCAGAGAATTCCCTGCTAGCACGTTCTCTGTTCCTGGGAAACAGAAGTGTTCACATTGCTTCGCAGAATCGCTTTTGTGCAGAAAACAGTAACACTTGTTCAGACGAAAGAAAGCACAGAGCCCCAGATTTTATGTTGTCCTGGAAAGCTTGCAGAGCACTGGGGAAAGGCAGGCAGAGAATTCCCTGCTAGCACCTTCTCTGTGCCTGGGAAACAGAAGTGTTCACATTGCTTCGCAGAATCGCTTTTGTGCAGAAAACAGTAACACTTGTTCACAATGAAAGAAAGCACAGAGCCCCAGATTTTATGTTGTCCTGGAGAGCTTGCAGAGCACTGGGGAAAAGCAGGCAGAGAATTCCCTGCTAGCACCTTCTCTGTTCCTGGGAAACAGAAGTGTTCACATTGCTTCGCAGAATCGCTTTTGTGCAGAAAACAGTAACACTTGTTCAGAACGAAAGAAAGCACAGAGCCCCAGATTTTATGTTGTCCTGGAGAGATTGCAGAGCACTGGGGAAAAGCAGGCAGAGAATTCCCTGCTAGCACGTTCTCTGTTCCTGGGAAACAGAAGTGTTCACATTGCTTCGCAGAATCGCTTTTGTGCAGAAAACAGTAACACTTGTTCAGAACGAAAGAAAGCACAGAGCCCCAGATTTTATGTTGTCCTGGAGAGCTTGCAGAGCACTGGGGAAAGGCAGGCAGAGAATTCCCTGCTAGCACCTTCTCTGTTCCTGGGAAACAGAAGTGTTCACATTGCTTCGCAGAATCGCTTTTGTGCAGAAAACAGTAACACTTGTTCAGATGAAAGAAAGCACAGAGCCCCAGATTTTATGTTGTCCTGGAGAGCTTGCAGAGCACTGGGGAAAGGCAGGCAGAGAATTCCCTGCTAGCACCTTCTCTGTGCCTGGGAAGCAGAAGTGTTCACGTTGCTTCGCAGAATCGCTTTTGTGCAGAAAACAGTAACACTTGTTCAGAACGAAAGAAAGCACAGAGCCCCAGATTTTATGTTGTCCTGGAGAGCTTGCAGAGCACTGGGGAAAAGCAGGCAGAGAATTCCCTGCTAGCACCTTCTCTGTGCCTGGGAAGCAGAAGTGTTCCCATTGCTTCGCAGAATCGCTTTTGTGCAGAAAACAGTAACACTTGTTCACAACGAAAGAAAGCACAGAGCCCCAGATTTGCTGTTGTCCTGGAGAGCTTGCAGAGCACTGGGGAAAGGCAGGCAGATTTCCCTGCTAGCACCTTCTCTGTTCCTGGGAAACAGAAGTGTTCCCATTGCTTCGCAGAATCGCTTTTGTGCAGAAAACAGTAACACTTGTTCAGACGAAAGAAAGCACAGAGCCCCAGATTTTATGTTGTCCTGGAGAGCTTGCAGAGCACTGGGGAAAAGCAGGCAGAGAATTCCCTGCTAGCACCTTCTCTGTGCCTGGGAAACAGAAGTGTTCACATTGCTTCGCAGAATCGCTTTTGTGCAGAAAACAGTAACACTTGTTCAGAACGAAAGAAAGCACAGAGCCCCAGATTTTATGTTGTCCTGGAGAGATTGCAGAGCACTGGGGAAAAGCAGGCAGAGAATTCCCTGCTAGCACGTTCTCTGTTCCTGGGAAACAGAAGTGTTCACATTGCTTCGCAGAATCGCTTTTGTGCAGAAAACAGTAACACTTGTTCAGAACGAAAGAAAGCACAGAGCCCCAGATTTTATGTTGTCCTGGAGAGCTTGCAGAGCACTGGGGAAAGGCAGGCAGAGAATTCCCTGCTAGCACCTTCTCTGTGCCTGGGAAACAGAAGTGTTCACATTGCTTCGCAGAATCGCTTTTGTGCAGAAAACAGTAACACTTGTTCAGAACGAAAGAAAGCACAGAGCCCCAGATTTTATGTTGTCCTGGAGAGCTTGCAGAGCACTGGGGAAAGGCAGGCAGAGAATTCCCTGCTAGCACCTTCTCTGTGCCTGGGAAGCAGAAGTGTTCACGTTGCTTCGCAGAATCGCTTTTGTGCAGAAAACAGTAACACTTGTTCAGACGAAAGAAAGCACAGAGCCCCAGATTTGCTGTTGTCCTGGAGAGCTTGCAGAGCACTGGGGAAAGGCAGGCAGAGAATTCCCTGCTAGCACCTTCTCTGTGCTGGGAAGCAGAAGTGTTCACGTTGCTTCGCAGAATCGCTTTTGTGCAGAAAACAGTAACACTTGTTCAGACGAAAGAAAGCACAGAGCCCCAGATTTTATGTTGTCCTGGAGAGCTTGCAGAGCACTGGGGAAAGGCAGGCAGAGAATTCCCTGCTAGCACCTTCTCTGTGCCTGGGAAGCAGAAGTGTTCCCATTGCTTCGCAGAATCGCTTTTGTGCAGAAAACAGTAACACTTGTTCACAACGAAAGAAAGCACAGAGCCCCAGATTTGCTGTTGTCCTGGAGAGCTTGCAGAGCACTGGGGAAAGGCAGGCAGAGAATTCCCTGCTAGCACCTTCTCTGTGCCTGGGAAACAGAAGTGTTCACATTGCTTCGCAGAATCGCTTTTGTGCAGAAACCAGTAACACTTGTTCACAACGAAAGAAAGCACAGAGCCCCAGATTTTATGTTGTCCTGGAGAGCTTGCAGAGCACTGGGGAAAAGCAGGCAGAGAATTCCCTGCTAGCACCTTCTCTGTGCCTGGGAAACAGAATTGTTCACATTGCTTCGCAGAATCGCTTTTGTGCAGAAAACAGTAACACTTGTTCAGAACGAAAGAAAGCACAGAGCCCCAGATTTTATGTTGTCCTGGAGAGCTTGCAGAGCACTGGGGAAAGGCAGGCAGAGAATTCCCTGCTAGCACCTTCTCTGTGCCTGTTCACATTCCTTCGCAGAATCGCTTTTGTGCAGAAAACAGTAACACTTGTTCACAACGAAAGAAAGCACAGAGCCCCAGATTTTATGTTGTCCTGGAGAGCTTGCAGAGCACTGGGGAAAGGCAGGCAGAGAATTCCCTGCTAGCACCTTCTCTGTGCCTGGGAAACAGAAGTGTTCACATTGCTTCGCAGAATCACTTTTGTGCAGAAAACAGTAACACTTGTTCACAACGAAAGAAAGCACAGAGCCCCAGATTTTATGTTGTCCTGGAGAGCTTGCAGAGCACTGGGGAAAAGCAGGCAGAGAATTCCCTGCTAGCACCTTCTCTGTTCCTGGGAAACAGAAGTGTTCACATTGCTTCGCAGAATCGCTTTTGTGCAGAAAACAGTAACACTTGTTCAGAACGAAAGAAAGCACAGAGCCCCAGATTTTATGTTGTCCTGGAGAGCTTGCAGAGCACTGGGGAAAGGCAGGCAGAGAATTCCCTGCTAGCACCTTCTCTGTTCCTGGGAAACAGAAGTGTTCACATTGCTTCGCAGAATCGCTTTTGTGCAGAAAACAGTAACACTTGTTCAGACGAAAGAAAGCACAGAGCCCCAGATTTTATGTTGTCCTGGAGAGCTTGCAGAGCACTGGGGAAAGGCAGGCAGAGAATTCCCTGCTAGCACCTTCTCTGTGCCTGGGAAACAGAAGTGTTCACATTGCTTCGCAGAATCGCTTTTGTGCAGAAAACAGTAACACTTGTTCACAATGAAAGAAAGCACAGAGCCCCAGATTTTATGTTGTCCTGGAGAGCTTGCAGAGCACTGGGGAAAAGCAGGCAGAGAATTCCCTGCTAGCACCTTCTCTGTGCCTGGGAAACAGAAGTGTTCACATTGCTTCGCAGAATCGCTTTTGTGCAGAAAACAGTAACACTTGTTCAGAACGAAAGAAAGCACAGAGCCCCAGATTTTATGTTGTCCTGGAGAGCTTGCAGAGCACTGGGGAAAGGCAGGCAGAGAATTCCCTGCTAGCACCTTCTCTGTTCCTGGGAAACAGAAGTGTTCACATTGCTTCGCAGAATCGCTTTTGTGCAGAAAACAGTAACACTTGTTCAGACGAAAGAAAGCACAGAGCCCCATATTTTATGTTGTCCTGGAGAGCTTGCAGAGCACTGGGGAAAGGCAGGCAGAGAATTCCCTGCTAGCACCTTCTCTGTGCCTGTTCACATTGCTTCGCAGAATCGCTTTTGTGCAGAAAACAGTAACACTTGTTCAGAACGAAAGAAAGCACAGAGCCCCAGATTTTATGTTGTCCTGGAGAGATTGCAGAGCACTGGGGAAAAGCAGGCAGAGAATTCCCTGCTAGCACGTTCTCTGTTCCTGGGAAACAGAAGTGTTCACATTGCTTCGCAGAATCGCTTTTGTGCAGAAAACAGTAACAGTTGTTCAGAACGAAAGAAAGCACAGAGCCCCAGATTTTATGTTGTCCTGGAGAGCTTGCAGAGCACTGGGGAAAGGCAGGCAGAGAATTCCCTGCTAGCACCTTCTCTGTTCCTGGGAAACAGAAGTGTTCACATTGCTTCGCAGAATCGCTTTTGTGCAGAAAACAGTAACACTTGTTCAGAACGAAAGAAAGCACAGAGCCCCAGATTTTATGTTGTCCTGGAGAGCTTGCAGAGCACTGGGGAAAGGCAGGCAGAGAATTCCCTGCTAGCACCTTCTCTGTGCCTGGGAAGCAGAAGTGTTCACGTTGCTTCGCAGAATCGCTTTTGTGCAGAAAACAGTAACACTTGTTCAGACGAAAGAAAGCACAGAGCCCCAGATTTTATGTTGTCCTGGAGAGCTTGCAGAGCACTGGGGAAAGGCAGGCAGAGAATTCCCTGCTAGCACCTTCTCTGTGCCTGGGAAGCAGAAGTGTTCCCATTGCTTCGCAGAATCGCTTTTGTGCAGAAAACAGTAACACTTGTTCACAATGAAAGAAAGCACAGAGCCCCAGATTTTATGTTGTCCTGGAGAGCTTGCAGAGCACTGGGGAAAAGCAGGCAGAGAATTCCCTGCTAGCACCTTCTCTGTTCCTGGGAAACAGAAGTGTTCACATTGCTTCGCAGAATCGCTTTTGTGCAGAAAACAGTAACACTTGTTCAGAACGAAAGAAAGCACAGAGCCCCAGATTTTATGTTGTCCTGGAGAGATTGCAGAGCACTGGGGAAAAGCAGGCAGAGAATTCCCTGCTAGCACGTTCTCTGTTCCTGGGAAACAGAAGTGTTCACATTGCTTCGCAGAATCGCTTTTGTGCAGAAAACAGTAACACTTGTTCAGAACGAAAGAAAGCACAGAGCCCCAGATTTTATGTTGTCCTGGAGAGCTTGCAGAGCACTGGGGAAAGGCAGGCAGAGAATTCCCTGCTAGCACCTTCTCTGTTCCTGGGAAACAGAAGTGTTCACATTGCTTCGCAGAATCGCTTTTGTGCAGAAAACAGTAACACTTGTTCAGATGAAAGAAAGCACAGAGCCCCAGATTTTATGTTGTCCTGGAGAGCTTGCAGAGCACTGGGGAAAGGCAGGCAGAGAATTCCCTGCTAGCACCTTCTCTGTGCCTGGGAAGCAGAAGTGTTCACGTTGCTTCGCAGAATCGCTTTTGTGCAGAAAACAGTAACACTTGTTCAGAACGAAAGAAAGCACAGAGCCCCAGATTTTATGTTGTCCTGGAGAGCTTGCAGAGCACTGGGGAAAAGCAGGCAGAGAATTCCCTGCTAGCACCTTCTCTGTGCCTGGGAAGCAGAAGTGTTCCCATTGCTTCGCAGAATCGCTTTTGTGCAGAAAACAGTAACACTTGTTCACAACGAAAGAAAGCACAGAGCCCCAGATTTGCTGTTGTCCTGGAGAGCTTGCAGAGCACTGGGGAAAGGCAGGCAGATTTCCCTGCTAGCACCTTCTCTGTTCCTGGGAAACAGAAGTGTTCCCATTGCTTCGCAGAATCGCTTTTGTGCAGAAAACAGTAACACTTGTTCAGACGAAAGAAAGCACAGAGCCCCAGATTTTATGTTGTCCTGGAGAGCTTGCAGAGCACTGGGGAAAAGCAGGCAGAGAATTCCCTGCTAGCACCTTCTCTGTGCCTGGGAAACAGAAGTGTTCACATTGCTTCGCAGAATCGCTTTTGTGCAGAAAACAGTAACACTTGTTCAGAACGAAAGAAAGCACAGAGCCCCAGATTTTATGTTGTCCTGGAGAGATTGCAGAGCACTGGGGAAAAGCAGGCAGAGAATTCCCTGCTAGCACGTTCTCTGTTCCTGGGAAACAGAAGTGTTCACATTGCTTCGCAGAATCGCTTTTGTGCAGAAAACAGTAACACTTGTTCAGAACGAAAGAAAGCACAGAGCCCCAGATTTTATGTTGTCCTGGAGAGCTTGCAGAGCACTGGGGAAAGGCAGGCAGAGAATTCCCTGCTAGCACCTTCTCTGTGCCTGGGAAACAGAAGTGTTCACATTGCTTCGCAGAATCGCTTTTGTGCAGAAAACAGTAACACTTGTTCAGAACGAAAGAAAGCACAGAGCCCCAGATTTTATGTTGTCCTGGAGAGCTTGCAGAGCACTGGGGAAAGGCAGGCAGAGAATTCCCTGCTAGCACCTTCTCTGTGCCTGGGAAGCAGAAGTGTTCACGTTGCTTCGCAGAATCGCTTTTGTGCAGAAAACAGTAACACTTGTTCAGACGAAAGAAAGCACAGAGCCCCAGATTTGCTGTTGTCCTGGAGAGCTTGCAGAGCACTGGGGAAAGGCAGGCAGAGAATTCCCTGCTAGCACCTTCTCTGTGCTGGGAAGCAGAAGTGTTCACGTTGCTTCGCAGAATCGCTTTTGTGCAGAAAACAGTAACACTTGTTCAGACGAAAGAAAGCACAGAGCCCCAGATTTTATGTTGTCCTGGAGAGCTTGCAGAGCACTGGGGAAAGGCAGGCAGAGAATTCCCTGCTAGCACCTTCTCTGTGCCTGGGAAGCAGAAGTGTTCCCATTGCTTCGCAGAATCGCTTTTGTGCAGAAAACAGTAACACTTGTTCACAACGAAAGAAAGCACAGAGCCCCAGATTTGCTGTTGTCCTGGAGAGCTTGCAGAGCACTGGGGAAAGGCAGGCAGAGAATTCCCTGCTAGCACCTTCTCTGTGCCTGGGAAACAGAAGTGTTCACATTGCTTCGCAGAATCGCTTTTGTGCAGAAACCAGTAACACTTGTTCACAACGAAAGAAAGCACAGAGCCCCAGATTTTATGTTGTCCTGGAGAGCTTGCAGAGCACTGGGGAAAAGCAGGCAGAGAATTCCCTGCTAGCACCTTCTCTGTGCCTGGGAAACAGAATTGTTCACATTGCTTCGCAGAATCGCTTTTGTGCAGAAAACAGTAACACTTGTTCAGAACGAAAGAAAGCACAGAGCCCCAGATTTTATGTTGTCCTGGAGAGCTTGCAGAGCACTGGGGAAAGGCAGGCAGAGAATTCCCTGCTAGCACCTTCTCTGTGCCTGTTCACATTCCTTCGCAGAATCGCTTTTGTGCAGAAAACAGTAACACTTGTTCACAACGAAAGAAAGCACAGAGCCCCAGATTTGCTGTTGTCCTGGAGAGCTTGCAGAGCACTGGGGAAAGGCAGGCAGAGAATTCCCTGCTAGCACCTTCTCTGTGCCTGGGAAACAGAAGTGTTCACATTGCTTCGCAGAATCACTTTTGTGCAGAAAACAGTAACACTTGTTCACAACGAAAGAAAGCACAGAGCCCCAGATTTTATGTTGTCCTGGAGAGCTTGCAGAGCACTGGGGAAAAGCAGGCAGAGAATTCCCTGCTAGCACCTTCTCTGTTCCTGGGAAACAGAAGTGTTCACATTGCTTCGCAGAATCGCTTTTGTGCAGAAAACAGTAACACTTGTTCAGAACGAAAGAAAGCACAGAGCCCCAGATTTTATGTTGTCCTGGAGAGCTTGCAGAGCACTGGGGAAAGGCAGGCAGAGAATTCCCTGCTAGCACCTTCTCTGTTCCTGGGAAACAGAAGTGTTCACATTGCTTCGCAGAATCGCTTTTGTGCAGAAAACAGTAACACTTGTTCAGACGAAAGAAAGCACAGAGCCCCAGATTTTATGTTGTCCTGGAGAGCTTGCAGAGCACTGGGGAAAGGCAGGCAGAGAATTCCCTGCTAGCACCTTCTCTGTGCCTGGGAAACAGAAGTGTTCACATTGCTTCGCAGAATCGCTTTTGTGCAGAAAACAGTAACACTTGTTCACAATGAAAGAAAGCACAGAGCCCCAGATTTTATGTTGTCCTGGAGAGCTTGCAGAGCACTGGGGAAAAGCAGGCAGAGAATTCCCTGCTAGCACCTTCTCTGTGCCTGGGAAACAGAAGTGTTCACATTGCTTCGCAGAATCGCTTTTGTGCAGAAAACAGTAACACTTGTTCAGAACGAAAGAAAGCACAGAGCCCCAGATTTTATGTTGTCCTGGAGAGCTTGCAGAGCACTGGGGAAAGGCAGGCAGAGAATTCCCTGCTAGCACCTTCTCTGTTCCTGGGAAACAGAAGTGTTCACATTGCTTCGCAGAATCGCTTTTGTGCAGAAAACAGTAACACTTGTTCAGACGAAAGAAAGCACAGAGCCCCATATTTTATGTTGTCCTGGAGAGCTTGCAGAGCACTGGGGAAAGGCAGGCAGAGAATTCCCTGCTAGCACCTTCTCTGTGCCTGTTCACATTGCTTCGCAGAATCGCTTTTGTGCAGAAAACAGTAACACTTGTTCAGAACGAAAGAAAGCACAGAGCCCCAGATTTTATGTTGTCCTGGAGAGATTGCAGAGCACTGGGGAAAAGCAGGCAGAGAATTCCCTGCTAGCACGTTCTCTGTTCCTGGGAAACAGAAGTGTTCACATTGCTTCGCAGAATCGCTTTTGTGCAGAAAACAGTAACAGTTGTTCAGAACGAAAGAAAGCACAGAGCCCCAGATTTTATGTTGTCCTGGAGAGCTTGCAGAGCACTGGGGAAAGGCAGGCAGAGAATTCCCTGCTAGCACCTTCTCTGTTCCTGGGAAACAGAAGTGTTCACATTGCTTCGCAGAATCGCTTTTGTGCAGAAAACAGTAACACTTGTTCAGACGAAAGAAAGCACAGAGCCCCAGATTTTATGTTGTCCTGGAGAGCTTGCAGAGCACTGGGGAAAGGCAGGCAGAGAATTCCCTGCTAGCACCTTCTCTGTGCCTGGGAAACAGAAGTGTTCACATTGCTTCGCAGAATCACTTTTGTGCAGAAAACAGTAACACTTGTTCACAACGAAAGAAAGCACAGAGCCCCAGATTTTATGTTGTCCTGGAGAGCTTGCAGAGCACTGGGGAAAAGCAGGCAGAGAATTCCCTGCTAGCACCTTCTCTGTTCCTGGGAAACAGAAGTGTTCACATTGCTTCGCAGAATCGCTTTTGTGCAGAAAACAGTAACACTTGTTCAGAACGAAAGAAAGCACAGAGCCCCAGATTTTATGTTGTCCTGGAGAGCTTGCAGAGCACTGGGGAAAGGCAGGCAGAGAATTCCCTGCTAGCACCTTCTCTGTTCCTGGGAAACAGAAGTGTTCACATTGCTTCGCAGAATCGCTTTTGTGCAGAAAACAGTAACACTTGTTCAGACGAAAGAAAGCACAGAGCCCCATATTTTATGTTGTCCTGGAGAGCTTGCAGAGCACTGGGGAAAGGCAGGCAGAGAATTCCCTGCTAGCACCTTCTCTGTGCCTGTTCACATTGCTTCGCAGAATCGCTTTTGTGCAGAAAACAGTAACACTTGTTCAGAACGAAAGAAAGCACAGAGCCCCAGATTTTATGTTGTCCTGGAGAGATTGCAGAGCACTGGGGAAAAGCAGGCAGAGAATTCCCTGCTAGCACGTTCTCTGTTCCTGGGAAACAGAAGTGTTCACATTGCTTCGCAGAATCGCTTTTGTGCAGAAAACAGTAACACTTGTTCAGATGAAAGAAAGCACAGAGCCCCAGATTTTATGTTGTCCTGGAGAGCTTGCAGAGCACTGGGGAAAGGCAGGCAGAGAATTCCCTGCTAGCACCTTCTCTGTGCCTGGGAAGCAGAAGTGTTCACGTTGCTTCGCAGAATCGCTTTTGTGCAGAAAACAGTAACACTTGTTCAGACGAAAGAAAGCACAGAGCCCCAGATTTTATGTTGTCCTGGAGAGCTTGCAGAGCACTGGGGAAAAGCAGGCAGAGAATTCCCTGCTAGCACCTTCTCTGTGCCTGGGAAGCAGAAGTGTTCCCATTGCTTCACAGAATCGCTTTTGTGCAGAAAACAGTAACACTTGTTCACAACGAAAGAAAGCACAGAGCCCCAGATTTGCTGTTGTCCTGGAGAGCTTGCAGAGCACTGGGGAAAGGCAGGCAGATTTCCCTGCTAGCACCTTCTCTGTTCCTGGGAAACAGAAGTGTTCACATTGCTTCGCAGAATCGCTTTTGTGCAGAAAACAGTAACACTTGTTCAGAACGAAAGAAAGCACAGAGCCCCAGATTTTATGTTGTCCTGGAGAGATTGCAGAGCACTGGGGAAAAGCAGGCAGAGAATTCCCTGCTAGCACGTTCTCTGTTCCTGGGAAACAGAAGTGTTCACATTGCTTCGCAGAATCGCTTTTGTGCAGAAAACAGTAACACTTGTTCAGAACGAAAGAAAGCACAGAGCCCCAGATTTTATGTTGTCCTGGAGAGCTTGCAGAGCACTGGGGAAAGGCAGGCAGAGAATTCCCTGCTAGCACCTTCTCTGTGCCTGGGAAACAGAAGTGTTCACATTGCTTCGCAGAATCGCTTTTGTGCAGAAAACAGTAACACTTGTTCAGAACGAAAGAAAGCACAGAGCCCCAGATTTTATGTTGTCCTGGAGAGCTTGCAGAGCACTGGGGAAAGGCAGGCAGAGAATTCCCTGCTAGCACCTTCTCTGTGCCTGGGAAGCAGAAGTGTTCACGTTGCTTCGCAGAATCGCTTTTGTGCAGAAAACAGTAACACTTGTTCAGACGAAAGAAAGCACAGAGCCCCAGATTTGCTGTTGTCCTGGAGAGCTTGCAGAGCACTGGGGAAAGGCAGGCAGAGAATTCCCTGCTAGCACCTTCTCTGTGCTGGGAAGCAGAAGTGTTCACGTTGCTTCGCAGAATCGCTTTTGTGCAGAAAACAGCAACACTTGTTCAGACGAAAGAAAGCACAGAGCCCCAGATTTTATGTTGTCCTGGAGAGCTTGCAGAGCACTGGGGAAAGGCAGGCAGAGAATTCCCTGCTAGCACCTTCTCTGTGCCTGGGAAGCAGAAGTGTTCCCATTGCTTCGCAGAATCGCTTTTGTGCAGAAAACAGTAACACTTGTTCACAACGAAAGAAAGCACAGAGCCCCAGATTTGCTGTTGTCCTGGAGAGCTTGCAGAGCACTGGGGAAAGGCAGGCAGAGAATTCCCTGCTAGCACCTTCTCTGTGCCTGGGAAACAGAAGTGTTCACATTGCTTCGCAGAATCGCTTTTGTGCAGAAAACAGTAACACTTGTTCACAACGAAAGAAAGCACAGAGCCCCAGATTTGCTGTTGTCCTGGAGAGCTTGCAGAGCACTGGGGAAAGGCAGGCAGAGAATTCCCTGCTAGCACCTTCTCTGTGCCTGGGAAACAGAAGTGTTCACATTGCTTCGCAGAATCGCTTTTGTGCAGAAAACAGTAACACTTGTTCACAACGAAAGAAAGCACAGAGCCCCAGATTTTATGTTGTCCTGGAGAGCTTGCAGAGCACTGGGGAAAAGCAGGCAGAGAATTCCCTGCTAGCACCTTCTCTGTGCCTGGGAAACAGAATTGTTCACATTGCTTCGCAGAATCGCTTTTGTGCAGAAAACAGTAACACTTGTTCAGAACGAAAGAAAGCACAGAGCCCCAGATTTTATGTTGTCCTGGAGAGCTTGCAGAGCACTGGGGAAAAGCAGGCAGAGAATTCCCTGCTAGCACCTTCTCTGTGCCTGGGAAACAGAAGTGTTCACATTGCTTCGCAGAATCGCTTTTGTGCAGAAAACAGTAACACTTGTTCAGAACGAAAGAAAGCACAGAGCCCCAGATTTGCTGTTGTCCTGGAGAGCTTGCAGAGCACTGGGGAAAGGCAGGCAGAGAATTCCCTGCTAGCACCTTCTTTGTGCCTGTTCACATTCCTTCGCAGAATCGCTTTTGTGCAGAAAACAGTAACACTTGTTCAGACGAAAGAAAGCACAGAGCCCCAGATTTTACGTTGTCCTGGAGAGCTTGCAGAGCACTGGGGAAAGGCAGGCAGAGAATTCCCTGCTAGCACCTTCTCTGTGCCTGGGAAGCAGAAGTGTTCACATTGCTTCGCAGAATCACTTTTGTGCAGAAAACAGTAACACTTGTTCAGAACGAAAGAAAGCACAGAGCCCCAGATTCTATGTTGTCCTGGAGAGCTTGCAGAGCACTGGGGAAAAGCAGGCAGAGAATTCCCTGCTAGCACCTTCTCTGTGCCTGGGAAACAGAAGTGTTCACATTGCTTCGCAGAATCGCTTTTGTGCAGAAAACAGTAACACTTGTTCAGAACGAAAGAAAGCACAGAGCCCCAGATTTTATGTTGTCCTGGAGAGCTTGCAGAGCACTGGGGAAAGGCAGGCAGAGAATTCCCTGCTAGCACCTTCTCTGTGCCTGTTCACATTCCTTCGCAGAATCGCTTTTGTGCAGAAAACAGTAACACTTGTTCAGAACGAAAGAAAGCACAGAGCCCCAGATTTTATGTTGTCCTGGAGAGCTTGCAGAGCACTGGGGAAAGGCAGGCAGAGAATTCCCTGCTAGCACCTTCTCTGTGCCTGGGAAACAGAAGTGTTCACATTGCTTCGCAGAATCGCTTTTGTGCAGAAAACAGTAACACTTGTTCAGACGAAAGAAAGCACAGAGCCCCAGATTTTATGTTGTCCTGGAGAGCTTGCAGAGCACTGGGGAAAGGCAGGCAGAGAATTCCCTGCTAGCACCTTCTCTGTGCCTGGGAAACAGAAGTGTTCACATTGCTTCGCAGAATCACTTTTGTGCAGAAAACAGTAACACTTGTTCACAACGAAAGAAAGCACAGAGCCCCAGATTTTATGTTGTCCTGGAGAGCTTGCAGAGCACTGGGGAAAAGCAGGCAGAGAATTCCCTGCTAGCACCTTCTCTGTTCCTGGGAAACAGAAGTGTTCACATTGCTTCGCAGAATCGCTTTTGTGCAGAAAACAGTAACACTTGTTCAGAACGAAAGAAAGCACAGAGCCCCAGATTTTATGTTGTCCTGGAGAGCTTGCAGAGCACTGGGGAAAGGCAGGCAGAGAATTCCCTGCTAGCACCTTCTCTGTTCCTGGGAAACAGAAGTGTTCACATTGCTTCGCAGAATCGCTTTTGTGCAGAAAACAGTAACACTTGTTCAGACGAAAGAAAGCACAGAGCCCCAGATTTTATGTTGTCCTGGAGAGCTTGCAGAGCACTGGGGAAAGGCAGGCAGAGAATTCCCTGCTAGCACCTTCTCTGTGCCTGTTCACATTGCTTCGCAGAATCGCTTTTGTGCAGAAAACAGTAACACTTGTTCAGAACGAAAGAAAGCACAGAGCCCCAGATTTTATGTTGTCCTGGAGAGATTGCAGAGCACTGGGGAAAAGCAGGCAGAGAATTCCCTGCTAGCACGTTCTCTGTTCCTGGGAAAAAGAAGTGTTCACATTGCTTCGCAGAATCGCTTTTGTGCAGAAAACAGTAACACTTGTTCAGAACGAAAGAAAGCACAGAGCCCCAGATTTTATGTTGTCCTGGAGAGCTTGCAGAGCACTGGGGAAAGGCAGGCAGAGAATTCCCTGCTAGCACCTTCTCTGTTCCTGGGAAACAGAAGTGTTCACATTGCTTCGCAGAATCGCTTTTGTGCAGAAAACAGTAACACTTGTTCAGATGAAAGAAAGCACAGAGCCCCAGATTTTATGTTGTCCTGGAGAGCTTGCAGAGCACTGGGGAAAGGCAGGCAGAGAATTCCCTGCTAGCACCTTCTCTGTGCCTGGGAAGCAGAAGTGTTCACGTTGCTTCGCAGAATCGCTTTTTTGCAGAAAACAGTAACACTTGTTCAGACGAAAGAAAGCACAGAGCCCCAGATTTTATGTTGTCCTGGAGAGCTTGCAGAGCACTGGGGAAAAGCAGGCAGAGAATTCCCTGCTAGCACCTTCTCTGTGCCTGGGAAGCAGAAGTGTTCCCATTGCTTCGCAGAATCGCTTTTGTGCAGAAAACAGTAACACTTGTTCACAACGAAAGAAAGCACAGAGCCCCAGATTTGCTGTTGTCCTGGAGAGCTTGCAGAGCACTGGGGAAAGGCAGGCAGATTTCCCTGCTACCACCTTCTCTGTGCCTGGGAAACAGAAGTGTTCCCATTGCTTCGCAGAATCGCTTTTGTGCAGAAAACAGTAACACTTGTTCAGACGAAAGAAAGCACAGAGCCCCAGATTTTATGTTGTCCTGGAGAGCTTGCAGAGCACTGGGGAAAAGCAGGCAGAGAATTCCCTGCTAGCACCTTCTCTGTGCCTGGGAAACAGAAGTGTTCACATTGCTTCGCAGAATCGCTTTTGTGCAGAAAACAGTAACACTTGTTCAGAACGAAAGAAAGCACAGAGCCCCAGATTTTATGTTGTCCTGGAGAGATTGCAGAGCACTGGGGAAAAGCAGGCAGAGAATTCCCTGCTAGCACGTTCTCTGTTCCTGGGAAACAGAAGTGTTCACATTGCTTCGCAGAATCGCTTTTGTGCAGAAAACAGTAACACTTGTTCAGAACGAAAGAAAGCACAGAGCCCCAGATTTTATGTTGTCCTGGAGAGCTTGCAGAGCACTGGGGAAAGGCAGGCAGAGAATTCCCTGCTAGCACCTTCTCTGTGCCTGGGAAACAGAAGTGTTCACATTGCTTCGCAGAATCGCTTTTGTGCAGAAAACAGTAACACTTGTTCAGAACGAAAGAAAGCACAGAGCCCCAGATTTTATGTTGTCCTGGAGAGCTTGCAGAGCACTGGGGAAAGGCAGGCAGAGAATTCCCTGCTAGCACCTTCTCTGTGCCTGGGAAGCAGAAGTGTTCACGTTGCTTCGCAGAATCGCTTTTGTGCAGAAAACAGTAACACTTGTTCAGACGAAAGAAAGCACAGAGCCCCAGATTTGCTGTTGTCCTGGAGAGCTTGCAGAGCACTGGGGAAAGGCAGGCAGAGAATTCCCTGCTAGCACCTTCTCTGTGCTGGGAAGCAGAAGTGTTCACGTTGCTTCGCAGAATCGCTTTTGTGCAGAAAACAGTAACACTTGTTCAGACGAAAGAAAGCACAGAGCCCCAGATTTTATGTTGTCCTGGAGAGCTTGCAGAGCACTGGGGAAAGGCAGGCAGAGAATTCCCTGCTAGCACCTTCTCTGTGCCTGGGAAGCAGAAGTGTTCCCATTGCTTCGCAGAATCGCTTTTGTGCAGAAAACAGTAACACTTGTTCACAACGAAAGAAAGCACAGAGCCCCAGATTTGCTGTTGTCCTGGAGAGCTTGCAGAGCACTGGGGAAAGGCAGGCAGAGAATTCCCTGCTAGCACCTTCTCTGTGCCTGGGAAACAGAAGTGTTCACATTGCTTCGCAGAATCGCTTTTGTGCAGAAAACAGTAACACTTGTTCACAACGAAAGAAAGCACAGAGCCCCAGATTTTATGTTGTCCTGGAGAGCTTGCAGAGCACTGGGGAAAAGCAGGCAGAGAATTCCCTGCTAGCACCTTCTCTGTGCCTGGGAAACAGAATTGTTCACATTGCTTCGCAGAATCGCTTTTGTGCAGAAAACAGTAACACTTGTTCAGAACGAAAGAAAGCACAGAGCCCCAGATTTTATGTTGTCCTGGAGAGCTTGCAGAGCACTGGGGAAAGGCAGGCAGAGAATTCCCTGCTAGCACCTTCTCTGTGCCTGTTCACATTCCTTCGCAGAATCGCTTTTGTGCAGAAAACAGTAACACTTGTTCAGAACGAAAGAAAGCACAGAGCCCCAGATTTTATGTTGTCCTGGAGAGCTTGCAGAGCACTGGGGAAAGGCAGGCAGAGAATTCCCTGCTAGCACCTTCTCTGTGCCTGGGAAACAGAAGTGTTCACATTGCTTCGCAGAATCGCTTTTGTGCAGAAAACAGTAACACTTGTTCAGACGAAAGAAAGCACAGAGCCCCAGATTTTATGTTGTCCTGGAGAGCTTGCAGAGCACTGGGGAAAGGCAGGCAGAGAATTCCCTGCTAGCACCTTCTCTGTGCCTGGGAAGCAGAAGTGTTCACATTGCTTCGCAGAATCACTTTTGTGCAGAAAACAGTAACACTTGTTCAGAACGAAAGAAAGCACAGAGCCCCAGATTCTATGTTGTCCTGGAGAGCTTGCAGAGCACTGGGGAAAGGCAGGCAGAGAATTCCCTGCTAGCACCTTCTCTGTGCCTGTTCACATTGCTTCGCAGAATCGCTTTTGTGCAGAAAACAGTAACACTTGTTCAGACGAAAGAAAGCACAGAGCCCCAGATTTTATGTTGTCCTGGAGAGCTTGCAGAGCACTGGGGAAAGGCAGGCAGAGAATTCCCTGCTAGCACCTTCTCTGTGCCTGGGAAGCAGAAGTGTTCACATTGCTTCGCAGAATCGCTTTTGTGCAGAAAACAGTAACACTTGTTCACAACGAAAGAAAGCACAGAGCCCCAGATTCTATGTTGTCCTGGAGAGCTTGCAGAGCACTGGGGAAAAGCAGGCAGAGAATTCCCTGCTAGCACCTTCTCTGTGCCTGGGAAACAGAAGTGTTCACATTGCTTCGCAGAATCGCTTTTGTGCAGAAAACAGTAACACTTGTTCAGAACGAAAGAAAGCACAGAGCCCCAGATTTTATGTTGTCCTGGAGAGCTTGCAGAGCACTGGGGAAAGGCAGGCAGAGAATTCCCTGCTAGCACCTTCTCTGTGCCTGGGAAGCAGAAGTGTTCACATTGCTTCGCAGAATCGCTTTTGTGCAGAAAACAGTAACACTTGTTCACAACGAAAGAAAGCACAGAGCCCCAGATTCTATGTTGTCCTGGAGAGCTTGCAGAGCACTGGGGAAAAGCAGGCAGAGAATTCCCTGCTAGCACCTTCTCTGTGCCTGGTAAACAGAAGTGTTCACATTGCTTCGCAGAATCGCTTTTGTGCAGAAAACAGTAACACTTGTTCAGAACGAAAGAAAGCACAGAGCCCCAGATTTTATGTTGTCCTGGAGAGCTTGCAGAGCACTGGGGAAAGGCAGGCAGAGAATTCCCTGCTAGCACCTTCTCTGTGCCTGGGAAGCAGAAGTGTTCACATTGCTTCGCAGAATCGCTTTTGTGCAGAAAACAGTAACACTTGTTCAGAACGAAAGAAAGCACAGAGCCCCAGATTTTACGTTGTCCTGGAGAGCTTGCAGAGCACTGGGGAAAGGCAGGCAGAGAATTCCCTGCTAGCACCTTCTCTGTTCCTGGGAAACAGAAGTGTTCACATTGCTTCGCAGAATCGCTTTTGTGCAGAAAACAGTAACACTTGTTCAGAACGAAAGAAAGCACAGAGCCCCAGATTTTATGTTGTCCTGGAGAGCTTGCAGAGCACTGGGGAAAGGCAGGCAGAGAATTCCCTGCTAGCACCTTCTCTGTTCCTGGGAAACAGAAGTGTTCACATTGCTTCGCAGAATCGCTTTTGTGCAGAAAACAGTAACACTTGTTCAGACGAAAGAAAGCACAGAGCCCCAGATTTTATGTTGTCCTGGAGAGCTTGCAGAGCACTGGGGAAAGGCAGGCAGAGAATTCCCTGCTAGCACCTTCTCTGTGCCTGGGAAACAGAAGTGTTCACATTGCTTCGCAGAATCGCTTTTGTGCAGAAAACAGTAACACTTGTTCACAATGAAAGAAAGCACAGAGCCCCAGATTTTATGTTGTCCTGGAGAGCTTGCAGAGCACTGGGGAAAAGCAGGCAGAGAATTCCCTGCTAGCACCTTCTCTGTTCCTGGGAAACAGAAGTGTTCACATTGCTTCGCAGAATCGCTTTTGTGCAGAAAACAGTAACACTTGTTCAGAACGAAAGAAAGCACAGAGCCCCAGATTTTATGTTGTCCTGGAGAGCTTGCAGAGCACTGGGGAAAGGCAGGCAGAGAATTCCCTGCTAGCACCTTCTCTGTGCCTGGGAAACAGAAGTGTTCACATTGCTTCGCAGAATCGCTTTTGTGCAGAAAACAGTAACACTTGTTCAGACGAAAGAAAGCACAGAGCCCCATATTTTATGTTGTCCTGGAGAGCTTGCAGAGCACTGGGGAAAGGCAGGCAGAGAATTCCCTGCTAGCACCTTCTCTGTGCCTGTTCACATTGCTTCGCAGAATCGCTTTTGTGCAGAAAACAGTAACACTTGTTCAGAACGAAAGAAAGCACAGAGCCCCAGATTTTATGTTGTCCTGGAGAGATTGCAGAGCACTGGGGAAAAGCAGGCAGAGAATTCCCTGCTAGCACGTTCTCTGTTCCTGGGAAACAGAAGTGTTCACATTGCTTCGCAGAATCGCTTTTGTGCAGAAAACAGTAACAGTTGTTCAGAACGAAAGAAAGCACAGAGCCCCAGATTTTATGTTGTCCTGGAGAGCTTGCAGAGCACTGGGGAAAGGCAGGCAGAGAATTCCCTGCTAGCACCTTCTCTGTTCCTGGGAAACAGAAGTGTTCACATTGCTTCGCAGAATCGCTTTTGTGCAGAAAACAGTAACACTTGTTCAGAACGAAAGAAAGCACAGAGCCCCAGATTTTATGTTGTCCTGGAGAGCTTGCAGAGCACTGGGGAAAGGCAGGCAGAGAATTCCCTGCTAGCACCTTCTCTGTGCCTGGGAAGCAGAAGTGTTCACGTTGCTTCGCAGAATCGCTTTTGTGCAGAAAACAGTAACACTTGTTCAGACGAAAGAAAGCACAGAGCCCCAGATTTTATGTTGTCCTGGAGAGCTTGCAGAGCACTGGGGAAAGGCAGGCAGAGAATTCCCTGCTAGCACCTTCTCTGTGCCTGGGAAGCAGAAGTGTTCCCATTGCTTCGCAGAATCGCTTTTGTGCAGAAAACAGTAACACTTGTTCAGACGAAAGAAAGCACAGAGCCCCAGATTTTATGTTGTCCTGGAGAGCTTGCAGAGCACTGGGGAAAGGCAGGCAGAGAATTCCCTGCTAGCACCTTCTCTGTGCCTGGGAAACAGAAGTGTTCACATTGCTTCGCAGAATCGCTTTTGTGCAGAAAACAGTAACACTTGTTCACAATGAAAGAAAGCACAGAGCCCCAGATTTTATGTTGTCCTGGAGAGCTTGCAGAGCACTGGGGAAAAGCAGGCAGAGAATTCCCTGCTAGCACCTTCTCTGTTCCTGGGAAACAGAAGTGTTCACATTGCTTCGCAGAATCGCTTTTGTGCAGAAAACAGTAACACTTGTTCAGAACGAAAGAAAGCACAGAGCCCCAGATTTTATGTTGTCCTGGAGAGCTTGCAGAGCACTGGGGAAAGGCAGGCAGAGAATTCCCTGCTAGCACCTTCTCTGTTCCTGGGAAACAGAAGTGTTCACATTGCTTCGCAGAATCGCTTTTGTGCAGAAAACAGTAACACTTGTTCAGACGAAAGAAAGCACAGAGCCCCATATTTTATGTTGTCCTGGAGAGCTTGCAGAGCACTGGGGAAAGGCAGGCAGAGAATTCCCTGCTAGCACCTTCTCTGTGCCTGTTCACATTGCTTCGCAGAATCGCTTTTGTGCAGAAAACAGTAACACTTGTTCAGAACGAAAGAAAGCACAGAGCCCCAGATTTTATGTTGTCCTGGAGAGATTGCAGAGCACTGGGGAAAAGCAGGCAGAGAATTCCCTGCTAGCACGTTCTCTGTTCCTGGGAAACAGAAGTGTTCACATTGCTTCGCAGAATCGCTTTTGTGCAGAAAACAGTAACAGTTGTTCAGAACGAAAGAAAGCACAGAGCCCCAGATTTTATGTTGTCCTGGAGAGCTTGCAGAGCACTGGGGAAAGGCAGGCAGAGAATTCCCTGCTAGCACCTTCTCTGTTCCTGGGAAACAGAAGTGTTCACATTGCTTCGCAGAATCGCTTTTGTGCACAAAACAGTAACACTTGTTCAGAACGAAAGAAAGCACAGAGCCCCAGATTCTATGTTGTCCTGGAGAGCTTGCAGAGCACTGGGGAAAAGCAGGCAGAGAATTCCCTGCTAGCACCTTCTCTGTGCCTGGGAAACAGAAGTGTTCACATTGCTTCGCAGAATCGCTTTTGTGCAGAAAACAGTAACACTTGTTCAGAACGAAAGAAAGCACAGAGCCCCAGATTTTATGTTGTCCTGGAGAGCTTGCAGAGCACTGGGGAAAGGCAGGCAGAGAATTCCCTGCTAGCACCTTCTCTGTGCCTGTTCACATTCCTTCGCAGAATCGCTTTTGTGCAGAAAACAGTAACACTTGTTCAGACGAAAGAAAGCACAGAGCCCCAGATTTTATGTTGTCCTGGAGAGCTTGCAGAGCACTGGGGAAAGGCAGGCAGAGAATTCCCTGCTAGCACCTTCTCTGTTCCTGGGAAACAGAAGTGTTCACATTGCTTCGCAGAATCGCTTTTGTGCAGAAAACAGTAACACTTGTTCAGAACGAAAGAAAGCACAGAGCCCCAGATTCTATGTTGTCCTGGAGAGCTTGCAGAGCACTGGGGAAAAGCAGGCAGAGAATTCCCTGCTAGCACCTTCTCTGTGCCTGGGAAACAGAAGTGTTCACATTGCTTCGCAGAATCGCTTTTGTGCAGAAAACAGTAACACTTGTTCAGAACGAAAGAAAGCACAGAGCCCCAGATTTTATGTTGTCCTGGAGAGCTTGCAGAGCACTGGGGAAAGGCAGGCAGAGAATTCCCTGCTAGCACCTTCTCTGTGCCTGTTCACATTCCTTCGCAGAATCGCTTTTGTGCAGAAAACAGTAACACTTGTTCAGACGAAAGAAAGCACAGAGCCCCAGATTTTATGTTGTCCTGGAGAGCTTGCAGAGCACTGGGGAAAGGCAGGCAGAGAATTCCCTGCTAGCACCTTCTCTGTTCCTGGGAAACAGAAGTGTTCACATTGCTTCGCAGAATCGCTTTTGTGCAGAAAACAGTAACACTTGTTCAGACGAAAGAAAGCACAGAGCCCCAGATTTTATGTTGTCCTGGAGAGCTTGCAGAGCACTGGGGAAAGGCAGGCAGAGAATTCCCTGCTAGCACCTTCTCTGTGCCTGGGAAACAGAAGTGTTCACATTGCTTCGCAGAATCACTTTTGTGCAGAAAACAGTAACACTTGTTCACAACGAAAGAAAGCACAGAGCCCCAGATTTTATGTTGTCCTGGAGAGCTTGCAGAGCACTGGGGAAAGGCAGGCAGAGAATTCCCTGCTAGCACCTTCTCTGTTCCTGGGAAACAGAAGTGTTCACATTGCTTCGCAGAATCGCTTTTGTGCAGAAAACAGTAACACTTGTTCAGACGAAAGAAAGCACAGAGCCCCAGATTTTATGTTGTCCTGGAGAGCTTGCAGAGCACTGGGGAAAGGCAGGCAGAGAATTCCCTGCTAGCACCTTCTCTGTGCCTGTTCACATTGCTTCGCAGAATCGCTTTTGTGCAGAAAACAGTAACACTTGTTCAGAACGAAAGAAAGCACAGAGCCCCAGATTTTATGTTGTCCTGGAGAGATTGCAGAGCACTGGGGAAAAGCAGGCAGAGAATTCCCTGCTAGCACGTTCTCTGTTCCTGGGAAAAAGAAGTGTTCACATTGCTTCGCAGAATCGCTTTTGTGCAGAAAACAGTAACACTTGTTCAGAACGAAAGAAAGCACAGAGCCCCAGATTTTATGTTGTCCTGGAGAGCTTGCAGAGCACTGGGGAAAGGCAGGCAGAGAATTCCCTGCTAGCACCTTCTCTGTTCCTGGGAAACAGAAGTGTTCACGTTGCTTCGCAGAATCGCTTTTGTGCAGAAAACAGTAACACTTGTTCAGACGAAAGAAAGCACAGAGCCCCAGATTTTATGTTGTCCTGGAGAGCTTGCAGAGCACTGGGGAAAAGCAGGCAGAGAATTCCCTGCTAGCACCTTCTCTGTGCCTGGGAAGCAGAAGTGTTCCCATTGCTTCGCAGAATCGCTTTTGTGCAGAAAACAGTAACACTTGTTCACAACGAAAGAAAGCACAGAGCCCCAGATTTGCTGTTGTCCTGGAGAGCTTGCAGAGCACTGGGGAAAGGCAGGCAGATTTCCCTGCTACCACCTTCTCTGTGCCTGGGAAACAGAAGTGTTCCCATTGCTTCGCAGAATCGCTTTTGTGCAGAAAACAGTAACACTTGTTCAGAACGAAAGAAAGCACAGAGCCCCAGATTTTATGTTGTCCTGGAGAGCTTGCAGAGCACTGGGGAAAGGCAGGCAGAGAATTCCCTGCTAGCACCTTCTCTGTGCCTGGGAAACAGAAGTGTTCACATTGCTTCGCAGAATCGCTTTTGTGCAGAAAACAGTAACACTTGTTCAGAACGAAAGAAAGCACAGAGCCCCAGATTTTATGTTGTCCTGGAGAGCTTGCAGAGCACTGGGGAAAGGCAGGCAGAGAATTCCCTGCTAGCACCTTCTCTGTGCCTGGGAAGCAGAAGTGTTCACGTTGCTTCGCAGAATCGCTTTTGTGCAGAAAACAGTAACACTTGTTCAGACGAAAGAAAGCACAGAGCCCCAGATTTGCTGTTGTCCTGGAGAGCTTGCAGAGCACTGGGGAAAGGCAGGCAGAGAATTCCCTGCTAGCACCTTCTCTGTGCTGGGAAGCAGAAGTGTTCACGTTGCTTCGCAGAATCGCTTTTGTGCAGAAAACAGTAACACTTGTTCAGACGAAAGAAAGCACAGAGCCCCAGATTTTATGTTGTCCTGGAGAGCTTGCAGAGCACTGGGGAAAGGCAGGCAGAGAATTCCCTGCTAGCACCTTCTCTGTGCCTGGGAAGCAGAAGTGTTCCCATTGCTTCGCAGAATCGCTTTTGTGCAGAAAACAGTAACACTTGTTCACAACGAAAGAAAGCACAGAGCCCCAGATTTGCTGTTGTCCTGGAGAGCTTGCAGAGCACTGGGGAAAGGCAGGCAGAGAATTCCCTGCTAGCACCTTCTCTGTGCCTGGGAAACAGAAGTGTTCACATTGCTTCGCAGAATCGCTTTTGTGCAGAAAACAGTAACACTTGTTCACAACGAAAGAAAGCACAGAGCCCCAGATTTGCTGTTGTCCTGGAGAGCTTGCAGAGCACTGGGGAAAGGCAGGCAGAGAATTCCCTGCTAGCACCTTCTCTGTGCCTGGGAAACAGAAGTGTTCACATTGCTTCGCAGAATCGCTTTTGTGCAGAAAACAGTAACACTTGTTCACAACGAAAGAAAGCACAGAGCCCCAGATTTTATGTTGTCCTGGAGAGCTTGCAGAGCACTGGGGAAAAGCAGGCAGAGAATTCCCTGCTAGCACCTTCTCTGTGCCTGGGAAACAGAATTGTTCACATTGCTTCGCAGAATCGCTTTTGTGCAGAAAACAGTAACACTTGTTCAGAACGAAAGAAAGCACAGAGCCCCAGATTTTATGTTGTCCTGGAGAGCTTGCAGAGCACTGGGGAAAAGCAGGCAGAGAATTCCCTGCTAGCACCTTCTCTGTGCCTGGGAAACAGAAGTGTTCACATTGCTTCGCAGAATCGCTTTTGTGCAGAAAACAGTAACACTTGTTCAGAACGAAAGAAAGCACAGAGCCCCAGATTTGCTGTTGTCCAGGAGAGCTTGCAGAGCACTGGGGAAAGGCAGGCAGAGAATTCCCTGCTAGCACCTTCTTTGTGCCTGTTCACATTCCTTCGCAGAATCGCTTTTGTGCAGAAAACAGTAACACTTGTTCAGACGAAAGAAAGCACAGAGCCCCAGATTTTACGTTGTCCTGGAGAGCTTGCAGAGCACTGGGGAAAGGCAGGCAGAGAATTCCCTGCTAGCACCTTCTCTGTGCCTGGGAAGCAGAAGTGTTCACATTGCTTCGCAGAATCACTTTTGTGCAGAAAACAGTAACACTTGTTCAGAACGAAAGAAAGCACAGAGCCCCAGATTCTATGTTGTCCTGGAGAGCTTGCAGAGCACTGGGGAAAAGCAGGCAGAGAATTCCCTGCTAGCACCTTCTCTGTGCCTGGGAAACAGAAGTGTTCACATTGCTTCGCAGAATCGCTTTTGTGCAGAAAACAGTAACACTTGTTCAGAACGAAAGAAAGCACAGAGCCCCAGATTTTATGTTGTCCTGGAGAGCTTGCAGAGCACTGGGGAAAGGCAGGCAGAGAATTCCCTGCTAGCACCTTCTCTGTTCCTGGGAAACAGAAGTGTTCACATTGCTTCGCAGAATCGCTTTTGTGCAGAAAACAGTAACACTTGTTCAGACGAAAGAAAGCACAGAGCCCCAGATTTTATGTTGTCCTGGAGAGCTTGCAGAGCACTGGGGAAAGGCAGGCAGAGAATTCCCTGCTAGCACCTTCTCTGTGCCTGGGAAACAGAAGTGTTCACATTGCTTCGCAGAATCACTTTTGTGCAGAAAACAGTAACACTTGTTCACAACGAAAGAAAGCACAGAGCCCCAGATTTTATGTTGTCCTGGAGAGCTTGCAGAGCACTGGGGAAAAGCAGGCAGAGAATTCCCTGCTAGCACCTTCTCTGTTCCTGGGAAACAGAAGTGTTCACATTGCTTCGCAGAATCGCTTTTGTGCAGAAAACAGTAACACTTGTTCAGAACGAAAGAAAGCACAGAGCCCCAGATTTTATGTTGTCCTGGAGAGCTTGCAGAGCACTGGGGAAAGGCAGGCAGAGAATTCCCTGCTAGCACCTTCTCTGTTCCTGGGAAACAGAAGTGTTCACATTGCTTCGCAGAATCGCTTTTGTGCAGAAAACAGTAACACTTGTTCAGACGAAAGAAAGCACAGAGCCCCAGATTTTATGTTGTCCTGGAGAGCTTGCAGAGCACTGGGGAAAGGCAGGCAGAGAATTCCCTGCTAGCACCTTCTCTGTGCCTGTTCACATTGCTTCGCAGAATCGCTTTTGTGCAGAAAACAGTAACACTTGTTCAGAACGAAAGAAAGCACAGAGCCCCAGATTTTATGTTGTCCTGGAGAGCTTGCAGAGCACTGGGGAAAAGCAGGCAGAGAATTCCCTGCTAGCACGTTCTCTGTTCCTGGGAAAAAGAAGTGTTCACATTGCTTCGCAGAATCGCTTTTGTGCAGAAAACAGTAACACTTGTTCAGAACGAAAGAAAGCACAGAGCCCCAGATTTTATGTTGTCCTGGAGAGCTTGCAGAGCACTGGGGAAAGGCAGGCAGAGAATTCCCTGCTAGCACCTTCTATGTTCCTGGGAAACAGAAGTGTTCACATTGCTTCGCAGAATCGCTTTTGTGCAGAAAACAGTAACACTTGTTCAGATGAAAGAAAGCACAGAGCCCCAGATTTTATGTTGTCCTGGAGAGCTTGCAGAGCACTGGGGAAAGGCAGGCAGAGAATTCCCTGCTAGCACCTTCTCTGTGCCTGGGAAGCAGAAGTGTTCACGTTGCTTCGCAGAATCGCTTTTGTGCAGAAAACAGTAACACTTGTTCAGACGAAAGAAAGCACAGAGCCCCAGATTTTATGTTGTCCTGGAGAGCTTGCAGAGCACTGGGGAAAAGCAGGCAGAGAATTCCCTGCTAGCACCTTCTCTGTGCCTGGGAAGCAGAAGTGTTCCCATTGCTTCGCAGAATCGCTTTTGTGCAGAAAACAGTAACACTTGTTCACAACGAAAGAAAGCACAGAGCCCCAGATTTGCTGTTGTCCTGGAGAGCTTGCAGAGCACTGGGGAAAGGCAGGCAGATTTCCCTGCTACCACCTTCTCTGTGCCTGGGAAACAGAAGTGTTCCCATTGCTTCGCAGAATCGCTTTTGTGCAGAAAACAGTAACACTTGTTCAGACGAAAGAAAGCACAGAGCCCCAGATTTTATGTTGTCCTGGAGAGCTTGCAGAGCACTGGGGAAAAGCAGGCAGAGAATTCCCTGCTAGCACCTTCTCTGTGCCTGGGAAACAGAAGTGTTCACATTGCTTCGCAGAATCGCTTTTGTGCAGAAAACAGTAACACTTGTTCAGAACGAAAGAAAGCACAGAGCCCCAGATTTTATGTTGTCCTGGAGAGATTGCAGAGCACTGGGGAAAAGCAGGCAGAGAATTCCCTGCTAGCACGTTCTCTGTTCCTGGGAAACAGAAGTGTTCACATTGCTTCGCAGAATCGCTTTTGTGCAGAAAACAGTAACACTTGTTCAGAACGAAAGAAAGCACAGAGCCCCAGATTTTATGTTGTCCTGGAGAGCTTGCAGAGCACTGGGGAAAGGCAGGCAGAGAATTCCCTGCTAGCACCTTCTCTGTGCCTGGGAAACAGAAGTGTTCACATTGCTTCGCAGAATCGCTTTTGTGCAGAAAACAGTAACACTTGTTCAGAACGAAAGAAAGCACAGAGCCCCAGATTTTATGTTGTCCTGGAGAGCTTGCAGAGCACTGGGGAAAGGCAGGCAGAGAATTCCCTGCTAGCACCTTCTCTGTGCCTGGGAAGCAGAAGTGTTCACGTTGCTTCGCAGAATCGCTTTTGTGCAGAAAACAGTAACACTTGTTCAGACGAAAGAAAGCACAGAGCCCCAGATTTGCTGTTGTCCTGGAGAGCTTGCAGAGCACTGGGGAAAGGCAGGCAGAGAATTCCCTGCTAGCACCTTCTCTGTGCTGGGAAGCAGAAGTGTTCACGTTGCTTCGCAGAATCGCTTTTGTGCAGAAAACAGTAACACTTGTTCAGACGAAAGAAAGCACAGAGCCCCAGATTTTATGTTGTCCTGGAGAGCTTGCAGAGCACTGGGGAAAGGCAGGCAGAGAATTCCCTGCTAGCACCTTCTCTGTGCCTGGGAAGCAGAAGTGTTCCCATTGCTTCGCAGAATCGCTTTTGTGCAGAAAACAGTAACACTTGTTCACAACGAAAGAAAGCACAGAGCCCCAGATTTGCTGTTGTCCTGGAGAGCTTGCAGAGCACTGGGGAAAGGCAGGCAGAGAATTCCCTGCTAGCACCTTCTCTGTGCCTGGGAAACAGAAGTGTTCACATTGCTTCGCAGAATCGCTTTTGTGCAGAAAACAGTAACACTTGTTCACAACGAAAGAAAGCACAGAGCCCCAGATTTTATGTTGTCCTGGAGAGCTTGCAGAGCACTGGGGAAAAGCAGGCAGAGAATTCCCTGCTAGCACCTTCTCTGTGCCTGGGAAACAGAATTGTTCACATTGCTTCGCAGAATCGCTTTTGTGCAGAAAACAGTAACACTTGTTCAGAACGAAAGAAAGCACAGAGCCCCAGATTTTATGTTGTCCTGGAGAGCTTGCAGAGCACTGGGGAAAGGCAGGCAGAGAATTCCCTGCTAGCACCTTCTCTGTGCCTGTTCACATTCCTTCGCAGAATCGCTTTTGTGCAGAAAACAGTAACACTTGTTCAGAACGAAAGAAAGCACAGAGCCCCAGATTTTATGTTGTCCTGGAGAGCTTGCAGAGCACTGGGGAAAGGCAGGCAGAGAATTCCCTGCTAGCACCTTCTCTGTGCCTGGGAAACAGAAGTGTTCACATTGCTTCGCAGAATCGCTTTTGTGCAGAAAACAGTAACACTTGTTCAGACGAAAGAAAGCACAGAGCCCCAGATTTTATGTTGTCCTGGAGAGCTTGCAGAGCACTGGGGAAAGGCAGGCAGAGAATTCCCTGCTAGCACCTTCTCTGTGCCTGGGAAGCAGAAGTGTTCACATTGCTTCGCAGAATCACTTTTCTGCAGAAAACAGTAACACTTGTTCAGAACGAAAGAAAGCACAGAGCCCCAGATTCTATGTTGTCCTGGAGAGCTTGCAGAGCACTGGGGAAAGGCAGGCAGAGAATTCCCTGCTAGCACCTTCTCTGTGCCTGTTCACATTGCTTCGCAGAATCGCTTTTGTGCAGAAAACAGTAACACTTGTTCAGACGAAAGAAAGCACAGAGCCCCAGATTTTATGTTGTCCTGGAGAGCTTGCAGAGCACTGGGGAAAGGCAGGCAGAGAATTCCCTGCTAGCACCTTCTCTGTGCCTGGGAAGCAGAAGTGTTCACATTGCTTCGCAGAATCGCTTTTGTGCACAAAACAGTAACACTTGTTCAGAACGAAAGAAAGCACAGAGCCCCAGATTCTATGTTGTCCTGGAGAGCTTGCAGAGCACTGGGGAAAAGCAGGCAGAGAATTCCCTGCTAGCACCTTCTCTGTGCCTGGGAAACAGAAGTGTTCACATTGCTTCGCAGAATCGCTTTTGTGCAGAAAACAGTAACACTTGTTCAGAACGAAAGAAAGCACAGAGCCCCAGATTTTATGTTGTCCTGGAGAGCTTGCAGAGCACTGGGGAAAGGCAGGCAGAGAATTCCCTGCTAGCACCTTCTCTGTGCCTGGGAAGCAGAAGTGTTCACATTGCTTCGCAGAATCGCTTTTGTGCAGAAAACAGTAACACTTGTTCAGAACGAAAGAAAGCACAGAGCCCCAGATTTTATGTTGTCCTGGAGAGCTTGCAGAGCACTGGGGAAAGGCAGGCAGAGAATTCCCTGCTAGCACCTTCTCTGTGCCTGGTAAACAGAAGTGTTCACATTGCTTCGCAGAATCGCTTTTGTGCAGAAAACAGTAACACTTGTTCAGAACGAAAGAAAGCACAGAGCCCCAGATTTTATGTTGTCCTGGAGAGCTTGCAGAGCACTGGGGAAAGGCAGGCAGAGAATTCCCTGCTAGCACCTTCTCTGTGCCTGGGAAACAGAAGTGTTCACATTGCTTCGCAGAATCGCTTTTGTGCAGAAAACAGTAACACTTGTTCAGAACGAAAGAAAGCACAGAGCCCCAGATTTTACGTTGTCCTGGAGAGCTTGCAGAGCACTGGGGAAAGGCAGGCAGAGAATTCCCTGCTAGCACCTTCTCTGTTCCTGGGAAACAGAAGTGTTCACATTGCTTCGCAGAATCGCTTTTGTGCAGAAAACAGTAACACTTGTTCAGAACGAAAGAAAGCACAGAGCCCCAGATTTTATGTTGTCCTGGAGAGCTTGCAGAGCACTGGGGAAAGGCAGGCAGAGAATTCCCTGCTAGCACCTTCTCTGTTCCTGGGAAACAGAAGTGTTCACATTGCTTCGCAGAATCGCTTTTGTGCAGAAAACAGTAACACTTGTTCAGACGAAAGAAAGCACAGAGCCCCAGATTTTATGTTGTCCTGGAGAGCTTGCAGAGCACTGGGGAAAGGCAGGCAGAGAATTCCCTGCTAGCACCTTCTCTGTGCCTGGGAAACAGAAGTGTTCACATTGCTTCGCAGAATCGCTTTTGTGCAGAAAACAGTAACACTTGTTCACAATGAAAGAAAGCACAGAGCCCCAGATTTTATGTTGTCCTGGAGAGCTTGCAGAGCACTGGGGAAAAGCAGGCAGAGAATTCCCTGCTAGCACCTTCTCTGTTCCTGGGAAACAGAAGTGTTCACATTGCTTCGCAGAATCGCTTTTGTGCAGAAAACAGTAACACTTGTTCAGAACGAAAGAAAGCACAGAGCCCCAGATTTTATGTTGTCCTGGAGAGCTTGCAGAGCACTGGGGAAAGGCAGGCAGAGAATTCCCTGCTAGCACCTTCTCTGTTCCTGGGAAACAGAAGTGTTCACATTGCTTCGCAGAATCGCTTTTGTGCAGAAAACAGTAACACTTGTTCAGACGAAAGAAAGCACAGAGCCCCATATTTTATGTTGTCCTGGAGAGCTTGCAGAGCACTGGGGAAAGGCAGGCAGAGAATTCCCTGCTAGCACCTTCTCTGTGCCTGTTCACATTGCTTCGCAGAATCGCTTTTGTGCAGAAAACAGTAACACTTGTTCAGAACGAAAGAAAGCACAGAGCCCCAGATTTTATGTTGTCCTGGAGAGATTGCAGAGCACTGGGGAAAAGCAGGCAGAGAATTCCCTGCTAGCACGTTCTCTGTTCCTGGGAAACAGAAGTGTTCACATTGCTTCGCAGAATCGCTTTTGTGCAGAAAACAGTAACAGTTGTTCAGAACGAAAGAAAGCACAGAGCCCCAGATTTTATGTTGTCCTGGAGAGCTTGCAGAGCACTGGGGAAAGGCAGGCAGAGAATTCCCTGCTAGCACCTTCTCTGTTCCTGGGAAACAGAAGTGTTCACATTGCTTCGCAGAATCGCTTTTGTGCAGAAAACAGTAACACTTGTTCAGAACGAAAGAAAGCACAGAGCCCCAGATTTTATGTTGTCCTGGAGAGCTTGCAGAGCACTGGGGAAAGGCAGGCAGAGAATTCCCTGCTAGCACCTTCTCTGTGCCTGGGAAGCAGAAGTGTTCACGTTGCTTCGCAGAATCGCTTTTGTGCAGAAAACAGTAACACTTGTTCAGACGAAAGAAAGCACAGAGCCCCAGATTTTATGTTGTCCTGGAGAGCTTGCAGAGCACTGGGGAAAGGCAGGCAGAGAATTCCCTGCTAGCACCTTCTCTGTGCCTGGGAAGCAGAAGTGTTCCCATTGCTTCGCAGAATCGCTTTTGTGCAGAAAACAGTAACACTTGTTCAGAACGAAAGAAAGCACAGAGCCCCAGATTTTATGTTGTCCTGGAGAGCTTGCAGAGCACTGGGGAAAGGCAGGCAGAGAATTCCCTGCTAGCACCTTCTCTGTTCCTGGGAAACAGAAGTGTTCACATTGCTTCGCAGAATCGCTTTTGTGCAGAAAACAGTAACACTTGTTCAGACGAAAGAAAGCACAGAGCCCCAGATTTTATGTTGTCCTGGAGAGCTTGCAGAGCACTGGGGAAAGGCAGGCAGAGAATTCCCTGCTAGCACCTTCTCTGTGCCTGGGAAACAGAAGTGTTCACATTGCTTCGCAGAATCGCTTTTGTGCAGAAAACAGTAACACTTGTTCACAATGAAAGAAAGCACAGAGCCCCAGATTTTATGTTGTCCTGGAGAGCTTGCAGAGCACTGGGGAAAAGCAGGCAGAGAATTCCCTGCTAGCACCTTCTCTGTTCCTGGGAAACAGAAGTGTTCACATTGCTTCGCAGAATCGCTTTTGTGCAGAAAACAGTAACACTTGTTCAGAACGAAAGAAAGCACAGAGCCCCAGATTTTATGTTGTCCTGGAGAGCTTGCAGAGCACTGGGGAAAGGCAGGCAGAGAATTCCCTGCTAGCACCTTCTCTGTTCCTGGGAAACAGAAGTGTTCACATTGCTTCGCAGAATCGCTTTTGTGCAGAAAACAGTAACACTTGTTCAGACGAAAGAAAGCACAGAGCCCCATACTTTATGTTGTCCTGGAGAGCTTGCAGAGCACTGGGGAAAGGCAGGCAGAGAATTCCCTGCTAGCACCTTCTCTGTGCCTGTTCACATTGCTTCGCAGAATCGCTTTTGTGCAGAAAACAGTAACACTTGTTCAGAACGAAAGAAAGCACAGAGCCCCAGATTTTATGTTGTCCTGGAGAGATTGCAGAGCACTGGGGAAAAGCAGGCAGAGAATTCCCTGCTAGCACGTTCTCTGTTCCTGGGAAACAGAAGTGTTCACATTGCTTCGCAGAATCGCTTTTGTGCAGAAAACAGTAACAGTTGTTCAGAACGAAAGAAAGCACAGAGCCCCAGATTTTATGTTGTCCTGGAGAGCTTGCAGAGCACTGGGGAAAGGCAGGCAGAGAATTCCCTGCTAGCACCTTCTCTGTTCCTGGGAAACAGAAGTGTTCACATTGCTTCGCAGAATCGCTTTTGTGCAGAAAACAGTAACACTTGTTCAGAACGAAAGAAAGCACAGAGCCCCAGATTTTATGTTGTCCTGGAGAGCTTGCAGAGCACTGGGGAAAGGCAGGCAGAGAATTCCCTGCTAGCACCTTCTCTGTGCCTGGGAAGCACAAGTGTTCACATTGCTTCGCAGAATCGCTTTTGTGCAGAAAACAGTAACACTTGTTCAGACGAAAGAAAGCACAGAGCCCCAGATTTTATGTTGTCCTGGAGAGCTTGCAGAGCACTGGGGAAAGGCAGGCAGAGAATTCCCTGCTAGCACCTTCTCTGTGCCTGGGAAACAGAAGTGTTCACATTGCTTCGCAGAATCGCTTTTGTGCAGAAAACAGTAACACTTGTTCACAATGAAAGAAAGCACAGAGCCCCAGATTTTATGTTGTCCTGGAGAGCTTGCAGAGCACTGGGGAAAAGCAGGCAGAGAATTCCCTGCTAGCACCTTCTCTGTTCCTGGGAAACAGAAGTGTTCACATTGCTTCGCAGAATCGCTTTTGTGCAGAAAACAGTAACACTTGTTCAGAACGAAAGAAAGCACAGAGCCCCAGATTTTATGTTGTCCTGGAGAGCTTGCAGAGCACTGGGGAAAGGCAGGCAGAGAATTCCCTGCTAGCACCTTCTCTGTTCCTGGGAAACAGAAGTGTTCACATTGCTTCGCAGAATCGCTTTTGTGCAGAAAACAGTAACACTTGTTCAGACGAAAGAAAGCACAGAGCCCCATATTTTATGTTGTCCTGGAGAGCTTGCAGAGCACTGGGGAAAGGCAGGCAGAGAATTCCCTGCTAGCACCTTCTCTGTGCCTGTTCACATTGCTTCGCAGAATCGCTTTTGTGCAGAAAACAGTAACACTTGTTCAGAACGAAAGAAAGCACAGAGCCCCAGATTTTATGTTGTCCTGGAGAGATTGCAGAGCACTGGGGAAAAGCAGGCAGAGAATTCCCTGCTAGCACGTTCTCTGTTCCTGGGAAACAGAAGTGTTCACATTGCTTCGCAGAATCGCTTTTGTGCAGAAAACAGTAACAGTTGTTCAGAACGAAAGAAAGCACAGAGCCCCAGATTTTATGTTGTCCTGGAGAGCTTGCAGAGCACTGGGGAAAGGCAGGCAGAGAATTCCCTGCTAGCACCTTCTCTGTTCCTGGGAAACAGAAGTGTTCACATTGCTTCGCAGAATCGCTTTTGTGCAGAAAACAGTAACACTTGTTCAGAACGAAAGAAAGCACAGAGCCCCAGATTTTATGTTGTCCTGGAGAGCTTGCAGAGCACTGGGGAAAGGCAGGCAGAGAATTCCCTGCTAGCACCTTCTCTGTGCCTGGGAAGCAGAAGTGTTCACGTTGCTTCGCAGAATCTCTTTTGTGCAGAAAACAGTAACACTTGTTCAGACGAAAGAAAGCACAGAGCCCCAGATTTTATGTTGTCCTGGAGAGCTTGCAGAGCACTGGGGAAAGGCAGGCAGAGAATTCCCTGCTAGCACCTTCTCTGTGCCTGGGAAGCAGAAGTGTTCCCATTGCTTCGCAGAATCGCTTTTGTGCAGAAAACAGTAACACTTGTTCACAACGAAAGAAAGCACAGAGCCCCAGATTTGCTGTTGTCCTGGAGAGCTTGCAGAGCACTGGGGAAAGGCAGGCAGAGAATTCCCTGCTAGCACCTTCTCTGTGCCTGGGAAACAGAAGTGTTCACATTGCTTCGCAGAATCGCTTTTGTGCAGAAAACAGTAACACTTGTTCACAACGAAAGAAAGCACAGAGCCCCAGATTTTATGTTGTCCTGGAGAGCTTGCAGAGCACTGGGGAAAAGCAGGCAGAGAATTCCCTGCTAGCACCTTCTCTGTGCCTGGGAAACAGAAGTGTTCACATTGCTTCGCAGAATCGCTTTTGTGCAGAAAACAGTAACACTTGTTCAGAACGAAAGAAAGCACAGAGCCCCAGATTTGCTGTTGTCCTGGAGAGCTTGCAGAGCACTGGGGAAAGGCAGGCAGAGAATTCCCTGCTAGCACCTTCTTTGTGCCTGTTCACATTCTTTGCAGAATCGCTTTTGTGCAGAAAACAGTAACACTTGTTCAGAACGAAAGAAAGCACAGAGCCCCAGATTTTATGTTGTCCTGGAGAGCTTGCAGAGCACTGGGGAAAGGCAGGCAGAGAATTCCCTGCTAGCACCTTCTCTGTGCCTGGGAAACAGAAGTGTTCACATTGCTTCGCAGAATCGCTTTTGTGCAGAAAACAGTAACACTTGTTCAGAACGAAAGAAAGCACAGAGCCCCAGATTTTACGTTGTCCTGGAGAGCTTGCAGAGCACTGGGGAAAGGCAGGCAGAGAATTCCCTGCTAGCACCTTCTCTGTTCCTGGGAAACAGAAGTGTTCACATTGCTTCGCAGAATCGCTTTTGTGCAGAAAACAGTAACACTTGTTCAGAACGAAAGAAAGCACAGAGCCCCAGATTTTATGTTGTCCTGGAGAGCTTGCAGAGCACTGGGGAAAGGCAGGCAGAGAATTCCCTGCTAGCACCTTCTCTGTTCCTGGGAAACAGAAGTGTTCACATTGCTTCGCAGAATCGCTTTTGTGCAGAAAACAGTAACACTTGTTCAGACGAAAGAAAGCACAGAGCCCCAGATTTTATGTTGTCCTGGAGAGCTTGCAGAGCACTGGGGAAAGGCAGGCAGAGAATTCCCTGCTAGCACCTTCTCTGTGCCTGGGAAACAGAAGTGTTCACATTGCTTCGCAGAATCGCTTTTGTGCAGAAAACAGTAACACTTGTTCACAATGAAAGAAAGCACAGAGCCCCAGATTTTATGTTGTCCTGGAGAGCTTGCAGAGCACTGGGGAAAAGCAGGCAGAGAATTCCCTGCTAGCACCTTCTCTGTTCCTGGGAAACAGAAGTGTTCACATTGCTTCGCAGAATCGCTTTTGTGCAGAAAACAGTAACACTTGTTCAGAACGAAAGAAAGCACAGAGCCCCAGATTTTATGTTGTCCTGGAGAGCTTGCAGAGCACTGGGGAAAGGCAGGCAGAGAATTCCCTGCTAGCACCTTCTCTGTTCCTGGGAAACAGAAGTGTTCACATTGCTTCGCAGAATCGCTTTTGTGCAGAAAACAGTAACACTTGTTCAGACGAAAGAAAGCACAGAGCCCCATATTTTATGTTGTCCTGGAGAGCTTGCAGAGCACTGGGGAAAGGCAGGCAGAGAATTCCCTGCTAGCACCTTCTCTGTGCCTGTTCACATTGCTTCGCAGAATCGCTTTTGTGCAGAAAACAGTAACACTTGTTCAGAACGAAAGAAAGCACAGAGCCCCAGATTTTATGTTGTCCTGGAGAGATTGCAGAGCACTGGGGAAAAGCAGGCAGAGAATTCCCTGCTAGCACGTTCTCTGTTCCTGGGAAACAGAAGTGTTCACATTGCTTCGCAGAATCGCTTTTGTGCAGAAAACAGTAACAGTTGTTCAGAACGAAAGAAAGCACAGAGCCCCAGATTTTATGTTGTCCTGGAGAGCTTGCAGAGCACTGGGGAAAGGCAGGCAGAGAATTCCCTGCTAGCACCTTCTCTGTTCCTGGGAAACAGAAGTGTTCACATTGCTTCGCAGAATCGCTTTTGTGCAGAAAACAGTAACACTTGTTCAGAACGAAAGAAAGCACAGAGCCCCAGATTTTATGTTGTCCTGGAGAGCTTGCAGAGCACTGGGGAAAGGCAGGCAGAGAATTCCCTGCTAGCACCTTCTCTGTGCCTGGGAAGCAGAAGTGTTCACGTTGCTTCGCAGAATCGCTTTTGTGCAGAAAACAGTAACACTTGTTCAGACGAAAGAAAGCACAGAGCCCCAGATTTTATGTTGTCCTGGAGAGCTTGCAGAGCACTGGGGAAAGGCAGGCAGAGAATTCCCTGCTAGCACCTTCTCTGTGCCTGGGAAGCAGAAGTGTTCCCATTGCTTCGCAGAATCGCTTTTGTGCAGAAAACAGTAACACTTGTTCAGAACGAAAGAAAGCACAGAGCCCCAGATTTTATGTTGTCCTGGAGAGCTTGCAGAGCACTGGGGAAAGGCAGGCAGAGAATTCCCTGCTAGCACCTTCTCTGTTCCTGGGAAACAGAAGTGTTCACATTGCTTCGCAGAATCGCTTTTGTGCAGAAAACAGTAACACTTGTTCAGACGAAAGAAAGCACAGAGCCCCAGATTTTATGTTGTCCTGGAGAGCTTGCAGAGCACTGGGGAAAGGCAGGCAGAGAATTCCCTGCTAGCACCTTCTCTGTGCCTGGGAAACAGAAGTGTTCACATTGCTTCGCAGAATCGCTTTTGTGCAGAAAACAGTAACACTTGTTCACAATGAAAGAAAGCACAGAGCCCCAGATTTTATGTTGTCCTGGAGAGCTTGCAGAGCACTGGGGAAAAGCAGGCAGAGAATTCCCTGCTAGCACCTTCTCTGTTCCTGGGAAACAGAAGTGTTCACATTGCTTCGC
Organism: Strix uralensis; assembly: GCF_047716275.1. Classification (NCBI taxonomy): domain Eukaryota; kingdom Metazoa; phylum Chordata; class Aves; order Strigiformes; family Strigidae; genus Strix; species Strix uralensis. The sequence goes on from NW_027436731.1 coordinate 61,216, forward strand.
AGAATCGCTTTTGTGCAGAAAACAGTAACACTTGTTCAGAACGAAAGAAAGCACAGAGCCCCAGATTTTATGTTGTCCTGGAGAGCTTGCAGAGCACTGGGGAAAGGCAGGCAGAGAATTCCCTGCTAGCACCTTCTCTGTTCCTGGGAAACAGAAGTGTTCACATTGCTTCGCAGAATCGCTTTTGTGCAGAAAACAGTAACACTTGTTCAGACGAAAGAAAGCACAGAGCCCCATATTTTATGTTGTCCTGGAGAGCTTGCAGAGCACTGGGGAAAGGCAGGCAGAGAATTCCCTGTTAGCACCTTCTCTGTGCCTGTTCACATTGCTTCGCAGAATCGCTTTTGTGCAGAAAACAGTAACACTTGTTCAGAACGAAAGAAAGCACAGAGCCCCAGATTTGCTGTTGTCCTGGAGAGCTTGCAGAGCACTGGGGAAAAGCAGGCAGAGAATTCCCTGCTAGCACGTTCTCTGTTCCTGGGAAACAGAAGTGTTCACATTGCTTCGCAGAATCGCTTTTGTGCAGAAAACAGTAACAGTTGTTCAGAACGAAAGAAAGCACAGAGCCCCAGATTTTATGTTGTCCTGGAGAGCTTGCAGAGCACTGGGGAAAGGCAGGCAGAGAATTCCCTGCTAGCACCTTCTCTGTTCCTGGGAAACAGAAGTGTTCACATTGCTTCGCAGAATCGCTTTTGTGCAGAAAACAGTAACACTTGTTCAGAACGAAAGAAAGCACAGAGCCCCAGATTTTATGTTGTCCTGGAGAGCTTGCAGAGCACTGGGGAAAGGCAGGCAGAGAATTCCCTGCTAGCACCTTCTCTGTTCCTGGGAAACAGAAGTGTTCACATTGCTTCGCAGAATCGCTTTTGTGCAGAAAACAGTAACACTTGTTCAGACGAAAGAAAGCACAGAGCCCCAGATTTTATGTTGTCCTGGAGAGCTTGCAGAGCACTGGGGAAAGGCAGGCAGAGAATTCCCTGCTAGCACCTTCTCTGTGCCTGGGAAACAGAAGTGTTCACATTGCTTCGCAGAATCGCTTTTGTGCAGAAAACAGTAACACTTGTTCACAATGAAAGAAAGCACAGAGCCCCAGATTTTATGTTGTCCTGGAGAGCTTGCAGAGCACTGGGGAAAAGCAGGCAGAGAATTCCCTGCTAGCACCTTCTCTGTTCCTGGGAAACAGAAGTGTTCACATTGCTTCGCAGAATCGCTTTTGTGCAGAAAACAGTAACACTTGTTCAGAACGAAAGAAAGCACAGAGCCCCAGATTTTATGTTGTCCTGGAGAGCTTGCAGAGCACTGGGGAAAGGCAGGCAGAGAATTCCCTGCTAGCACCTTCTCTGTTCCTGGGAAACAGAAGTGTTCACATTGCTTCGCAGAATCGCTTTTGTGCAGAAAACAGTAACACTTGTTCAGACGAAAGAAAGCACAGAGCCCCATATTTTATGTTGTCCTGGAGAGCTTGCAGAGCACTGGGGAAAGGCAGGCAGAGAATTCCCTGCTAGCACCTTCTCTGTGCCTGTTCACATTGCTTCGCAGAATCGCTTTTGTGCAGAAAACAGTAACACTTGTTCAGAACGAAAGAAAGCACAGAGCCCCAGATTTTATGTTGTCCTGGAGAGATTGCAGAGCACTGGGGAAAAGCAGGCAGAGAATTCCCTGCTAGCACGTTCTCTGTTCCTGGGAAACAGAAGTGTTCACATTGCTTCGCAGAATCGCTTTTGTGCAGAAAACAGTAACAGTTGTTCAGAACGAAAGAAAGCACAGAGCCCCAGATTTTATGTTGTCCTGGAGAGCTTGCAGAGCACTGGGGAAAGGCAGGCAGAGAATTCCCTGCTAGCACCTTCTCTGTTCCTGGGAAACAGAAGTGTTCACATTGCTTCGCAGAATCGCTTTTGTGCAGAAAACAGTAACACTTGTTCAGAACGAAAGAAAGCACAGAGCCCCAGATTTTATGTTGTCCTGGAGAGCTTGCAGAGCACTGGGGAAAGGCAGGCAGAGAATTCCCTGCTAGCACCTTCTCTGTGCCTGGGAAGCAGAAGTGTTCACGTTGCTTCGCAGAATCTCTTTTGTGCAGAAAACAGTAACACTTGTTCAGACGAAAGAAAGCACAGAGCCCCAGATTTTATGTTGTCCTGGAGAGCTTGCAGAGCACTGGGGAAAGGCAGGCAGAGAATTCCCTGCTAGCACCTTCTCTGTGCCTGGGAAGCAGAAGTGTTCCCATTGCTTCGCAGAATCGCTTTTGTGCAGAAAACAGTAACACTTGTTCACAACGAAAGAAAGCACAGAGCCCCAGATTTTATGTTGTCCTGGAGAGCTTGCAGAGCACTGGGGAAAAGCAGGCAGAGAATTCCCTGCTAGCACCTTCTCTGTGCCTGGGAAACAGAAGTGTTCACATTGCTTCGCAGAATCGCTTTTGTGCAGAAAACAGTAACACTTGTTCAGAACGAAAGAAAGCACAGAGCCCCAGATTTGCTGTTGTCCTGGAGAGCTTGCAGAGCACTGGGGAAAGGCAGGCAGAGAATTCCCTGCTAGCACCTTCTTTGTGCCTGTTCACATTCTTTGCAGAATCGCTTTTGTGCAGAAAACAGTAACACTTGTTCAGACGAAAGAAAGCACAGAGCCCCAGATTTTACGTTGTCCTGGAGAGCTTGCAGAGCACTGGGGAAAGGCAGGCAGAGAATTCCCTGCTAGCACCTTCTCTGTGCCTGGGAAACAGAAGTGTTCACATTGCTTCGCAGAATCACTTTTGTGCAGAAAACAGTAACACTTGTTCAGAACGAAAGAAAGCACAGAGCCCCAGATTTTATGTTGTCCTGGAGAGCTTGCAGAGCACTGGGGAAAGGCAGGCAGAGAATTCCCTGCTAGCACCTTCTCTGTTCCTGGGAAACAGAAGTGTTCACATTGCTTCGCAGAATCGCTTTTGTGCAGAAAACAGTAACACTTGTTCAGACGAAAGAAAGCACAGAGCCCCATATTTTATGTTGTCCTGGAGAGCTTGCAGAGCACTGGGGAAAGGCAGGCAGAGAATTCCCTGCTAGCACCTTCTCTGTGCCTGTTCACATTGCTTCGCAGAATCGCTTTTGTGCAGAAAACAGTAACACTTGTTCAGAACGAAAGAAAGCACAGAGCCCCAGATTTTATGTTGTCCTGGAGAGCTTGCAGAGCACTGGGGAAAGGCAGGCAGAGAATTCCCTGCTAGCACCTTCTCTGTGCCTGGGAAGCAGAAGTGTTCACGTTGCTTCGCAGAATCGCTTTTGTGCAGAAAACAGTAACACTTGTTCAGACGAAAGAAAGCACAGAGCCCCAGATTTTATGTTGTCCTGGAGAGCTTGCAGAGCACTGGGGAAAGGCAGGCAGAGAATTCCCTGCTAGCACCTTCTCTGTGCCTGGGAAGCAGAAGTGTTCCCATTGCTTCGCAGAATCGCTTTTGTGCAGAAAACAGTAACACTTGTTCAGAACGAAAGAAAGCACAGAGCCCCAGATTTTATGTTGTCCTGGAGAGCTTGCAGAGCACTGGGGAAAGGCAGGCAGAGAATTCCCTGCTAGCACCTTCTCTGTTCCTGGGAAACAGAAGTGTTCACATTGCTTCGCAGAATCGCTTTTGTGCAGAAAACAGTAACACTTGTTCAGACGAAAGAAAGCACAGAGCCCCAGATTTTATGTTGTCCTGGAGAGCTTGCAGAGCACTGGGGAAAGGCAGGCAGAGAATTCCCTGCTAGCACCTTCTCTGTGCCTGGGAAACAGAAGTGTTCACATTGCTTCGCAGAATCGCTTTTGTGCAGAAAACAGTAACACTTGTTCACAATGAAAGAAAGCACAGAGCCCCAGATTTTATGTTGTCCTGGAGAGCTTGCAGAGCACTGGGGAAAAGCAGGCAGAGAATTCCCTGCTAGCACCTTCTCTGTTCCTGGGAAACAGAAGTGTTCACATTGCTTCGCAGAATCGCTTTTGTGCAGAAAACAGTAACACTTGTTCAGAACGAAAGAAAGCACAGAGCCCCAGATTTTATGTTGTCCTGGAGAGCTTGCAGAGCACTGGGGAAAGGCAGGCAGAGAATTCCCTGCTAGCACCTTCTCTGTTCCTGGGAAACAGAAGTGTTCACATTGCTTCGCAGAATCGCTTTTGTGCAGAAAACAGTAACACTTGTTCAGACGAAAGAAAGCACAGAGCCCCATATTTTATGTTGTCCTGGAGAGCTTGCAGAGCACTGGGGAAAGGCAGGCAGAGAATTCCCTGCTAGCACCTTCTCTGTGCCTGTTCACATTGCTTCGCAGAATCGCTTTTGTGCAGAAAACAGTAACAGTTGTTCAGAACGAAAGAAAGCACAGAGCCCCAGATTTTATGTTGTCCTGGAGAGATTGCAGAGCACTGGGGAAAAGCAGGCAGAGAATTCCCTGCTAGCACGTTCTCTGTTCCTGGGAAACAGAAGTGTTCACATTGCTTCGCAGAATCGCTTTTGTGCAGAAAACAGTAACAGTTGTTCAGAACGAAAGAAAGCACAGAGCCCCAGATTTTATGTTGTCCTGGAGAGCTTGCAGAGCACTGGGGAAAGGCAGGCAGAGAATTCCCTGCTAGCACCTTCTCTGTTCCTGGGAAACAGAAGTGTTCACATTGCTTCGCAGAATCGCTTTTGTGCAGAAAACAGTAACACTTGTTCAGAACGAAAGAAAGCACAGAGCCCCAGATTTTATGTTGTCCTGGAGAGCTTGCAGAGCACTGGGGAAAGGCAGGCAGAGAATTCCCTGCTAGCACCTTCTCTGTGCCTGGGAAGCAGAAGTGTTCACGTTGCTTCGCAGAATCTCTTTTGTGCAGAAAACAGTAACACTTGTTCAGACGAAAGAAAGCACAGAGCCCCAGATTTTATGTTGTCCTGGAGAGCTTGCAGAGCACTGGGGAAAGGCAGGCAGAGAATTCCCTGCTAGCACCTTCTCTGTGCCTGGGAAGCAGAAGTGTTCCCATTGCTTCGCAGAATCGCTTTTGTGCAGAAAACAGTAACACTTGTTCACAACGAAAGAAAGCACAGAGCCCCAGATTTGCTGTTGTCCTGGAGAGCTTGCAGAGCACTGGGGAAAGGCAGGCAGAGAATTCCCTGCTAGCGCCTTCTCTGTGCCTGGGAAACAGAAGTGTTCACATTGCTTCGCAGAATCGCTTTTGTGCAGAAAACAGTAACACTTGTTCACAACGAAAGAAAGCACAGAGCCCCAGATTTTATGTTGTCCTGGAGAGCTTGCAGAGCACTGGGGAAAAGCAGGCAGAGAATTCCCTGCTAGCACCTTCTCTGTGCCTGGGAAACAGAAGTGTTCACATTGCTTCGCAGAATCGCTTTTGTGCAGAAAACAGTAACACTTGTTCAGAACGAAAGAAAGCACAGAGCCCCAGATTTGCTGTTGTCCTGGAGAGCTTGCAGAGCACTGGGGAAAGGCAGGCAGAGAATTCCCTGCTAGCACCTTCTTTGTGCCTGTTCACATTCTTTGCAGAATCGCTTTTGTGCAGAAAACAGTAACACTTGTTCAGACGAAAGAAAGCACAGAGCCCCAGATTTTACGTTGTCCTGGAGAGCTTGCAGAGCACTGGGGAAAGGCAGGCAGAGAATTCCCTGCTAGCACCTTCTCTGTGCCTGGGAAACAGAAGTGTTCACATTGCTTCGCAGAATCACTTTTGTGCAGAAAACAGTAACACTTGTTCAGAACGAAAGAAAGCACAGAGCCCCAGATTCTATGTTGTCCTGGAGAGCTTGCAGAGCACTGGGGAAAAGCAGGCAGAGAATTCCCTGCTAGCACCTTCTCTGTGCCTGGGAAACAGAAGTGTTCACATTGCTTCGCAGAATCGCTTTTGTGCAGAAAACAGTAACACTTGTTCAGAACGAAAGAAAGCACAGAGCCCCAGATTTTATGTTGTCCTGGAGAGCTTGCAGAGCACTGGGGAAAGGCAGGCAGAGAATTCCCTGCTAGCACCTTCTCTGTGCCTGTTCACATTCCTTCGCAGAATCGCTTTTGTGCAGAAAACAGTAACACTTGTTCAGACGAAAGAAAGCACAGAGCCCCAGATTTTATGTTGTCCTGGAGAGCTTGCAGAGCACTGGGGAAAGGCAGGCAGAGAATTCCCTGCTAGCACCTTCTCTGTGCCTGGGAAGCAGAAGTGTTCCCATTGCTTCGCAGAATCGCTTTTGTGCAGAAAACAGTAACACTTGTTCACAACGAAAGAAAGCACAGAGCCCCAGATTCTATGTTGTCCTGGAGAGCTTGCAGAGCACTGGGGAAAAGCAGGCAGAGAATTCCCTGCTAGCACCTTCTCTGTGCCTGGGAAACAGAAGTGTTCACATTGCTTCGCAGAATCGCTTTTGTGCAGAAAACAGTAACACTTGTTCAGAACGAAAGAAAGCACAGAGCCCCAGATTTTATGTTGTCCTGGAGAGCTTGCAGAGCACTGGGGAAAGGCAGGCAGAGAATTCCCTGCTAGCACCTTCTCTGTGCCTGGGAAACAGAAGTGTTCACATTGCTTCGCAGAATCGCTTTTGTGCAGAAAACAGTAACACTTGTTCAGAACGAAAGAAAGCACAGAGCCCCAGATTTTATGTTGTCCTGGAGAGCTTGCAGAGCACTGGGGAAAAGCAGGCAGAGAATTCCCTGCTAGCACCTTCTCTGTGCCTGGGAAACAGAAGTGTTCACATTGCTTCGCAGAATCGCTTTTGTGCAGAAAACAGTAACACTTGTTCAGAACGAAAGAAAGCACAGAGCCCCAGATTTTATGTTGTCCTGGAGAGCTTGCAGAGCACTGGGGAAAGGCAGGCAGAGAATTCCCTGCTAGCACCTTCTCTGTTCCTGGGAAACAGAAGTGTTCACATTGCTTCGCAGAATCGCTTTTGTGCAGAAAACAGTAACACTTGTTCAGACGAAAGAAAGCACAGAGCCCCAGATTTTATGTTGTCCTGGAGAGCTTGCAGAGCACTGGGGAAAGGCAGGCAGAGAATTCCCTGCTAGCACGTTCTCTGTTCCTGGGAAACAGAAGTGTTCACATTGCTTCGCAGAATCACTTTTGTGCAGAAAACAGTAACACTTGTTCACAACGAAAGAAAGCACAGAGCCCCAGATTTTATGTTGTCCTGGAGAGATTGCAGAGCACTGGGGAAAAGCAGGCAGAGAATTCCCTGCTAGCACCTTCTCTGTTCCTGGGAAACAGAAGTGTTCACATTGCTTCGCAGAATCGCTTTTGTGCAGAAAACAGTAACACTTGTTCAGAACGAAAGAAAGCACAGAGCCCCAGATTTTATGTTGTCCTGGAGAGCTTGCAGAGCACTGGGGAAAGGCAGGCAGAGAATTCCCTGCTAGCACCTTCTCTGTTCCTGGGAAACAGAAGTGTTCACATTGCTTCGCAGAATCGCTTTTGTGCAGAAAACAGTAACACTTGTTCAGACGAAAGAAAGCACAGAGCCCCAGATTTTATGTTGTCCTGGAGAGCTTGCAGAGCACTGGGGAAAGGCAGGCAGAGAATTCCCTGCTAGCACCTTCTCTGTGCCTGGGAAACAGAAGTGTTCACATTGCTTCGCAGAATCGCTTTTGTGCAGAAAACAGTAACACTTGTTCACAATGAAAGAAAGCACAGAGCCCCAGATTTTATGTTGTCCTGGAGAGCTTGCAGAGCACTGGGGAAAAGCAGGCAGAGAATTCCCTGCTAGCACCTTCTCTGTTCCTGGGAAACAGAAGTGTTCACATTGCTTCGCAGAATCGCTTTTGTGCAGAAAACAGTAACACTTGTTCAGAACGAAAGAAAGCACAGAGCCCCAGATTTTATGTTGTCCTGCAGAGCTTGCAGAGCACTGGGGAAAAGCAGGCAGAGAATTCCCTGCTAGCACCTTCTCTGTTCCTGGGAAACAGAAGTGTTCACATTGCTTCGCAGAATCGCTTTTGTGCAGAAAACAGTAACACTTGTTCAGACGAAAGAAAGCACAGAGCCCCATATTTTATGTTGTCCTGGAGAGCTTGCAGAGCACTGGGGAAAGGCAGGCAGAGAATTCCCTGCTAGCACCTTCTCTGTGCCTGTTCACATTGCTTCGCAGAATCGCTTTTGTGCAGAAAACAGTAACACTTGTTCAGAACGAAAGAAAGCACAGAGCCCCAGATTTTATGTTGTCCTGGAGAGATTGCAGAGCACTGGGGAAAAGCAGGCAGAGAATTCCCTGCTAGCACGTTCTCTGTTCCTGGGAAACAGAAGTGTTCACATTGCTTCGCAGAATCGCTTTTGTGCAGAAAACAGTAACACTTGTTCAGAACGAAAGAAAGCACAGAGCCCCAGATTTTATGTTGTCCTGGAGAGCTTGCAGAGCACTGGGGAAAGGCAGGCAGAGAATTCCCTGCTAGCACCTTCTCTGTGCCTGGGAAGCAGAAGTGTTCACGTTGCTTCGCAGAATCGCTTTTGTGCAGAAAACAGTAACACTTGTTCAGACGAAAGAAAGCACAGAGCCCCAGATTTTATGTTGTCCTGGAGAGCTTGCAGAGCACTGGGGAAAGGCAGGCAGAGAATTCCCTGCTAGCACCTTCTCTGTGCCTGGGAAGCAGAAGTGTTCCCATTGCTTCGCAGAATCGCTTTTGTGCAGAAAACAGTAACACTTGTTCACAACGAAAGAAAGCACAGAGCCCCAGATTTGCTGTTGTCCTGGAGAGCTTGCAGAGCACTGGGGAAAGGCAGGCAGAGAATTCCCTGCTAGCACCTTCTCTGTGCCTGGGAAACAGAAGTGTTCACATTGCTTCGCAGAATCGCTTTTGTGCAGAAAACAGTAACAGTTGTTCAGAACGAAAGAAAGCACAGAGCCCCAGATTTTATGTTGTCCTGGAGAGCTTGCAGAGCACTGGGGAAAAGCAGGCAGAGAATTCCCTGCTAGCACCTTCTCTGTGCCTGGGAAACAGAAGTGTTCACATTGCTTCGCAGAATCGCTTTTGTGCAGAAAACCCTAACACTTGTTCAGAACGAAAGAAAGCACAGAGCCCCAGATTTTATGTTGTCCTGGAGAGCTTGCAGAGCACTGGGGAAAGGCAGGCAGAGAATTCCCTGCTAGCACCTTCTCTGTGCCTGTTCACATTCCTTCGCAGAATCGCTTTTGTGCAGAAAACAGTAACACTTGTTCAGAACGAAAGAAAGCACAGAGCCCCAGATTTTATGTTGTCCTGGAGAGCTTGCAGAGCACTGGGGAAAAGCAGGCAGAGAATTCCCTGCTAGCACCTTCTCTGTGCCTGGGAAACAGAAGTGTTCACATTGCTTCGCAGAATCGCTTTTGTGCAGAAAACAGTAACACTTGTTCAGAACGAAAGAAAGCACAGAGCCCCATATTTTATGTTGTCCTGGAGAGCTTGCAGAGCACTGGGGAAAGGCAGGCAGAGAATTCCCTGCTAGCACCTTCTCTGTGCCTGTTCACATTGCTTCGCAGAATCGCTTTTGTGCAGAAAACAGTAACACTTGTTCAGAACGAAAGAAAGCACAGAGCCCCAGATTTTATGTTGTCCTGGAGAGATTGCAGAGCACTGGGGAAAAGCAGGCAGAGAATTCCCTGCTAGCACGTTCTCTGTTCCTGGGAAACAGAAGTGTTCACATTGCTTCGCAGAATCGCTTTTGTGCAGAAAACAGTAACACTTGTTCAGAACGAAAGAAAGCACAGAGCCCCAGATTTTATGTTGTCCTGGAGAGCTTGCAGAGCACTGGGGAAAGGCAGGCAGAGAATTCCCTGCTAGCACCTTCTCTGTGCCTGGGAAGCAGAAGTGTTCACGTTGCTTCGCAGAATCGCTTTTGTGCAGAAAACAGTAACACTTGTTCAGACGAAAGAAAGCACAGAGCCCCAGATTTTATGTTGTCCTGGAGAGCTTGCAGAGCACTGGGGAAAGGCAGGCAGAGAATTCCCTGCTAGCACCTTCTCTGTGCCTGGGAAGCAGAAGTGTTCCCATTGCTTCGCAGAATCGCTTTTGTGCAGAAAACAGTAACACTTGTTCACAACGAAAGAAAGCACAGAGCCCCAGATTTGCTGTTGTCCTGGAGAGCTTGCAGAGCACTGGGGAAAGGCAGGCAGAGAATTCCCTGCTAGCACCTTCTCTGTGCCTGGGAAACAGAAGTGTTCACATTGCTTCGCAGAATCGCTTTTGTGCAGAAAACAGTAACACTTGTTCAGAACGAAAGAAAGCACAGAGCCCCAGATTTGCTGTTGTCCTGGAGAGCTTGCAGAGCACTGGGGAAAGGCAGGCAGAGAATTCCCTGCTAGCACCTTCTTTGTGCCTGTTCACATTCCTTCGCAGAATCGCTTTTGTGCAGAAAACAGTAACACTTGTTAAGACGAAAGAAAGCACAGAGCCCCAGATTTTACGTTGTCCTGGAGAGCTTGCAGAGCACTGGGGAAAGGCAGGCAGAGAATTCCCTGCTAGCACCTTCTCTGTGCCTGGGAAGCAGAAGTGTTCACATTGCTTCGCAGAATCACTTTTGTGCAGAAAACAGTAACACTTGTTCAGAACGAAAGAAAGCACAGAGCCCCAGATTCTATGTTGTCCTGGAGAGCTTGCAGAGCACTGGGGAAAAGCAGGCAGAGAATTCCCTGCTAGCACCTTCTCTGTGCCTGGGAAACAGAAGTGTTCACATTGCTTTGCAGAATCGCTTTTGTGCAGAAAACAGTAACACTTGTTCAGAACGAAAGAAAGCACAGAGCCCCAGATTCTATGTTGTCCTGGAGAGCTTGCAGAGCACTGGGGAAAAGCAGGCAGAGAATTCCCTGCTAGCACCTTCTCTGTGCCTGGGAAACAGAAGTGTTCACATTGCTTCGCAGAATCGCTTTTGTGCAGAAAACAGTAACACTTGTTCAGAACGAAAGAAAGCACAGAGCCCCAGATTTTATGTTGTCCTGGAGAGCTTGCAGAGCACTGGGGAAAGGCAGGCAGAGAATTCCCTGCTAGCACCTTCTCTGTGCCTGTTCACATTGCTTCGCAGAATCGCTTTTGTGCAGAAAACAGTAACACTTGTTCAGACGAAAGAAAGCACAGAGCCCCAGATTTTATGTTGTCCTGGAGAGCTTGCAGAGCACTGGGGAAAGGCAGGCAGAGAATTCCCTGCTAGCACCTTCTCTGTGCCTGGGAAGCAGAAGTGTTCACATTGCTTCGCAGAATCGCTTTTGTGCAGAAAACAGTAACACTTGTTCAGAACGAAAGAAAGCACAGAGCCCCAGATTTTATGTTGTCCTGGAGAGCTTGCAGAGCACTGGGGAAAGGCAGGCAGAGAATTCCCTGCTAGCACCTTCTCTGTGCCTGGGAAACAGAAGTGTTCCCATTGCTTCGCAGAATCGCTTTTGTGCAGAAAACAGTAACACTTGTTCAGAACGAAAGAAAGCACAGAGCCCCAGATTTTACGTTGTCCTGGAGAGCTTGCAGAGCACTGGGGAAAGGCAGGCAGAGAATTCCCTGCTAGCACCTTCTCTGTTCCTGGGAAACAGAAGTGTTCACATTGCTTCGCAGAATCGCTTTTGTGCAGAAAACAGTAACACTTGTTCAGAACGAAAGAAAGCACAGAGCCCCAGATTTTATGTTGTCCTGGAGAGCTTGCAGAGCACTGGGGAAAAGCAGGCAGAGAATTCCCTGCTAGCACCTTCTCTGTTCCTGGGAAACAGAAGTGTTCACATTGCTTCGCAGAATCGCTTTTGTGCAGAAAACAGTAACACTTGTTCAGAACGAAAGAAAGCACAGAGCCCCAGATTTTATGTTGTCCTGGAGAGCTTGCAGAGCACTGGGGAAAGGCAGGCAGAGAATTCCCTGCTAGCACCTTCTCTGTGCCTGGGAAGCAGAAGTGTTCACATTGCTTCGCAGAATCACTTTTGTGCAGAAAACAGTAACACTTGTTCAGAACGAAAGAAAGCACAGAGCCCCAGATTCTATGTTGTCCTGGAGAGCTTGCAGAGCACTGGGGAAAAGCAGGCAGAGAATTCCCTGCTAGCACCTTCTCTGTGCCTGGGAAACAGAAGTGTTCACATTGCTTTGCAGAATCGCTTTTGTGCAGAAAACAGTAACACTTGTTCAGAACGAAAGAAAGCACAGAGCCCCAGATTCTATGTTGTCCTGGAGAGCTTGCAGAGCACTGGGGAAAAGCAGGCAGAGAATTCCCTGCTAGCACCTTCTCTGTGCCTGGGAAACAGAAGTGTTCACATTGCTTCGCAGAATCGCTTTTGTGCAGAAAACAGTAACACTTGTTCAGAACGAAAGAAAGCACAGAGCCCCAGATTTTATGTTGTCCTGGAGAGCTTGCAGAGCACTGGGGAAAGGCAGGCAGAGAATTCCCTGCTAGCACCTTCTCTGTGCCTGTTCACATTCCTTCGCAGAATCGCTTTTGTGCAGAAAACAGTAACACTTGTTCAGACGAAAGAAAGCACAGAGCCCCAGATTTTATGTTGTCCTGGAGAGCTTGCAGAGCACTGGGGAAAGGCAGGCAGAGAATTCCCTGCTAGCACCTTCTCTGTGCCCGGGAAGCAGAAGTGTTCCCATTGCTTCGCAGAATCGCTTTTGTGCAGAAAACAGTAACACTTGTTCACAACGAAAGAAAGCACAGAGCCCCAGATTCTATGTTGTCCTGGAGAGCTTGCAGAGCACTGGGGAAAAGCAGGCAGAGAATTCCCTGCTAGCACCTTCTCTGTGCCTGGGAAACAGAAGTGTTCACATTGCTTCGCAGAATCGCTTTTGTGCAGAAAACAGTAACACTTGTTCAGAACGAAAGAAAGCACAGAGCCCCAGATTTTATGTTGTCCTGGAGAGCTTGCAGAGCACTGGGGAAAGGCAGGCAGAGAATTCCCTGCTAGCACCTTCTCTGTGCCTGGGAAACAGAAGTGTTCACATTGCTTCGCAGAATCGCTTTTGTGCAGAAAACAGTAACACTTGTTCAGAACGAAAGAAAGCACAGAGCCCCAGATTTTACGTTGTCCTGGAGAGCTTGCAGAGCACTGGGGAAAGGCAGGCAGAGAATTCCCTGCTAGCACCTTCTCTGTTCCTGGGAAACAGAAGTGTTCACATTGCTTCGCAGAATCGCTTTTGTGCAGAAAACAGTAACACTTGTTCAGAACGAAAGAAAGCACAGAGCCCCAGATTTTATGTTGTCCTGGAGAGCTTGCAGAGCACTGGGGAAAAGCAGGCAGAGAATTCCCTGCTAGCACCTTCTCTGTGCCTGGGAAACAGAAGTGTTCACATTGCTTCGCAGAATCGCTTTTGTGCAGAAAACAGTAACACTTGTTCAGAACGAAAGAAAGCACAGAGCCCCAGATTTTATGTTGTCCTGGAGAGCTTGCAGAGCACTGGGGAAAGGCAGGCAGAGAATTCCCTGCTAGCACCTTCTCTGTGCCTGTTCACATTGCTTCGCAGAATCGCTTTTGTGCAGAAAACAGTAACACTTGTTCAGAACGAAAGAAAGCACAGAGCCCCAGATTTTATGTTGTCCTGGAGAGATTGCAGAGCACTGGGGAAAAGCAGGCAGAGAATTCCCTGCTAGCACGTTCTCTGTTCCTGGGAAACAGAAGTGTTCACATTGCTTCGCAGAATCGCTTTTGTGCAGAAAACAGTAACAGTTGTTCAGAACGAAAGAAAGCACAGAGCCCCAGATTTTATGTTGTCCTGGAGAGCTTGCAGAGCACTGGGGAAAGGCAGGCAGAGAATTCCCTGCTAGCACCTTCTCTGTTCCTGGGAAACAGAAGTGTTCACATTGCTTCGCAGAATCGCTTTTGTGCAGAAAACAGTAACACTTGTTCAGAACGAAAGAAAGCACAGAGCCCCAGATTTTATGTTGTCCTGGAGAGCTTGCAGAGCACTGGGGAAAGGCAGGCAGAGAATTCCCTGCTAGCACCTTCTCTGTGCCTGGGAAGCAGAAGTGTTCACGTTGCTTCGCAGAATCTCTTTTGTGCAGAAAACAGTAACACTTGTTCAGACGAAAGAAAGCACAGAGCCCCAGATTTTATGTTGTCCTGGAGAGCTTGCAGAGCACTGGGGAAAGGCAGGCAGAGAATTCCCTGCTAGCACCTTCTCTGTGCCTGGGAAGCAGAAGTGTTCCCATTGCTTCGCAGAATCGCTTTTGTGCAGAAAACAGTAACACTTGTTCACAACGAAAGAAAGCACAGAGCCCCAGATTTTATGTTGTCCTGGAGAGCTTGCAGAGCACTGGGGAAAAGCAGGCAGAGAATTCCCTGCTAGCACCTTCTCTGTGCCTGGGAAACAGAAGTGTTCACATTGCTTCGCAGAATCGCTTTTGTGCAGAAAACAGTAACACTTGTTCAGAACGAAAGAAAGCACAGAGCCCCAGATTTGCTGTTGTCCTGGAGAGCTTGCAGAGCACTGGGGAAAGGCAGGCAGAGAATTCCCTGCTAGCACCTTCTTTGTGCCTGTTCACATTCTTTGCAGAATCGCTTTTGTGCAGAAAACAGTAACACTTGTTCAGACGAAAGAAAGCACAGAGCCCCAGATTTTACGTTGTCCTGGAGAGCTTGCAGAGCACTGGGGAAAGGCAGGCAGAGAATTCCCTGCTAGCACCTTCTCTGTGCCTGGGAAACAGAAGTGTTCACATTGCTTCGCAGAATCACTTTTGTGCAGAAAACAGTAACACTTGTTCAGAACGAAAGAAAGCACAGAGCCCCAGATTTTATGTTGTCCTGGAGAGCTTGCAGAGCACTGGGGAAAGGCAGGCAGAGAATTCCCTGCTAGCACCTTCTCTGTTCCTGGGAAACAGAAGTGTTCACATTGCTTCGCAGAATCGCTTTTGTGCAGAAAACAGTAACACTTGTTCAGACGAAAGAAAGCACAGAGCCCCATATTTTATGTTGTCCTGGAGAGCTTGCAGAGCACTGGGGAAAGGCAGGCAGAGAATTCCCTGCTAGCACCTTCTCTGTGCCTGTTCACATTGCTTCGCAGAATCGCTTTTGTGCAGAAAACAGTAACACTTGTTCAGAACGAAAGAAAGCACAGAGCCCCATATTTTATGTTGTCCTGGAGAGCTTGCAGAGCACTGGGGAAAGGCAGGCAGAGAATTCCCTGCTAGCACCTTCTCTGTGCCTGGGAAGCAGAAGTGTTCACGTTGCTTCGCAGAATCGCTTTTGTGCAGAAAACAGTAACACTTGTTCAGACGAAAGAAAGCACAGAGCCCCAGATTTTATGTTGTCCTGGAGAGCTTGCAGAGCACTGGGGAAAGGCAGGCAGAGAATTCCCTGCTAGCACCTTCTCTGTGCCTGGGAAGCAGAAGTGTTCCCATTGCTTCGCAGAATCGCTTTTGTGCAGAAAACAGTAACACTTGTTCAGAACGAAAGAAAGCACAGAGCCCCAGATTTTATGTTGTCCTGGAGAGCTTGCAGAGCACTGGGGAAAGGCAGGCAGAGAATTCCCTGCTAGCACCTTCTCTGTTCCTGGGAAACAGAAGTGTTCACATTGCTTCGCAGAATCGCTTTTGTGCAGAAAACAGTAACACTTGTTCAGACGAAAGAAAGCACAGAGCCCCAGATTTTATGTTGTCCTGGAGAGCTTGCAGAGCACTGGGGAAAGGCAGGCAGAGAATTCCCTGCTAGCACCTTCTCTGTGCCTGGGAAACAGAAGTGTTCACATTGCTTCGCAGAATCGCTTTTGTGCAGAAAACAGTAACACTTGTTCACAATGAAAGAAAGCACAGAGCCCCAGATTTTATGTTGTCCTGGAGAGCTTGCAGAGCACTGGGGAAAAGCAGGCAGAGAATTCCCTGCTAGCACCTTCTCTGTTCCTGGGAAACAGAAGTGTTCACATTGCTTCGCAGAATCGCTTTTGTGCAGAAAACAGTAACACTTGTTCAGAACGAAAGAAAGCACAGAGCCCCAGATTTTATGTTGTCCTGGAGAGCTTGCAGAGCACTGGGGAAAGGCAGGCAGAGAATTCCCTGCTAGCACCTTCTCTGTTCCTGGGAAACAGAAGTGTTCACATTGCTTCGCAGAATCGCTTTTGTGCAGAAAACAGTAACACTTGTTCAGACGAAAGAAAGCACAGAGCCCCAGATTTTATGTTGTCCTGGAGAGCTTGCAGAGCACTGGGGAAAGGCAGGCAGAGAATTCCCTGCTAGCACCTTCTCTGTGCCTGTTCACATTGCTTCGCAGAATCGCTTTTGTGCAGAAAACAGTAACACTTGTTCAGAACGAAAGAAAGCACAGAGCCCCAGATTTTATGTTGTCCTGGAGAGATTGCAGAGCACTGGGGAAAAGCAGGCAGAGAATTCCCTGCTAGCACGTTCTCTGTTCCTGGGAAACAGAAGTGTTCACATTGCTTCGCAGAATCGCTTTTGTGCAGAAAACAGTAACAGTTGTTCAGAACGAAAGAAAGCACAGAGCCCCAGATTTTATGTTGTCCTGGAGAGCTTGCAGAGCACTGGGGAAAGGCAGGCAGAGAATTCCCTGCTAGCACCTTCTCTGTTCCTGGGAAACAGAAGTGTTCACATTGCTTCGCAGAATCGCTTTTGTGCAGAAAACAGTAACACTTGTTCAGAACGAAAGAAAGCACAGAGCCCCAGATTTTATGTTGTCCTGGAGAGCTTGCAGAGCACTGGGGAAAGGCAGGCAGAGAATTCCCTGCTAGCACCTTCTCTGTGCCTGGGAAGCAGAAGTGTTCACGTTGCTTCGCAGAATCTCTTTTGTGCAGAAAACAGTAACACTTGTTCAGACGAAAGAAAGCACAGAGCCCCAGATTTTATGTTGTCCTGGAGAGCTTGCAGAGCACTGGGGAAAGGCAGGCAGAGAATTCCCTGCTAGCACCTTCTCTGTGCCTGGGAAGCAGAAGTGTTCCCATTGCTTCGCAGAATCGCTTTTGTGCAGAAAACAGTAACACTTGTTCACAACGAAAGAAAGCACAGAGCCCCAGATTTGCTGTTGTCCTGGAGAGCTTGCAGAGCACTGGGGAAAGGCAGGCAGAGAATTCCCTGCTAGCGCCTTCTCTGTGCCTGGGAAACAGAAGTGTTCACATTGCTTCGCAGAATCGCTTTTGTGCAGAAAACAGTAACACTTGTTCACAACGAAAGAAAGCACAGAGCCCCAGATTTTATGTTGTCCTGGAGAGCTTGCAGAGCACTGGGGAAAAGCAGGCAGAGAATTCCCTGCTAGCACCTTCTCTGTGCCTGGGAAACAGAAGTGTTCACATTGCTTCGCAGAATCGCTTTTGTGCAGAAAACAGTAACACTTGTTCAGAACGAAAGAAAGCACAGAGCCCCAGATTTGCTGTTGTCCTGGAGAGCTTGCAGAGCACTGGGGAAAGGCAGGCAGAGAATTCCCTGCTAGCACCTTCTTTGTGCCTGTTCACATTCTTTGCAGAATCGCTTTTGTGCAGAAAACAGTAACACTTGTTCAGACGAAAGAAAGCACAGAGCCCCAGATTTTACGTTGTCCTGGAGAGCTTGCAGAGCACTGGGGAAAGGCAGGCAGAGAATTCCCTGCTAGCACCTTCTCTGTGCCTGGGAAACAGAAGTGTTCACATTGCTTCGCAGAATCACTTTTGTGCAGAAAACAGTAACACTTGTTCAGAACGAAAGAAAGCACAGAGCCCCAGATTCTATGTTGTCCTGGAGAGCTTGCAGAGCACTGGGGAAAGGCAGGCAGAGAATTCCCTGCTAGCACCTTCTCTGTGCCTGTTCACATTGCTTCGCAGAATCGCTTTTGTGCAGAAAACAGTAACACTTGTTCAGAACGAAAGAAAGCACAGAGCCCCAGATTTTATGTTGTCCTGGAGAGATTGCAGAGCACTGGGGAAAAGCAGGCAGAGAATTCCCTGCTAGCACGTTCTCTGTTCCTGGGAAACAGAAGTGTTCACATTGCTTCGCAGAATCGCTTTTGTGCAGAAAACAGTAACAGTTGTTCAGAACGAAAGAAAGCACAGAGCCCCAGATTTTATGTTGTCCTGGAGAGCTTGCAGAGCACTGGGGAAAGGCAGGCAGAGAATTCCCTGCTAGCACCTTCTCTGTTCCTGGGAAACAGAAGTGTTCACATTGCTTCGCAGAATCGCTTTTGTGCAGAAAACAGTAACACTTGTTCAGAACGAAAGAAAGCACAGAGCCCCAGATTTTATGTTGTCCTGGAGAGCTTGCAGAGCACTGGGGAAAGGCAGGCAGAGAATTCCCTGCTAGCACCTTCTCTGTGCCTGGGAAGCAGAAGTGTTCACGTTGCTTCGCAGAATCTCTTTTGTGCAGAAAACAGTAACACTTGTTCAGACGAAAGAAAGCACAGAGCCCCAGATTTTATGTTGTCCTGGAGAGCTTGCAGAGCACTGGGGAAAGGCAGGCAGAGAATTCCCTGCTAGCACCTTCTCTGTGCCTGGGAAGCAGAAGTGTTCCCATTGCTTCGCAGAATCGCTTTTGTGCAGAAAACAGTAACACTTGTTCACAACGAAAGAAAGCACAGAGCCCCAGATTTGCTGTTGTCCTGGAGAGCTTGCAGAGCACTGGGGAAAGGCAGGCAGAGAATTCCCTGCTAGCGCCTTCTCTGTGCCTGGGAAACAGAAGTGTTCACATTGCTTCGCAGAATCGCTTTTGTGCAGAAAACAGTAACACTTGTTCACAACGAAAGAAAGCACAGAGCCCCAGATTTTATGTTGTCCTGGAGAGCTTGCAGAGCACTGGGGAAAAGCAGGCAGAGAATTCCCTGCTAGCACCTTCTCTGTGCCTGGGAAACAGAAGTGTTCACATTGCTTCGCAGAATCGCTTTTGTGCAGAAAACAGTAACACTTGTTCAGAACGAAAGAAAGCACAGAGCCCCAGATTTGCTGTTGTCCTGGAGAGCTTGCAGAGCACTGGGGAAAGGCAGGCAGAGAATTCCCTGCTAGCACCTTCTTTGTGCCTGTTCACATTCTTTGCAGAATCGCTTTTGTGCAGAAAACAGTAACACTTGTTCAGACGAAAGAAAGCACAGAGCCCCAGATTTTACGTTGTCCTGGAGAGCTTGCAGAGCACTGGGGAAAGGCAGGCAGAGAATTCCCTGCTAGCACCTTCTCTGTGCCTGGGAAACAGAAGTGTTCACATTGCTTCGCAGAATCACTTTTGTGCAGAAAACAGTAACACTTGTTCAGAACGAAAGAAAGCACAGAGCCCCAGATTCTATGTTGTCCTGGAGAGCTTGCAGAGCACTGGGGAAAAGCAGGCAGAGAATTCCCTGCTAGCACCTTCTCTGTGCCTGGGAAACAGAAGTGTTCACATTGCTTCGCAGAATCGCTTTTGTGCAGAAAACAGTAACACTTGTTCAGAACGAAAGAAAGCACAGAGCCCCAGATTTTATGTTGTCCTGGAGAGCTTGCAGAGCACTGGGGAAAGGCAGGCAGAGAATTCCCTGCTAGCACCTTCTCTGTGCCTGTTCACATTCCTTCGCAGAATCGCTTTTGTGCAGAAAACAGTAACACTTGTTCAGACGAAAGAAAGCACAGAGCCCCAGATTTTATGTTGTCCTGGAGAGCTTGCAGAGCACTGGGGAAAGGCAGGCAGAGAATTCCCTGCTAGCACCTTCTCTGTGCCTGGGAAGCAGAAGTGTTCCCATTGCTTCGCAGAATCGCTTTTGTGCAGAAAACAGTAACACTTGTTCACAACGAAAGAAAGCACAGAGCCCCAGATTCTATGTTGTCCTGGAGAGCTTGCAGAGCACTGGGGAAAAGCAGGCAGAGAATTCCCTGCTAGCACCTTCTCTGTGCCTGGGAAACAGAAGTGTTCACATTGCTTCGCAGAATCGCTTTTGTGCAGAAAACAGTAACACTTGTTCAGAACGAAAGAAAGCACAGAGCCCCAGATTTTATGTTGTCCTGGAGAGCTTGCAGAGCACTGGGGAAAGGCAGGCAGAGAATTCCCTGCTAGCACCTTCTCTGTGCCTGGGAAACAGAAGTGTTCACATTGCTTCGCAGAATCGCTTTTGTGCAGAAAACAGTAACACTTGTTCAGAACGAAAGAAAGCACAGAGCCCCAGATTTTATGTTGTCCTGGAGAGCTTGCAGAGCACTGGGGAAAAGCAGGCAGAGAATTCCCTGCTAGCACCTTCTCTGTGCCTGGGAAACAGAAGTGTTCACATTGCTTCGCAGAATCGCTTTTGTGCAGAAAACAGTAACACTTGTTCAGAACGAAAGAAAGCACAGAGCCCCAGATTTTATGTTGTCCTGGAGAGCTTGCAGAGCACTGGGGAAAGGCAGGCAGAGAATTCCCTGCTAGCACCTTCTCTGTTCCTGGGAAACAGAAGTGTTCACATTGCT
This sequence comes from Strix uralensis, assembly GCF_047716275.1. Taxonomy (NCBI): domain Eukaryota; kingdom Metazoa; phylum Chordata; class Aves; order Strigiformes; family Strigidae; genus Strix; species Strix uralensis. Next base: position 81,435 of record NW_027436731.1, read on the forward strand.
TCGCAGAATCGCTTTTGTGCAGAAAACAGTAACACTTGTTCAGACGAAAGAAAGCACAGAGCCCCAGATTTTATGTTGTCCTGGAGAGCTTGCAGAGCACTGGGGAAAGGCAGGCAGAGAATTCCCTGCTAGCACGTTCTCTGTTCCTGGGAAACAGAAGTGTTCACATTGCTTCGCAGAATCACTTTTGTGCAGAAAACAGTAACACTTGTTCACAACGAAAGAAAGCACAGAGCCCCAGATTTTATGTTGTCCTGGAGAGATTGCAGAGCACTGGGGAAAAGCAGGCAGAGAATTCCCTGCTAGCACCTTCTCTGTTCCTGGGAAACAGAAGTGTTCACATTGCTTCGCAGAATCGCTTTTGTGCAGAAAACAGTAACACTTGTTCAGAACGAAAGAAAGCACAGAGCCCCAGATTTTATGTTGTCCTGGAGAGCTTGCAGAGCACTGGGGAAAGGCAGGCAGAGAATTCCCTGCTAGCACCTTCTCTGTTCCTGGGAAACAGAAGTGTTCACATTGCTTCGCAGAATCGCTTTTGTGCAGAAAACAGTAACACTTGTTCAGACGAAAGAAAGCACAGAGCCCCAGATTTTATGTTGTCCTGGAGAGCTTGCAGAGCACTGGGGAAAGGCAGGCAGAGAATTCCCTGCTAGCACCTTCTCTGTGCCTGGGAAACAGAAGTGTTCACATTGCTTCGCAGAATCGCTTTTGTGCAGAAAACAGTAACACTTGTTCACAATGAAAGAAAGCACAGAGCCCCAGATTTTATGTTGTCCTGGAGAGCTTGCAGAGCACTGGGGAAAAGCAGGCAGAGAATTCCCTGCTAGCACCTTCTCTGTTCCTGGGAAACAGAAGTGTTCACATTGCTTCGCAGAATCGCTTTTGTGCAGAAAACAGTAACACTTGTTCAGAACGAAAGAAAGCACAGAGCCCCAGATTTTATGTTGTCCTGCAGAGCTTGCAGAGCACTGGGGAAAAGCAGGCAGAGAATTCCCTGCTAGCACCTTCTCTGTTCCTGGGAAACAGAAGTGTTCACATTGCTTCGCAGAATCGCTTTTGTGCAGAAAACAGTAACACTTGTTCAGACGAAAGAAAGCACAGAGCCCCATATTTTATGTTGTCCTGGAGAGCTTGCAGAGCACTGGGGAAAGGCAGGCAGAGAATTCCCTGCTAGCACCTTCTCTGTGCCTGTTCACATTGCTTCGCAGAATCGCTTTTGTGCAGAAAACAGTAACACTTGTTCAGAACGAAAGAAAGCACAGAGCCCCAGATTTTATGTTGTCCTGGAGAGATTGCAGAGCACTGGGGAAAAGCAGGCAGAGAATTCCCTGCTAGCACGTTCTCTGTTCCTGGGAAACAGAAGTGTTCACATTGCTTCGCAGAATCGCTTTTGTGCAGAAAACAGTAACACTTGTTCAGAACGAAAGAAAGCACAGAGCCCCAGATTTTATGTTGTCCTGGAGAGCTTGCAGAGCACTGGGGAAAGGCAGGCAGAGAATTCCCTGCTAGCACCTTCTCTGTGCCTGGGAAGCAGAAGTGTTCACGTTGCTTCGCAGAATCGCTTTTGTGCAGAAAACAGTAACACTTGTTCAGACGAAAGAAAGCACAGAGCCCCAGATTTTATGTTGTCCTGGAGAGCTTGCAGAGCACTGGGGAAAGGCAGGCAGAGAATTCCCTGCTAGCACCTTCTCTGTGCCTGGGAAGCAGAAGTGTTCCCATTGCTTCGCAGAATCGCTTTTGTGCAGAAAACAGTAACACTTGTTCACAACGAAAGAAAGCACAGAGCCCCAGATTTGCTGTTGTCCTGGAGAGCTTGCAGAGCACTGGGGAAAGGCAGGCAGAGAATTCCCTGCTAGCACCTTCTCTGTGCCTGGGAAACAGAAGTGTTCACATTGCTTCGCAGAATCGCTTTTGTGCAGAAAACAGTAACAGTTGTTCAGAACGAAAGAAAGCACAGAGCCCCAGATTTTATGTTGTCCTGGAGAGCTTGCAGAGCACTGGGGAAAAGCAGGCAGAGAATTCCCTGCTAGCACCTTCTCTGTGCCTGGGAAACAGAAGTGTTCACATTGCTTCGCAGAATCGCTTTTGTGCAGAAAACCCTAACACTTGTTCAGAACGAAAGAAAGCACAGAGCCCCAGATTTTATGTTGTCCTGGAGAGCTTGCAGAGCACTGGGGAAAGGCAGGCAGAGAATTCCCTGCTAGCACCTTCTCTGTGCCTGTTCACATTCCTTCGCAGAATCGCTTTTGTGCAGAAAACAGTAACACTTGTTCAGAACGAAAGAAAGCACAGAGCCCCAGATTTTATGTTGTCCTGGAGAGCTTGCAGAGCACTGGGGAAAAGCAGGCAGAGAATTCCCTGCTAGCACCTTCTCTGTGCCTGGGAAACAGAAGTGTTCACATTGCTTCGCAGAATCGCTTTTGTGCAGAAAACAGTAACACTTGTTCAGAACGAAAGAAAGCACAGAGCCCCATATTTTATGTTGTCCTGGAGAGCTTGCAGAGCACTGGGGAAAGGCAGGCAGAGAATTCCCTGCTAGCACCTTCTCTGTGCCTGTTCACATTGCTTCGCAGAATCGCTTTTGTGCAGAAAACAGTAACACTTGTTCAGAACGAAAGAAAGCACAGAGCCCCAGATTTTATGTTGTCCTGGAGAGATTGCAGAGCACTGGGGAAAAGCAGGCAGAGAATTCCCTGCTAGCACGTTCTCTGTTCCTGGGAAACAGAAGTGTTCACATTGCTTCGCAGAATCGCTTTTGTGCAGAAAACAGTAACACTTGTTCAGAACGAAAGAAAGCACAGAGCCCCAGATTTTATGTTGTCCTGGAGAGCTTGCAGAGCACTGGGGAAAGGCAGGCAGAGAATTCCCTGCTAGCACCTTCTCTGTGCCTGGGAAGCAGAAGTGTTCACGTTGCTTCGCAGAATCGCTTTTGTGCAGAAAACAGTAACACTTGTTCAGACGAAAGAAAGCACAGAGCCCCAGATTTTATGTTGTCCTGGAGAGCTTGCAGAGCACTGGGGAAAGGCAGGCAGAGAATTCCCTGCTAGCACCTTCTCTGTGCCTGGGAAGCAGAAGTGTTCCCATTGCTTCGCAGAATCGCTTTTGTGCAGAAAACAGTAACACTTGTTCACAACGAAAGAAAGCACAGAGCCCCAGATTTGCTGTTGTCCTGGAGAGCTTGCAGAGCACTGGGGAAAGGCAGGCAGAGAATTCCCTGCTAGCACCTTCTCTGTGCCTGGGAAACAGAAGTGTTCACATTGCTTCGCAGAATCGCTTTTGTGCAGAAAACAGTAACACTTGTTCACAACGAAAGAAAGCACAGAGCCCCAGATTTTATGTTGTCCTGGAGAGCTTGCAGAGCACTGGGGAAAAGCAGGCAGAGAATTCCCTGCTAGCACCTTCTCTGTGCCTGGGAAACAGAAGTGTTCACATTGCTTCGCAGAATCGCTTTTGTGCAGAAAACAGTAACACTTGTTCAGAACGAAAGAAAGCACAGAGCCCCAGATTTTATGTTGTCCTGGAGAGCTTGCAGAGCACTGGGGAAAAGCAGGCAGAGAATTCCCTGCTAGCACCTTCTCTGTGCCTGGGAAACAGAAGTGTTCACATTGCTTCGCAGAATCGCTTTTGTGCAGAAAACAGTAACACTTGTTCAGAACGAAAGAAAGCACAGAGCCCCAGATTTGCTGTTGTCCTGGAGAGCTTGCAGAGCACTGGGGAAAGGCAGGCAGAGAATTCCCTGCTAGCACCTTCTTTGTGCCTGTTCACATTCCTTCGCAGAATCGCTTTTGTGCAGAAAACAGTAACACTTGTTAAGACGAAAGAAAGCACAGAGCCCCAGATTTTACGTTGTCCTGGAGAGCTTGCAGAGCACTGGGGAAAGGCAGGCAGAGAATTCCCTGCTAGCACCTTCTCTGTGCCTGGGAAGCAGAAGTGTTCACATTGCTTCGCAGAATCACTTTTGTGCAGAAAACAGTAACACTTGTTCAGAACGAAAGAAAGCACAGAGCCCCAGATTCTATGTTGTCCTGGAGAGCTTGCAGAGCACTGGGGAAAAGCAGGCAGAGAATTCCCTGCTAGCACCTTCTCTGTGCCTGGGAAACAGAAGTGTTCACATTGCTTTGCAGAATCGCTTTTGTGCAGAAAACAGTAACACTTGTTCAGAACGAAAGAAAGCACAGAGCCCCAGATTCTATGTTGTCCTGGAGAGCTTGCAGAGCACTGGGGAAAAGCAGGCAGAGAATTCCCTGCTAGCACCTTCTCTGTGCCTGGGAAACAGAAGTGTTCACATTGCTTCGCAGAATCGCTTTTGTGCAGAAAACAGTAACACTTGTTCAGAACGAAAGAAAGCACAGAGCCCCAGATTTTATGTTGTCCTGGAGAGCTTGCAGAGCACTGGGGAAAGGCAGGCAGAGAATTCCCTGCTAGCACCTTCTCTGTGCCTGTTCACATTGCTTCGCAGAATCGCTTTTGTGCAGAAAACAGTAACACTTGTTCAGACGAAAGAAAGCACAGAGCCCCAGATTTTATGTTGTCCTGGAGAGCTTGCAGAGCACTGGGGAAAGGCAGGCAGAGAATTCCCTGCTAGCACCTTCTCTGTGCCTGGGAAGCAGAAGTGTTCACATTGCTTCGCAGAATCGCTTTTGTGCAGAAAACAGTAACACTTGTTCAGAACGAAAGAAAGCACAGAGCCCCAGATTTTATGTTGTCCTGGAGAGCTTGCAGAGCACTGGGGAAAGGCAGGCAGAGAATTCCCTGCTAGCACCTTCTCTGTGCCTGGGAAACAGAAGTGTTCCCATTGCTTCGCAGAATCGCTTTTGTGCAGAAAACAGTAACACTTGTTCAGAACGAAAGAAAGCACAGAGCCCCAGATTTTACGTTGTCCTGGAGAGCTTGCAGAGCACTGGGGAAAGGCAGGCAGAGAATTCCCTGCTAGCACCTTCTCTGTTCCTGGGAAACAGAAGTGTTCACATTGCTTCGCAGAATCGCTTTTGTGCAGAAAACAGTAACACTTGTTCAGAACGAAAGAAAGCACAGAGCCCCAGATTTTATGTTGTCCTGGAGAGCTTGCAGAGCACTGGGGAAAAGCAGGCAGAGAATTCCCTGCTAGCACCTTCTCTGTGCCTGGGAAACAGAAGTGTTCACATTGCTTCGCAGAATCGCTTTTGTGCAGAAAACAGTAACACTTGTTCAGAACGAAAGAAAGCACAGAGCCCCAGATTTTATGTTGTCCTGGAGAGCTTGCAGAGCACTGGGGAAAGGCAGGCAGAGAATTCCCTGCTAGCACCTTCTCTGTGCCTGGGAAGCAGAAGTGTTCACATTGCTTCGCAGAATCACTTTTGTGCAGAAAACAGTAACACTTGTTCAGAACGAAAGAAAGCACAGAGCCCCAGATTCTATGTTGTCCTGGAGAGCTTGCAGAGCACTGGGGAAAAGCAGGCAGAGAATTCCCTGCTAGCACCTTCTCTGTGCCTGGGAAACAGAAGTGTTCACATTGCTTTGCAGAATCGCTTTTGTGCAGAAAACAGTAACACTTGTTCAGAACGAAAGAAAGCACAGAGCCCCAGATTCTATGTTGTCCTGGAGAGCTTGCAGAGCACTGGGGAAAAGCAGGCAGAGAATTCCCTGCTAGCACCTTCTCTGTGCCTGGGAAACAGAAGTGTTCACATTGCTTCGCAGAATCGCTTTTGTGCAGAAAACAGTAACACTTGTTCAGAACGAAAGAAAGCACAGAGCCCCAGATTTTATGTTGTCCTGGAGAGCTTGCAGAGCACTGGGGAAAGGCAGGCAGAGAATTCCCTGCTAGCACCTTCTCTGTGCCTGTTCACATTCCTTCGCAGAATCGCTTTTGTGCAGAAAACAGTAACACTTGTTCAGACGAAAGAAAGCACAGAGCCCCAGATTTTATGTTGTCCTGGAGAGCTTGCAGAGCACTGGGGAAAGGCAGGCAGAGAATTCCCTGCTAGCACCTTCTCTGTGCCCGGGAAGCAGAAGTGTTCCCATTGCTTCGCAGAATCGCTTTTGTGCAGAAAACAGTAACACTTGTTCACAACGAAAGAAAGCACAGAGCCCCAGATTCTATGTTGTCCTGGAGAGCTTGCAGAGCACTGGGGAAAAGCAGGCAGAGAATTCCCTGCTAGCACCTTCTCTGTGCCTGGGAAACAGAAGTGTTCACATTGCTTCGCAGAATCGCTTTTGTGCAGAAAACAGTAACACTTGTTCAGAACGAAAGAAAGCACAGAGCCCCAGATTTTATGTTGTCCTGGAGAGCTTGCAGAGCACTGGGGAAAGGCAGGCAGAGAATTCCCTGCTAGCACCTTCTCTGTGCCTGGGAAACAGAAGTGTTCACATTGCTTCGCAGAATCGCTTTTGTGCAGAAAACAGTAACACTTGTTCAGAACGAAAGAAAGCACAGAGCCCCAGATTTTACGTTGTCCTGGAGAGCTTGCAGAGCACTGGGGAAAGGCAGGCAGAGAATTCCCTGCTAGCACCTTCTCTGTTCCTGGGAAACAGAAGTGTTCACATTGCTTCGCAGAATCGCTTTTGTGCAGAAAACAGTAACACTTGTTCAGAACGAAAGAAAGCACAGAGCCCCAGATTTTATGTTGTCCTGGAGAGCTTGCAGAGCACTGGGGAAAAGCAGGCAGAGAATTCCCTGCTAGCACCTTCTCTGTGCCTGGGAAACAGAAGTGTTCACATTGCTTCGCAGAATCGCTTTTGTGCAGAAAACAGTAACACTTGTTCAGAACGAAAGAAAGCACAGAGCCCCAGATTTTATGTTGTCCTGGAGAGCTTGCAGAGCACTGGGGAAAGGCAGGCAGAGAATTCCCTGCTAGCACCTTCTCTGTTCCTGGGAAACAGAAGTGTTCACATTGCTTCGCAGAATCGCTTTTGTGCAGAAAACAGTAACACTTGTTCAGACGAAAGAAAGCACAGAGCCCCAGATTTTATGTTGTCCTGGAGAGCTTGCAGAGCACTGGGGAAAGGCAGGCAGAGAATTCCCTGCTAGCACCTTCTCTGTGCCTGGGAAACAGAAGTGTTCACATTGCTTCGCAGAATCACTTTTGTGCAGAAAACAGTAACACTTGTTCACAACGAAAGAAAGCACAGAGCCCCAGATTTTATGTTGTCCTGGAGAGCTTGCAGAGCACTGGGGAAAAGCAGGCAGAGAATTCCCTGCTAGCACCTTCTCTGTTCCTGGGAAACAGAAGTGTTCACATTGCTTCGCAGAATCGCTTTTGTGCAGAAAACAGTAACACTTGTTCAGAACGAAAGAAAGCACAGAGCCCCAGATTTTATGTTGTCCTGGAGAGCTTGCAGAGCACTGGGGAAAGGCAGGCAGAGAATTCCCTGCTAGCACCTTCTCTGTTCCTGGGAAACAGAAGTGTTCACATTGCTTCGCAGAATCGCTTTTGTGCAGAAAACAGTAACACTTGTTCAGACGAAAGAAAGCACAGAGCCCCAGATTTTATGTTGTCCTGGAGAGCTTGCAGAGCACTGGGGAAAGGCAGGCAGAGAATTCCCTGCTAGCACCTTCTCTGTGCCTGTTCACATTGCTTCGCAGAATCGCTTTTGTGCAGAAAACAGTAACACTTGTTCACAACGAAAGAAAGCACAGAGCCCCAGATTTTATGTTGTCCTGGAGAGCTTGCAGAGCACTGGGGAAAGGCAGGCAGAGAATTCCCTGCTAGCACCTTCTCTGTTCCTGGGAAACAGAAGTGTTCACATTGCTTCGCAGAATCGCTTTTGTGCAGAAAACAGTAACACTTGTTCAGATGAAAGAAAGCACAGAGCCCCAGATTTTATGTTGTCCTGGAGAGCTTGCAGAGCACTGGGGAAAGGCAGGCAGAGAATTCCCTGCTAGCACCTTCTCTGTGCCTGGGAAGCAGAAGTGTTCACGTTGCTTCGCAGAATCGCTTTTGTGCAGAAAACAGTAACACTTGTTCAGACGAAAGAAAGCACAGAGCCCCAGATTTTATGTTGTCCTGGAGAGCTTGCAGAGCACTGGGGAAAGGCAGGCAGAGAATTCCCTGCTAGCACCTTCTCTGTGCCTGGGAAGCAGAAGTGTTCCCATTGCTTCGCAGAATCGCTTTTGTGCAGAAAACAGTAACACTTGTTCACAACGAAAGAAAGCACAGAGCCCCAGATTTGCTGTTGTCCTGGAGAGCTTGCAGAGCACTGGGGAAAGGCAGGCAGAGAATTCCCTGCTAGCACCTTCTCTGTGCCTGGGAAACAGAAGTGTTCACATTGCTTCGCAGAATCGCTTTTGTGCAGAAAACAGTAACACTTGTTCACAACGAAAGAAAGCACAGAGCCCCAGATTTTATGTTGTCCTGGAGAGCTTGCAGAGCACTGGGGAAAAGCAGGCAGAGAATTCCCTGCTAGCACCTTCTCTGTGCCTGGGAAACAGAAGTGTTCACATTGCTTCGCAGAATCGCTTTTGTGCAGAAAACAGTAACACTTGTTCAGAACGAAAGAAAGCACAGAGCCCCAGATTTTATGTTGTCCTGGAGAGATTGCAGAGCACTGGGGAAAAGCAGGCAGAGAATTCCCTGCTAGCACCTTCTCTGTTCCTGGGAAACAGAAGTGTTCACATTGCTTCACAGAATCGCTTTTGTGCAGAAAACAGTAACACTTGTTCAGAACGAAAGAAAGCACAGAGCCCCAGATTTTATGTTGTCCTGGAGAGCTTGCAGAGCACTGGGGAAAGGCAGGCAGAGAATTCCCTGCTAGCACCTTCTCTGTGCCTGGGAAACAGAAGTGTTCACATTGCTTCGCAGAATCGCTTTTGTGCAGAAAACAGTAACACTTGTTCACAATGAAAGAAAGCACAGAGCCCCAGATTTTATGTTGTCCTGGAGAGCTTGCAGAGCACTGGGGAAAGGCAGGCAGAGAATTCCCTGCTAGCACCTTCTCTGTGCCTGGGAAACAGAAGTGTTCACATTGCTTCGCAGAATCGCTTTTGTGCAGAAAACAGTAACACTTGTTCAGAACGAAAGAAAGCACAGAGCCCCAGATTTTATGTTGTCCTGGAGAGCTTGCAGAGCACTGGGGAAAAGCAGGCAGAGAATTCCCTGCTAGCACCTTCTCTGTGCCTGGGAAACAGAAGTGTTCACATTGCTTCGCAGAATCGCTTTTGTGCAGAAAACAGTAACACTTGTTCAGAACGAAAGAAAGCACAGAGCCCCAGATTTTATGTTGTCCTGGAGAGCTTGCAGAGCACTGGGGAAAGGCAGGCAGAGAATTCCCTGCTAGCACCTTCTCTGTGCCTGGGAAACAGAAGTGTTCACATTGCTTCGCAGAATAGCTTTTGTGCAGAAAACAGTAACACTTGTTCAGAACGAAAGAAAGCACAGAGCCCCAGATTTTATGTTGTCCTGGAGAGCTTGCAGAGCACTGGGGAAAGGCAGGCAGAGAATTCCCTGCTAGCACCTTCTCTGTTCCTGGGAAACAGAAGTGTTCACATTGCTTCGCAGAATCGCTTTTGTGCAGAAAACAGTAACACTTGTTCAGACGAAAGAAAGCACAGAGCCCCAGATTTTATGTTGTCCTGGAGAGCTTGCAGAGCACTGGGGAAAGGCAGGCAGAGAATTCCCTGCTAGCACCTTCTCTGTGCCTGGGAAACAGAAGTGTTCACATTGCTTCGCAGAATCGCTTTTGTGCAGAAAACAGTAACACTTGTTCACAATGAAAGAAAGCACAGAGCCCCAGATTTTATGTTGTCCTGGAGAGCTTGCAGAGCACTGGGGAAAAGCAGGCAGAGAATTCCCTGCTAGCACCTTCTCTGTTCCTGGGAAACAGAAGTGTTCACATTGCTTCGCAGAATCGCTTTTGTGCAGAAAACAGTAACACTTGTTCAGAACGAAAGAAAGCACAGAGCCCCAGATTTTATGTTGTCCTGGAGAGCTTGCAGAGCACTGGGGAAAGGCAGGCAGAGAATTCCCTGCTAGCACCTTCTCTGTGCCTGGGAAACAGAAGTGTTCACATTGCTTCGCAGAATCGCTTTTGTGCAGAAAACAGTAACACTTGTTCAGACGAAAGAAAGCACAGAGCCCCATATTTTATGTTGTCCTGGAGAGCTTGCAGAGCACTGGGGAAAGGCAGGCAGAGAATTCCCTGCTAGCACCTTCTCTGTGCCTGTTCACATTGCTTCGCAGAATCGCTTTTGTGCAGAAAACAGTAACACTTGTTCAGAACGAAAGAAAGCACAGAGCCCCAGATTTTATGTTGTCCTGGAGAGATTGCAGAGCACTGGGGAAAAGCAGGCAGAGAATTCCCTGCTAGCACGTTCTCTGTTCCTGGGAAACAGAAGTGTTCACATTGCTTCGCAGAATCGCTTTTGTGCAGAAAACAGTAACAGTTGTTCAGAACGAAAGAAAGCACAGAGCCCCAGATTTTATGTTGTCCTGGAGAGCTTGCAGAGCACTGGGGAAAGGCAGGCAGAGAATTCCCTGCTAGCACCTTCTCTGTTCCTGGGAAACAGAAGTGTTCACATTGCTTCGCAGAATCGCTTTTGTGCAGAAAACAGTAACACTTGTTCAGAACGAAAGAAAGCACAGAGCCCCAGATTTTATGTTGTCCTGGAGAGCTTGCAGAGCACTGGGGAAGGCAGGCAGAGAATTCCCTGCTAGCACCTTCTCTGTGCCTGGGAAGCAGAAGTGTTCACGTTGCTTCGCAGAATCGCTTTTGTGCAGAAAACAGTAACACTTGTTCAGAACGAAAGAAAGCACAGAGCCCCAGATTTTATGTTGTCCTGGAGAGCTTGCAGAGCACTGGGGAAAGGCAGGCAGAGAATTCCCTGCTAGCACCTTCTCTGTGCCTGGGAAGCAGAAGTGTTCACATTGCTTCGCAGAATCACTTTTGTGCAGAAAACAGTAACACTTGTTCAGAACGAAAGAAAGCACAGAGCCCCAGATTCTATGTTGTCCTGGAGAGCTTGCAGAGCACTGGGGAAAAGCAGGCAGAGAATTCCCTGCTAGCACCTTCTCTGTGCCTGGGAAACAGAAGTGTTCACATTGCTTTGCAGAATCGCTTTTGTGCAGAAAACAGTAACACTTGTTCAGAACGAAAGAAAGCACAGAGCCCCAGATTCTATGTTGTCCTGGAGAGCTTGCAGAGCACTGGGGAAAAGCAGGCAGAGAATTCCCTGCTAGCACCTTCTCTGTGCCTGGGAAACAGAAGTGTTCACATTGCTTCGCAGAATCGCTTTTGTGCAGAAAACAGTAACACTTGTTCAGAACGAAAGAAAGCACAGAGCCCCAGATTTTATGTTGTCCTGGAGAGCTTGCAGAGCACTGGGGAAAGGCAGGCAGAGAATTCCCTGCTAGCACCTTCTCTGTGCCTGTTCACATTCCTTCGCAGAATCGCTTTTGTGCAGAAAACAGTAACACTTGTTCAGACGAAAGAAAGCACAGAGCCCCAGATTTTATGTTGTCCTGGAGAGCTTGCAGAGCACTGGGGAAAGGCAGGCAGAGAATTCCCTGCTAGCACCTTCTCTGTGCCCGGGAAGCAGAAGTGTTCCCATTGCTTCGCAGAATCGCTTTTGTGCAGAAAACAGTAACACTTGTTCACAACGAAAGAAAGCACAGAGCCCCAGATTCTATGTTGTCCTGGAGAGCTTGCAGAGCACTGGGGAAAAGCAGGCAGAGAATTCCCTGCTAGCACCTTCTCTGTGCCTGGGAAACAGAAGTGTTCACATTGCTTCGCAGAATCGCTTTTGTGCAGAAAACAGTAACACTTGTTCAGAACGAAAGAAAGCACAGAGCCCCAGATTTTATGTTGTCCTGGAGAGCTTGCAGAGCACTGGGGAAAGGCAGGCAGAGAATTCCCTGCTAGCACCTTCTCTGTGCCTGGGAAACAGAAGTGTTCACATTGCTTCGCAGAATCGCTTTTGTGCAGAAAACAGTAACACTTGTTCAGAACGAAAGAAAGCACAGAGCCCCAGATTTTACGTTGTCCTGGAGAGCTTGCAGAGCACTGGGGAAAGGCAGGCAGAGAATTCCCTGCTAGCACCTTCTCTGTTCCTGGGAAACAGAAGTGTTCACATTGCTTCGCAGAATCGCTTTTGTGCAGAAAACAGTAACACTTGTTCAGAACGAAAGAAAGCACAGAGCCCCAGATTTTATGTTGTCCTGGAGAGCTTGCAGAGCACTGGGGAAAAGCAGGCAGAGAATTCCCTGCTAGCACCTTCTCTGTGCCTGGGAAACAGAAGTGTTCACATTGCTTCGCAGAATCGCTTTTGTGCAGAAAACAGTAACACTTGTTCAGAACGAAAGAAAGCACAGAGCCCCAGATTTTATGTTGTCCTGGAGAGCTTGCAGAGCACTGGGGAAAGGCAGGCAGAGAATTCCCTGCTAGCACCTTCTCTGTTCCTGGGAAACAGAAGTGTTCACATTGCTTCGCAGAATCGCTTTTGTGCAGAAAACAGTAACACTTGTTCAGACGAAAGAAAGCACAGAGCCCCAGATTTTATGTTGTCCTGGAGAGCTTGCAGAGCACTGGGGAAAGGCAGGCAGAGAATTCCCTGCTAGCACCTTCTCTGTGCCTGGGAAACAGAAGTGTTCACATTGCTTCGCAGAATCACTTTTGTGCAGAAAACAGTAACACTTGTTCACAACGAAAGAAAGCACAGAGCCCCAGATTTTATGTTGTCCTGGAGAGCTTGCAGAGCACTGGGGAAAAGCAGGCAGAGAATTCCCTGCTAGCACCTTCTCTGTTCCTGGGAAACAGAAGTGTTCACATTGCTTCGCAGAATCGCTTTTGTGCAGAAAACAGTAACACTTGTTCAGAACGAAAGAAAGCACAGAGCCCCAGATTTTATGTTGTCCTGGAGAGCTTGCAGAGCACTGGGGAAAGGCAGGCAGAGAATTCCCTGCTAGCACCTTCTCTGTTCCTGGGAAACAGAAGTGTTCACATTGCTTCGCAGAATCGCTTTTGTGCAGAAAACAGTAACACTTGTTCAGACGAAAGAAAGCACAGAGCCCCAGATTTTATGTTGTCCTGGAGAGCTTGCAGAGCACTGGGGAAAGGCAGGCAGAGAATTCCCTGCTAGCACCTTCTCTGTGCCTGTTCACATTGCTTCGCAGAATCGCTTTTGTGCAGAAAACAGTAACACTTGTTCACAACGAAAGAAAGCACAGAGCCCCAGATTTTATGTTGTCCTGGAGAGCTTGCAGAGCACTGGGGAAAGGCAGGCAGAGAATTCCCTGCTAGCACCTTCTCTGTTCCTGGGAAACAGAAGTGTTCACATTGCTTCGCAGAATCGCTTTTGTGCAGAAAACAGTAACACTTGTTCAGATGAAAGAAAGCACAGAGCCCCAGATTTTATGTTGTCCTGGAGAGCTTGCAGAGCACTGGGGAAAGGCAGGCAGAGAATTCCCTGCTAGCACCTTCTCTGTGCCTGGGAAGCAGAAGTGTTCACGTTGCTTCGCAGAATCGCTTTTGTGCAGAAAACAGTAACACTTGTTCAGACGAAAGAAAGCACAGAGCCCCAGATTTTATGTTGTCCTGGAGAGCTTGCAGAGCACTGGGGAAAGGCAGGCAGAGAATTCCCTGCTAGCACCTTCTCTGTGCCTGGGAAGCAGAAGTGTTCCCATTGCTTCGCAGAATCGCTTTTGTGCAGAAAACAGTAACACTTGTTCACAACGAAAGAAAGCACAGAGCCCCAGATTTGCTGTTGTCCTGGAGAGCTTGCAGAGCACTGGGGAAAGGCAGGCAGAGAATTCCCTGCTAGCACCTTCTCTGTGCCTGGGAAACAGAAGTGTTCACATTGCTTCGCAGAATCGCTTTTGTGCAGAAAACAGTAACACTTGTTCACAACGAAAGAAAGCACAGAGCCCCAGATTTTATGTTGTCCTGGAGAGCTTGCAGAGCACTGGGGAAAAGCAGGCAGAGAATTCCCTGCTAGCACCTTCTCTGTGCCTGGGAAACAGAAGTGTTCACATTGCTTCGCAGAATCGCTTTTGTGCAGAAAACAGTAACACTTGTTCAGAACGAAAGAAAGCACAGAGCCCCAGATTTTATGTTGTCCTGGAGAGCTTGCAGAGCACTGGGGAAAAGCAGGCAGAGAATTCCCTGCTAGCACCTTCTCTGTTCCTGGGAAACAGAAGTGTTCACATTGCTTCGCAGAATCGCTTTTGTGCAGAAAACAGTAACACTTGTTCAGAACGAAAGAAAGCACAGAGCCCCAGATTTTATGTTGTCCTGGAGAGCTTGCAGAGCACTGGGGAAAGGCAGGCAGAGAATTCCCTGCTAGCACCTTCTCTGTGCCTGGGAAACAGAAGTGTTCACATTGCTTCGCAGAATCGCTTTTGTGCAGAAAACAGTAACACTTGTTCACAATGAAAGAAAGCACAGAGCCCCAGATTTTATGTTGTCCTGGAGAGCTTGCAGAGCACTGGGGAAAGGCAGGCAGAGAATTCCCTGCTAGCACCTTCTCTGTGCCTGGGAAACAGAAGTGTTCACATTGCTTCGCAGAATCGCTTTTGTGCAGAAAACAGTAACACTTGTTCAGAACGAAAGAAAGCACAGAGCCCCAGATTTTATGTTGTCCTGGAGAGCTTGCAGAGCACTGGGGAAAAGCAGGCAGAGAATTCCCTGCTAGCACCTTCTCTGTGCCTGGGAAACAGAAGTGTTCACATTGCTTCGCAGAATCGCTTTTGTGCAGAAAACAGTAACACTTGTTCAGAACGAAAGAAAGCACAGAGCCCCAGATTTTATGTTGTCCTGGAGAGCTTGCAGAGCACTGGGGAAAGGCAGGCAGAGAATTCCCTGCTAGCACCTTCTCTGTGCCTGGGAAACAGAAGTGTTCACATTGCTTCGCAGAATAGCTTTTGTGCAGAAAACAGTAACACTTGTTCAGAACGAAAGAAAGCACAGAGCCCCAGATTTTATGTTGTCCTGGAGAGCTTGCAGAGCACTGGGGAAAGGCAGGCAGAGAATTCCCTGCTAGCACCTTCTCTGTTCCTGGGAAACAGAAGTGTTCACATTGCTTCGCAGAATCGCTTTTGTGCAGAAAACAGTAACACTTGTTCAGACGAAAGAAAGCACAGAGCCCCAGATTTTATGTTGTCCTGGAGAGCTTGCAGAGCACTGGGGAAAGGCAGGCAGAGAATTCCCTGCTAGCACCTTCTCTGTGCCTGGGAAACAGAAGTGTTCACATTGCTTCGCAGAATCGCTTTTGTGCAGAAAACAGTAACACTTGTTCACAATGAAAGAAAGCACAGAGCCCCAGATTTTATGTTGTCCTGGAGAGCTTGCAGAGCACTGGGGAAAAGCAGGCAGAGAATTCCCTGCTAGCACCTTCTCTGTTCCTGGGAAACAGAAGTGTTCACATTGCTTCGCAGAATCGCTTTTGTGCAGAAAACAGTAACACTTGTTCAGAACGAAAGAAAGCACAGAGCCCCAGATTTTATGTTGTCCTGGAGAGCTTGCAGAGCACTGGGGAAAGGCAGGCAGAGAATTCCCTGCTAGCACCTTCTCTGTGCCTGGGAAACAGAAGTGTTCACATTGCTTCGCAGAATCGCTTTTGTGCAGAAAACAGTAACACTTGTTCAGACGAAAGAAAGCACAGAGCCCCATATTTTATGTTGTCCTGGAGAGCTTGCAGAGCACTGGGGAAAGGCAGGCAGAGAATTCCCTGCTAGCACCTTCTCTGTGCCTGTTCACATTGCTTCGCAGAATCGCTTTTGTGCAGAAAACAGTAACACTTGTTCAGAACGAAAGAAAGCACAGAGCCCCAGATTTTATGTTGTCCTGGAGAGATTGCAGAGCACTGGGGAAAAGCAGGCAGAGAATTCCCTGCTAGCACGTTCTCTGTTCCTGGGAAACAGAAGTGTTCACATTGCTTCGCAGAATCGCTTTTGTGCAGAAAACAGTAACAGTTGTTCAGAACGAAAGAAAGCACAGAGCCCCAGATTTTATGTTGTCCTGGAGAGCTTGCAGAGCACTGGGGAAAGGCAGGCAGAGAATTCCCTGCTAGCACCTTCTCTGTTCCTGGGAAACAGAAGTGTTCACATTGCTTCGCAGAATCGCTTTTGTGCAGAAAACAGTAACACTTGTTCAGAACGAAAGAAAGCACAGAGCCCCAGATTTTATGTTGTCCTGGAGAGCTTGCAGAGCACTGGGGAAAGGCAGGCAGAGAATTCCCTGCTAGCACCTTCTCTGTGCCTGGGAAGCAGAAGTGTTCACGTTGCTTCGCAGAATCGCTTTTGTGCAGAAAACAGTAACACTTGTTCAGACGAAAGAAAGCACAGAGCCCCAGATTTTATGTTGTCCTGGAGAGCTTGCAGAGCACTGGGGAAAGGCAGGCAGAGAATTCCCTGCTAGCACCTTCTCTGTGCCTGGGAAGCAGAAGTGTTCCCATTGCTTCGCAGAATCGCTTTTGTGCAGAAAACAGTAACACTTGTTCAGAACGAAAGAAAGCACAGAGCCCCAGATTTTACGTTGTCCTGGAGAGCTTGCAGAGCACTGGGGAAAGGCAGGCAGAGAATTCCCTGCTAGCACCTTCTCTGTGCCTGGGAAACAGAAGTGTTCACATTGCTTCGCAGAATCGCTTTTGTGCAGAAAACAGTAACACTTGTTCAGACGAAAGAAAGCACAGAGCCCCAGATTTTATGTTGTCCTGGAGAGCTTGCAGAGCACTGGGGAAAGGCAGGCAGAGAATTCCCTGCTAGCACCTTCTCTGTGCCTGGGAAACAGAAGTGTTCACATTGCTTCGCAGAATCGCTTTTGTGCAGGAAACAGTAACACTTGTTCACAATGAAAGAAAGCACAGAGCCCCAGATTTTATGTTGTCCTGGAGAGCTTGCAGAGCACTGGGGAAAAGCAGGCAGAGAATTCCCTGCTAGCACCTTCTCTGTTCCTGGGAAACAGAAGTGTTCACATTGCTTCGCAGAATCGCTTTTGTGCAGAAAACAGTAACACTTGTTCAGAACGAAAGAAAGCACAGAGCCCCAGATTTTATGTTGTCCTGGAGAGCTTGCAGAGCACTGGGGAAAGGCAGGCAGAGAATTCCCTGCTAGCACCTTCTCTGTGCCTGGGAAACAGAAGTGTTCACATTGCTTCGCAGAATCGCTTTTGTGCAGAAAACAGTAACACTTGTTCAGACGAAAGAAAGCACAGAGCCCCAGATTTTATGTTGTCCTGGAGAGCTTGCAGAGCACTGGGGAAAGGCAGGCAGAGAATTCCCTGCTAGCACCTTCTCTGTGCCTGGGAAGCAGAAGTGTTCCCATTGCTTCGCAGAATCGCTTTTGTGCAGAAAACAGTAACACTTGTTCAGAACGAAAGAAAGCACAGAGCCCCAGATTTGCTGTTGTCCTGGAGAGCTTGCAGAGCACTGGGGAAAGGCAGGCAGAGAATTCCCTGCTAGCACCTTCTCTGTGCCTGGGAAACAGAAGTGTTCACATTGCTTCGCAGAATCGCTTTTGTGCAGAAAACAGTAACACTTGTTCACAACGAAAGAAAGCACAGAGCCCCAGATTTTATGTTGTCCTGGAGAGCTTGCAGAGCACTGGGGAAAAGCAGGCAGAGAATTCCCTGCTAGCACCTTCTCTGTGCCTGGGAAAGAGAAGTGTTCACATTGCTTCGCAGAATCGCTTTTGTGCAGAAAACAGTAACACTTGTTCAGACGAAAGAAAGCACAGAGCCCCAGATTTTATGTTGTCCTGGAGAGCTTGCAGAGCACTGGGGAAAGGCAGGCAGAGAATTCCCTGCTAGCACCTTCTCTGTGCCTGGGAAGCAGAAGTGTTCCCATTGCTTCGCAGAATCGCTTTTGTGCAGAAAACAGTAACACTTGTTCAGAACGAAAGAAAGCACAGAGCCCCAGATTTTACGTTGTCCTGGAGAGCTTGCAGAGCACTGGGGAAAGGCAGGCAGAGAATTCCCTGCTAGCACCTTCTCTGTGCCTGGGAAACAGAAGTGTTCACATTGCTTCGCAGAATCGCTTTTGTGCAGAAAACAGTAACACTTGTTCAGACGAAAGAAAGCACAGAGCCCCAGATTTTATGTTGTCCTGGAGAGCTTGCAGAGCACTGGGGAAAGGCAGGCAGAGAATTCCCTGCTAGCACCTTCTCTGTGCCTGGGAAACAGAAGTGTTCACATTGCTTCGCAGAATCGCTTTTGTGCAGAAAACAGTAACACTTGTTCACAATGAAAGAAAGCACAGAGCCCCAGATTTTATGTTGTCCTGGAGAGCTTGCAGAGCACTGGGGAAAAGCAGGCAGAGAATTCCCTGCTAGCACCTTCTCTGTTCCTGGGAAACAGAAGTGTTCACATTGCTTCGCAGAATCGCTTTTGTGCAGAAAACAGTAACACTTGTTCAGAACGAAAGAAAGCACAGAGCCCCAGATTTTATGTTGTCCTGGAGAGCTTGCAGAGCACTGGGGAAAGGCAGGCAGAGAATTCCCTGCTAGCACCTTCTCTGTGCCTGTTCACATTGCTTCGCAGAATCGCTTTTGTGCAGAAAACAGTAACACTTGTTCAGAACGAAAGAAAGCACAGAGCCCCAGATTTTATGTTGTCCTGGAGAGATTGCAGAGCACTGGGGAAAAGCAGGCAGAGAATTCCCTGCTAGCACGTTCTCTGTTCCTGGGAAACAGAAGTGTTCACATTGCTTCGCAGAATCGCTTTTGTGCAGAAAACAGTAACACTTGTTCAGAACGAAAGAAAGCACAGAGCCCCAGATTTTATGTTGTCCTGGAGAGCTTGCAGAGCACTGGGGAAAGGCAGGCAGAGAATTCCCTGCTAGCACCTTCTCTGTTCCTGGGAAACAGAAGTGTTCACATTGCTTCGCAGAATCGCTTTTGTGCAGAAAACAGTAACACTTGTTCAGACGAAAGAAAGCACAGAGCCCCAGATTTTATGTTGTCCTGGAGAGCTTGCAGAGCACTGGGGAAAGGCAGGCAGAGAATTCCCTGCTAGCACCTTCTCTGTGCCTGGGAAGCAGAAGTGTTCCCATTGCTTCGCAGAATCGCTTTTGTGCAGAAAACAGTAACACTTGTTCAGAACGAAAGAAAGCACAGAGCCCCAGATTTGCTGTTGTCCTGGAGAGCTTGCAGAGCACTGGGGAAAGGCAGGCAGAGAATTCCCTGCTAGCACCTTCTCTGTGCCTGGGAAACAGAAGTGTTCACATTGCTTCGCAGAATCGCTTTTGTGCAGAAAACAGTAACACTTGTTCACAACGAAAGAAAGCACAGAGCCCCAGATTTTATGTTGTCCTGGAGAGCTTGCAGAGCACTGGGGAAAAGCAGGCAGAGAATTCCCTGCTAGCACCTTCTCTGTGCCTGGGAAAGAGAAGTGTTCACATTGCTTCGCAGAATCGCTTTTGTGCAGAAAACAGTAACACTTGTTCAGAACGAAAGAAAGCACAGAGCCCCAGATTTTATGTTGTCCTGGAGAGCTTGCAGAGCACTGGGGAAAGGCAGGCAGAGAATTCCCTGCTAGCACCTTCTCTGTGCCTGTTCACATTCCTTCGCAGAATCGCTTTTGTGCAGAAAACAGTAACACTTGTTCAGAACGAAAGAAAGCACAGAGCCCCAGATTTTATGTTGTCCTGGAGAGCTTGCAGAGCACTGGGGAAAAGCAGGCAGAGAATTCCCTGCTAGCACCTTCTCTGTGCCTGGGAAACAGAAGTGTTCACATTGCTTCGCAGAATCGCTTTTGTGCAGAAAACAGTAACACTTGTTCAGAACGAAAGAAAGCACAGAGCCCCAGATTTGCTGTTGTCCTGGAGAGCTTGCAGAGCACTGGGGAAAGGCAGGCAGAGAATTCCCTGCTAGCACCTTCTTTGTGCCTGTTCACATTCCTTCGCAGAATCGCTTTTGTGCAGAAAACAGTAACACTTGTTCAGAACGAAAGAAAGCACAGAGCCCCAGATTTTATGTTGTCCTGGAGAGCTTGCAGAGCACTGGGGAAAAGCAGGCAGAGAATTCCCTGCTAGCACCTTCTCTGTGCCTGGGAAACAGAAGTGTTCACATTGCTTCGCAGAATCGCTTTTGTGCAGAAAACAGTAACACTTGTTCAGAACGAAAGAAAGCACAGAGCCCCAGATTTTATGTTGTCCTGGAGAGCTTGCAGAGCACTGGGGAAAGGCAGGCAGAGAATTCCCTGCTAGCACCTTCTCTGTTCCTGGGAAACAGAAGTGTTCACATTGCTTCGCAGAATCGCTTTTGTGCAGAAAACAGTAACACTTGTTCAGACGAAAGAAAGCACAGAGCCCCAGATTTTATGTTGTCCTGGAGAGCTTGCAGAGCACTGGGGAAAGGCAGGCAGAGAATTCCCTGCTAGCACGTTCTCTGTTCCTGGGAAACAGAAGTGTTCACATTGCTTCGCAGAATCGCTTTTGTGCAGAAAACAGTAACACTTGTTCACAACGAAAGAAAGCACAGAGCCCCAGATTTTATGTTGTCCTGGAGAGCTTGCAGAGCACTGGGGAAAAGCAGGCAGAGAATTCCCTGCTAGCACCTTCTCTGTTCCTGGGAAACAGAATTGTTCACATTGCTTCGCAGAATCGCTTTTGTGCAGAAAACAGTAACACTTGTTCAGAACGAAAGAAAGCACAGAGCCCCAGATTTTATGTTGTCCTGGAGAGCTTGCAGAGCACTGGGGAAAGGCAGGCAGAGAATTCCCTGCTAGCACCTTCTCTGTTCCTGGGAAACAGAAGTGTTCACATTGCTTCGCAGAATCGCTTTTGTGCAGAAAACAGTAACACTTGTTCAGACGAAAGAAAGCACAGAGCCCCAGATTTTATGTTGTCCTGGAGAGCTTGCAGAGCACTGGGGAAAGGCAGGCAGAGAATTCCCTGCTAGCACCTTCTCTGTGCCTGGGAAACAGAAGT
This sequence comes from Strix uralensis, assembly GCF_047716275.1. Lineage (NCBI taxonomy): Eukaryota > Metazoa > Chordata > Aves > Strigiformes > Strigidae > Strix > Strix uralensis. The sequence goes on from NW_027436731.1 coordinate 102,265, forward strand.
GTTCACATTGCTTCGCAGAATCGCTTTTGTGCAGAAAACAGTAACACTTGTTCACAATGAAAGAAAGCACAGAGCCCCAGATTTTATGTTGTCCTGGAGAGCTTGCAGAGCACTGGGGAAAAGCAGGCAGAGAATTCCCTGCTAGCACCTTCTCTGTTCCTGGGAAACAGAAGTGTTCACATTGCTTCGCAGAATCGCTTTTGTGCAGAAAACAGTAACACTTGTTCAGAACGAAAGAAAGCACAGAGCCCCAGATTCTATGTTGTCCTGGAGAGCTTGCAGAGCACTGGGGAAAGGCAGGCAGAGAATTCCCTGCTAGCACCTTCTCTGTTCCTGGGAAACAGAAGTGTTCACATTGCTTCGCAGAATCGCTTTTGTGCAGAAAACAGTAACACTTGTTCAGACGAAAGAAAGCACAGAGCCCCATATTTTATGTTGTCCTGGAGAGCTTGCAGAGCACTGGGGAAAGGCAGGCAGAGAATTCCCTGCTAGCACCTTCTCTGTGCCTGTTCACATTGCTTCGCAGAATCGCTTTTGTACAGAAAACAGTAACACTTGTTCAGAACGAAAGAAAGCACAGAGCCCCAGATTTTATGTTGTCCTGGAGAGATTGCAGAGCACTGGGGAAAAGCAGGCAGAGAATTCCCTGCTAGCACGTTCTCTGTTCCTGGGAAACAGAAGTGTTCACATTGCTTCGCAGAATCGCTTTTGTGCAGAAAACAGTAACAGTTGTTCAGAACGAAAGAAAGCACAGAGCCCCAGATTTTATGTTGTCCTGGAGAGCTTGCAGAGCACTGGGGAAAGGCAGGCAGAGAATTCCCTGCTAGCACCTTCTCTGTTCCTGGGAAACAGAAGTGTTCACATTGCTTCGCAGAATCGCTTTTGTGCAGAAAACAGTAACACTTGTTCAGAACGAAAGAAAGCACAGAGCCCCAGATTTTATGTTGTCCTGGAGAGCTTGCAGAGCACTGGGGAAAGGCAGGCAGAGAATTCCCTGCTAGCACCTTCTCTGTGCCTGGGAAGCAGAAGTGTTCACGTTGCTTCGCAGAATCGCTTTTGTGCAGAAAACAGTAACACTTGTTCAGACGAAAGAAAGCACAGAGCCCCAGATTTTATGTTGTCCTGGAGAGCTTGCAGAGCACTGGGGAAAGGCAGGCAGAGAATTCCCTGCTAGCACCTTCTCTGTGCCTGGGAAACAGAAGTGTTCCCATTGCTTCGCAGAATCGCTTTTGTGCAGAAAACAGTAACACTTGTTCACAACGAAAGAAAGCACAGAGCCCCAGATTTGCTGTTGTCCTGGAGAGCTTGCAGAGCACTGGGGAAAGGCAGGCAGAGAATTCCCTGCTAGCACCTTCTCTGTGCCTGGGAAACAGAAGTGTTCACATTGCTTCGCAGAATCGCTTTTGTGCAGAAAACAGTAACACTTGTTCACAACGAAAGAAAGCACAGAGCCCCAGATTTTATGTTGTCCTGGAGAGCTTGCAGAGCACTGGGGAAAAGCAGGCAGAGAATTCCCTGCTAGCACCTTCTCTGTGCCTGGGAAACAGAAGTGTTCACACTGCTTCGCAGAATCGCTTTTGTGCAGAAAACCCTAACACTTGTTCAGAACGAAAGAAAGCACAGAGCCCCAGATTTTATGTTGTCCTGGAGAGCTTGCAGAGCACTGGGGAAAAGCAGGCAGAGAATTCCCTGCTAGCACCTTCTCTGTGCCTGGGAAACAGAAGTGTTCACATTGCTTTGCAGAATCGCTTTTGTGCAGAAAACAGTAACACTTGTTCAGAACGAAAGAAAGCACAGAGCCCCAGATTTTATGTTGTCCTGGAGAGCTTGCAGAGCACTGGGGAAAGGCAGGCAGAGAATTCCCTGCTAGCACCTTCTCTGTGCCTGTTCACATTCCTTCGCAGAATCGCTTTTGTGCAGAAAACAGTAACACTTGTTCAGACGAAAGAAAGCACAGAGCCCCAGATTTTATGTTGTCCTGGAGAGCTTGCAGAGCACTGGGGAAAGGCAGGCAGAGAATTCCCTGCTAGCACCTTCTCTGTGCCTGGGAAGCAGAAGTGTTCACATTGCTTCGCAGAATCGCTTTTGTGCAGAAAACAGTAACACTTGTTCACAACGAAAGAAAGCACAGAGCCCCAGATTCTATGTTGTCCTGGAGAGCTTGCAGAGCACTGGGGAAAAGCAGGCAGAGAATTCCCTGCTAGCACCTTCTCTGTGCCTGGGAAACAGAAGTGTTCACATTGCTTCGCAGAATCGCTTTTGTGCAGAAAACAGTAACACTTGTTCAGAACGAAAGAAAGCACAGAGCCCCAGATTTTATGTTGTCCTGGAGAGCTTGCAGAGCACTGGGGAAAGGCAGGCAGAGAATTCCCTGCTAGCACCTTCTCTGTGCCTGGGAAACAGAAGTGTTCACATTGCTTCGCAGAATCGCTTTTGTGCAGAAAACAGTAACACTTGTTCAGAACGAAAGAAAGCACAGAGCCCCAGATTTTATGTTGTCCTGGAGAGCTTGCAGAGCACTGGGGAAAAGCAGGCAGAGAATTCCCTGCTAGCACCTTCTCTGTGCCTGGGAAACAGAAGTGTTCACATTGCTTCGCAGAATCGCTTTTGTGCAGAAAACAGTAACACTTGTTCAGAACGAAAGAAAGCACAGAGCCCCAGATTTTATGTTGTCCTGGAGAGCTTGCAGAGCACTGGGGAAAGGCAGGCAGAGAATTCCCTGCTAGCACCTTCTCTGTGCCTGTTCACATTCCTTCGCAGAATCGCTTTTGTGCAGAAAACAGTAACACTTGTTCAGACGAAAGAAAGCACAGAGCCCCAGATTTTATGTTGTCCTGGAGAGCTTGCAGAGCACTGGGGAAAGGCAGGCAGAGAATTCCCTGCTAGCACCTTCTCTGTGCCTGGGAAGCAGAAGTGTTCACATTGCTTCGCAGAATCGCTTTTGTGCAGAAAACAGTAACACTTGTTCACAACGAAAGAAAGCACAGAGCCCCAGATTCTATGTTGTCCTGGAGAGCTTGCAGAGCACTGGGGAAAAGCAGGCAGAGAATTCCCTGCTAGCACCTTCTCTGTGCCTGGGAAACAGAAGTGTTCACATTGCTTCGCAGAATCGCTTTTGTGCAGAAAACAGTAACACTTGTTCAGAACGAAAGAAAGCACAGAGCCCCAGATTTTATGTTGTCCTGGAGAGCTTGCAGAGCACTGGGGAAAGGCAGGCAGAGAATTCCCTGCTAGCACCTTCTCTGTGCCTGGGAAACAGAAGTGTTCCCATTGCTTCGCAGAATCGCTTTTGTGCAGAAAACAGTAACACTTGTTCACAACGAAAGAAAGCACAGAGCCCCAGATTTGCTGTTGTCCTGGAGAGCTTGCAGAGCACTGGGGAAAGGCAGGCAGAGAATTCCCTGCTAGCACCTTCTCTGTGCCTGGGAAACAGAAGTGTTCACATTGCTTCGCAGAATCGCTTTTGTGCAGAAAACAGTAACACTTGTTCACAACGAAAGAAAGCACAGAGCCCCAGATTTTATGTTGTCCTGGAGAGCTTGCAGAGCACTGGGGAAAAGCAGGCAGAGAATTCCCTGCTAGCACCTTCTCTGTGCCTGGGAAACAGAAGTGTTCACACTGCTTCGCAGAATCGCTTTTGTGCAGAAAACCCTAACACTTGTTCAGAACGAAAGAAAGCACAGAGCCCCAGATTTTATGTTGTCCTGGAGAGCTTGCAGAGCACTGGGGAAAAGCAGGCAGAGAATTCCCTGCTAGCACCTTCTCTGTGCCTGGGAAACAGAAGTGTTCACATTGCTTTGCAGAATCGCTTTTGTGCAGAAAACAGTAACACTTGTTCAGAACGAAAGAAAGCACAGAGCCCCAGATTTTATGTTGTCCTGGAGAGCTTGCAGAGCACTGGGGAAAGGCAGGCAGAGAATTCCCTGCTAGCACCTTCTCTGTGCCTGTTCACATTCCTTCGCAGAATCGCTTTTGTGCAGAAAACAGTAACACTTGTTCAGACGAAAGAAAGCACAGAGCCCCAGATTTTATGTTGTCCTGGAGAGCTTGCAGAGCACTGGGGAAAGGCAGGCAGAGAATTCCCTGCTAGCACCTTCTCTGTGCCTCGGAAGCAGAAGTGTTCACATTGCTTCGCAGAATCGCTTTTGTGCAGAAAACAGTAACACTTGTTCACAACGAAAGAAAGCACAGAGCCCCAGATTCTATGTTGTCCTGGAGAGCTTGCAGAGCACTGGGGAAAAGCAGGCAGAGAATTCCCTGCTAGCACGTTCTCTGTTCCTGGGAAACAGAAGTGTTCACATTGCTTCGCAGAATCGCTTTTGTGCAGAAAACAGTAACACTTGTTCAGAACGAAAGAAAGCACAGAGCCCCAGATTTTATGTTGTCCTGGAGAGCTTGCAGAGCACTGGGGAAAGGCAGGCAGAGAATTCCCTGCTAGCACCTTCTCTGTGCCTGGGAAACAGAAGTGTTCACATTGCTTCGCAGAATCGCTTTTGTGCAGAAAACAGTAACACTTGTTCAGAACGAAAGAAAGCACAGAGCCCCAGATTTTATGTTGTCCTGGAGAGCTTGCAGAGCACTGGGGAAAAGCAGGCAGAGAATTCCCTGCTAGCACCTTCTCTGTGCCTGGGAAACAGAAGTGTTCACATTGCTTCGCAGAATCGCTTTTGTGCAGAAAACAGTAACACTTGTTCAGAACGAAAGAAAGCACAGAGCCCCAGATTTTATGTTGTCCTGGAGAGCTTGCAGAGCACTGGGGAAAGGCAGGCAGAGAATTCCCTGCTAGCACCTTCTCTGTGCCTGTTCACATTCCTTCGCAGAATCGCTTTTGTGCAGAAAACAGTAACACTTGTTCAGACGAAAGAAAGCACAGAGCCCCAGATTTTATGTTGTCCTGGAGAGCTTGCAGAGCACTGGGGAAAGGCAGGCAGAGAATTCCCTGCTACCACCTTCTCTGTGCCTGGGAAGCAGAAGTGTTCACATTGCTTCGCAGAATCGCTTTTGTGCAGAAAACAGTAACACTTGTTCACAACGAAAGAAAGCACAGAGCCCCAGATTCTATGTTGTCCTGGAGAGCTTGCAGAGCACTGGGGAAAAGCAGGCAGAGAATTCCCTGCTAGCACCTTCTCTGTGCCTGGGAAACAGAAGTGTTCACATTGCTTCGCAGAATCGCTTTTGTGCAGAAAACAGTAACACTTGTTCAGAACGAAAGAAAGCACAGAGCCCCAGATTTTATGTTGTCCTGGAGAGCTTGCAGAGCACTGGGGAAAGGCAGGCAGAGAATTCCCTGCTAGCACCTTCTCTGTGCCTGGGAAACAGAAGTGTTCACATTGCTTCGCAGAATCGCTTTTGTGCAGAAAACAGTAACACTTGTTCAGAACGAAAGAAAGCACAGAGCCCCAGATTTTACGTTGTCCTGGAGAGCTTGCAGAGCACTGGGGAAAGGCAGGCAGAGAATTCCCTGCTAGCACCTTCTCTGTTCCTGGGAAACAGAAGTGTTCACATTGCTTTGCAGAATCGCTTTTGTGCAGAAAACAGTAACACTTGTTCAGAACGAAAGAAAGCACAGAGCCCCAGATTTTATGTTGTCCTGGAGAGCTTGCAGAGCACTGGGGAAAAGCAGGCAGAGAATTCCCTGCTAGCACCTTCTCTGTGCCTGGGAAACAGAAGTGTTCACATTGCTTCGCAGAATCGCTTTTGTGCAGAAAACAGTAACACTTGTTCAGAACGAAAGAAAGCACAGAGCCCCAGATTTTATGTTGTCCTGGAGAGCTTGCAGAGCACTGGGGAAAGGCAGGCAGAGAATTCCCTGCTAGCACCTTCTCTGTTCCTGGGAAACAGAAGTGTTCACATTGCTTCGCAGAATCGCTTTTGTGCAGAAAACAGTAACACTTGTTCAGACGAAAGAAAGCACAGAGCCCCAGATTTTATGTTGTCCTGGAGAGCTTGCAGAGCACTGGGGAAAGGCAGGCAGAGAATTCCCTGCTAGCACCTTCTCTGTGCCTGGGAAACAGAAGTGTTCACATTGCTTCGCAGAATCACTTTTGTGCAGAAAACAGTAACACTTGTTCACAACGAAAGAAAGCACAGAGCCCCAGATTTTATGTTGTCCTGGAGAGCTTGCAGAGCACTGGGGAAAAGCAGGCAGAGAATTCCCTGCTAGCACCTTCTCTGTTCCTGGGAAACAGAAGTGTTCACATTGCTTCGCAGAATCGCTTTTGTGCAGAAAACAGTAACACTTGTTCAGAACGAAAGAAAGCACAGAGCCCCAGATTTTATGTTGTCCTGGAGAGCTTGCAGAGCACTGGGGAAAGGCAGGCAGAGAATTCCCTGCTAGCACCTTCTCTGTTCCTGGGAAACAGAAGTGTTCACATTGCTTCGCAGAATCGCTTTTGTGCAGAAAACAGTAACACTTGTTCAGACGAAAGAAAGCACAGAGCCCCAGATTTTATGTTGTCCTGGAGAGCTTGCAGAGCACTGGGGAAAGGCAGGCAGAGAATTCCCTGCTAGCACCTTCTCTGTGCCTGTTCACATTGCTTCGCAGAATCGCTTTTGTGCAGAAAACAGTAACACTTGTTCAGAACGAAAGAAAGCACAGAGCCCCAGATTTTATGTTGTCCTGGAGAGATTGCAGAGCACTGGGGAAAAGCAGGCAGAGAATTCCCTGCTAGCACGTTCTCTGTTCCTGGGAAAAAGAAGTGTTCACATTGCTTCGCAGAATCGCTTTTGTGCAGAAAACAGTAACACTTGTTCAGAACGAAAGAAAGCACAGAGCCCCAGATTTTATGTTGTCCTGGAGAGCTTGCAGAGCACTGGGGAAAGGCAGGCAGAGAATTCCCTGCTAGCACCTTCTCTGTTCCTGGGAAACAGAAGTGTTCACATTGCTTCGCAGAATCGCTTTTGTGCAGAAAACAGTAACACTTGTTCAGATGAAAGAAAGCACAGAGCCCCAGATTTTATGTTGTCCTGGAGAGCTTGCAGAGCACTGGGGAAAGGCAGGCAGAGAATTCCCTGCTAGCACCTTCTCTGTGCCTGGGAAGCAGAAGTGTTCACGTTGCTTCGCAGAATCGCTTTTGTGCAGAAAACAGTAACACTTGTTCAGACGAAAGAAAGCACAGAGCCCCAGATTTTATGTTGTCCTGGAGAGCTTGCAGAGCACTGGGGAAAGGCAGGCAGAGAATTCCCTGCTAGCACCTTCTCTGTGCCTGGGAAGCAGAAGTGTTCCCATTGCTTCGCAGAATCGCTTTTGTGCAGAAAACAGTAACACTTGTTCACAACGAAAGAAAGCACAGAGCCCCAGATTTGCTGTTGTCCTGGAGAGCTTGCAGAGCACTGGGGAAAGGCAGGCAGAGAATTCCCTGCTAGCACCTTCTCTGTGCCTGGGAAACAGAAGTGTTCACATTGCTTCGCAGAATCGCTTTTGTGCAGAAAACAGTAACACTTGTTCACAACGAAAGAAAGCACAGAGCCCCAGATTTTATGTTGTCCTGGAGAGCTTGCAGAGCACTGGGGAAAAGCAGGCAGAGAATTCCCTGCTAGCACCTTCTCTGTGCCTGGGAAACAGAATTGTTCACATTGCTTCGCAGAATCGCTTTTGTGCAGAAAACAGTAACACTTGTTCAGAACGAAAGAAAGCACAGAGCCCCAGATTTTATGTTGTCCTGGAGAGCTTGCAGAGCACTGGGGAAAGGCAGGCAGAGAATTCCCTGCTAGCACCTTCTCTGTGCCTGTTCACATTCCTTCGCAGAATCGCTTTTGTGCAGAAAACAGTAACACTTGTTCAGAACGAAAGAAAGCACAGAGCCCCAGATTTTATGTTGTCCTGGAGAGCTTGCAGAGCACTGGGGAAAGGCAGGCAGAGAATTCCCTGCTAGCACCTTCTCTGTGCCTGGGAAGCAGAAGTGTTCACATTGCTTCGCAGAATCACTTTTGTGCAGAAAACAGTAACACTTGTTCAGAACGAAAGAAAGCACAGAGCCCCAGATTCTATGTTGTCCTGGAGAGCTTGCAGAGCACTGGGGAAAGGCAGGCAGAGAATTCCCTGCTAGCACCTTCTCTGTGCCTGTTCACATTGCTTCGCAGAATCGCTTTTGTGCAGAAAACAGTAACACTTGTTCACAACGAAAGAAAGCACAGAGCCCCAGATTCTATGTTGTCCTGGAGAGCTTGCAGAGCACTGGGGAAAAGCAGGCAGAGAATTCCCTGCTAGCACCTTCTCTGTGCCTGGGAAACAGAAGTGTTCACATTGCTTCGCAGAATCGCTTTTGTGCAGAAAACAGTAACACTTGTTCAGAACGAAAGAAAGCACAGAGCCCCAGATTTTATGTTGTCCTGGAGAGCTTGCAGAGCACTGGGGAAAGGCAGGCAGAGAATTCCCTGCTAGCACCTTCTCTGTGCCTGGGAAACAGAAGTGTTCACATTGCTTCGCAGAATCGCTTTTGTGCAGAAAACAGTAACACTTGTTCAGAACGAAAGAAAGCACAGAGCCCCAGATTTTACGTTGTCCTGGAGAGCTTGCAGAGCACTGGGGAAAGGCAGGCAGAGAATTCCCTGCTAGCACCTTCTCTGTTCCTGGGAAACAGAAGTGTTCACATTGCTTCGCAGAATCGCTTTTGTGCAGAAAACAGTAACACTTGTTCAGAACGAAAGAAAGCACAGAGCCCCAGATTTTATGTTGTCCTGGAGAGCTTGCAGAGCACTGGGGAAAGGCAGGCAGAGAATTCCCTGCTAGCACCTTCTCTGTTCCTGGGAAACAGAAGTGTTCACATTGCTTCGCAGAATCGCTTTTGTGCAGAAAACAGTAACACTTGTTCAGACGAAAGAAAGCACAGAGCCCCAGATTTTATGTTGTCCTGGAGAGCTTGCAGAGCACTGGGGAAAGGCAGGCAGAGAATTCCCTGCTAGCACCTTCTCTGTGCCTGGGAAACAGAAGTGTTCACATTGCTTCGCAGAATCGCTTTTGTGCAGAAAACAGTAACACTTGTTCACAACGAAAGAAAGCACAGAGCCCCAGATTTTATGTTGTCCTGGAGAGCTTGCAGAGCACTGGGGAAAGGCAGGCAGAGAATTCCCTGCTAGCACCTTCTCTGTTCCTGGGAAACAGAAGTGTTCACATTGCTTCGCAGAATCGCTTTTGTGCAGAAAACAGTAACACTTGTTCAGAACGAAAGAAAGCACAGAGCCCCAGATTTTATGTTGTCCTGGAGAGCTTGCAGAGCACTGGGGAAAGGCAGGCAGAGAATTCCCTGCTAGCACCTTCTCTGTTCCTGGGAAACAGAAGTGTTCACATTGCTTCGCAGAATCGCTTTTGTGCAGAAAACAGTAACACTTGTTCAGAACGAAAGAAAGCACAGAGCCCCAGATTTTATGTTGTCCTGGAGAGATTGCAGAGCACTGGGGAAAAGCAGGCAGAGAATTCCCTGCTAGCACGTTCTCTGTTCCTGGGAAAAAGAAGTGTTCACATTGCTTCGCAGAATCGCTTTTGTGCAGAAAACAGTAACAGTTGTTCAGAACGAAAGAAAGCACAGAGCCCCAGATTTTATGTTGTCCTGGAGAGCTTGCAGAGCACTGGGGAAAGGCAGGCAGAGAATTCCCTGCTAGCACCTTCTCTGTTCCTGGGAAACAGAAGTGTTCACATTGCTTCGCAGAATCGCTTTTGTGCAGAAAACAGTAACACTTGTTCAGATGAAAGAAAGCACAGAGCCCCAGATTTTATGTTGTCCTGGAGAGCTTGCAGAGCACTGGGGAAAGGCAGGCAGAGAATTCCCTGCTAGCACCTTCTCTGTGCCTGGGAAGCAGAAGTGTTCACGTTGCTTCGCAGAATCGCTTTTGTGCAGAAAACAGTAACACTTGTTCAGACGAAAGAAAGCACAGAGCCCCAGATTTTATGTTGTCCTGGAGAGCTTGCAGAGCACTGGGGAAAGGCAGGCAGAGAATTCCCTGCTAGCACCTTCTCTGTGCCTGGGAAGCAGAAGTGTTCCCATTGCTTCGCAGAATCGCTTTTGTGCAGAAAACAGTAACACTTGTTCACAACGAAAGAAAGCACAGAGCCCCAGATTTGCTGTTGTCCTGGAGAGCTTGCAGAGCACTGGGGAAAGGCAGGCAGAGAATTCCCTGCTAGCACCTTCTCTGTGCCTGGGAAACAGAATTGTTCACATTGCTTCGCAGAATCGCTTTTGTGCAGAAAACAGTAACACTTGTTCAGAACGAAAGAAAGCACAGAGCCCCAGATTTTATGTTGTCCTGGAGAGCTTGCAGAGCACTGGGGAAAGGCAGGCAGAGAATTCCCTGCTAGCACCTTCTCTGTGCCTGTTCACATTCCTTCGCAGAATCGCTTTTGTGCAGAAAACAGTAACACTTGTTCAGAACGAAAGAAAGCACAGAGCCCCAGATTTTATGTTGTCCTGGAGAGCTTGCAGAGCACTGGGGAAAAGCAGGCAGAGAATTCCCTGCTAGCACCTTCTCTGTGCCTGGGAAACAGAAGTGTTCACATTGCTTCGCAGAATCGCTTTTGTGCAGAAAACAGTAACACTTGTTCAGAACGAAAGAAAGCACAGAGCCCCAGATTTTATGTTGTCCTGGAGAGCTTGCAGAGCACTGGGGAAAGGCAGGCAGAGAATTCCCTGCTAGCACCTTCTCTGTGCCTGGGAAACAGAAGTGTTCACATTGCTTCGCAGAATCGCTTTTGTGCAGAAAACAGTAACACTTGTTCAGAACGAAAGAAAGCACAGAGCCCCAGATTTTATGTTGTCCTGGAGAGCTTGCAGAGCACTGGGGAAAGGCAGGCAGAGAATTCCCTGCTAGCACCTTCTCTGTGCCTGGGAAGCAGAAGTGTTCACGTTGCTTCGCAGAATCGCTTTTGTGCAGAAAACAGTAACACTTGTTCAGACGAAAGAAAGCACAGAGCCCCAGATTTTATGTTGTCCTGGAGAGCTTGCAGAGCACTGGGGAAAGGCAGGCAGAGAATTCCCTGCTAGCACCTTCTCTGTGCCTGGGAAGCAGAAGTGTTCCCATTGCTTCGCAGAATCGCTTTTGTGCAGAAAACAGTAACACTTGTTCACAACGAAAGAAAGCACAGAGCCCCAGATTTGCTGTTGTCCTGGAGAGCTTGCAGAGCACTGGGGAAAGGCAGGCAGAGAATTCCCTGCTAGCACCTTCTCTGTGCCTGGGAAACAGAAGTGTTCACATTGCTTCGCAGAATCGCTTTTGTGCAGAAAACAGTAACACTTGTTCACAACGAAAGAAAGCACAGAGCCCCAGATTTTATGTTGTCCTGGAGAGCTTGCAGAGCACTGGGGAAAAGCAGGCAGAGAATTCCCTGCTAGCACCTTCTCTGTGCCTGGGAAGCAGAAGTGTTCACATTGCTTCGCAGAATCGCTTTTGTGCAGAAAACAGTAACACTTGTTCAGAACGAAAGAAAGCACAGAGCCCCAGATTTTATGTTGTCCTGGAGAGCTTGCAGAGCACTGGGGAAAGGCAGGCAGAGAATTCCCTGCTAGCACCTTCTCTGTTCCTGGGAAACAGAAGTGTTCACATTGCTTCGCAGAATCGCTTTTGTGCAGAAAACAGTAACACTTGTTCAGACGAAAGAAAGCACAGAGCCCCAGATTTTATGTTGTCCTGGAGAGCTTGCAGAGCACTGGGGAAAGGCAGGCAGAGAATTCCCTGCTAGCACCTTCTCTGTGCCTGGGAAACAGAAGTGTTCACATTGCTTCGCAGAATCGCTTTTGTGCAGAAAACAGTAACACTTGTTCACAACGAAAGAAAGCACAGAGCCCCAGATTTTATGTTGTCCTGGAGAGCTTGCAGAGCACTGGGGAAAGGCAGGCAGAGAATTCCCTGCTAGCACCTTCTCTGTTCCTGGGAAACAGAAGTGTTCACATTGCTTCGCAGAATCGCTTTTGTGCAGAAAACAGTAACACTTGTTCAGAACGAAAGAAAGCACAGAGCCCCAGATTTTATGTTGTCCTGGAGAGCTTGCAGAGCACTGGGGAAAGGCAGGCAGAGAATTCCCTGCTAGCACCTTCTCTGTTCCTGGGAAACAGAAGTGTTCACATTGCTTCGCAGAATCGCTTTTGTGCAGAAAACAGTAACACTTGTTCAGAACGAAAGAAAGCACAGAGCCCCAGATTTTATGTTGTCCTGGAGAGATTGCAGAGCACTGGGGAAAAGCAGGCAGAGAATTCCCTGCTAGCACGTTCTCTGTTCCTGGGAAAAAGAAGTGTTCACATTGCTTCGCAGAATCGCTTTTGTGCAGAAAACAGTAACAGTTGTTCAGAACGAAAGAAAGCACAGAGCCCCAGATTTTATGTTGTCCTGGAGAGCTTGCAGAGCACTGGGGAAAGGCAGGCAGAGAATTCCCTGCTAGCACCTTCTCTGTTCCTGGGAAACAGAAGTGTTCACATTGCTTCGCAGAATCGCTTTTGTGCAGAAAACAGTAACACTTGTTCAGATGAAAGAAAGCACAGAGCCCCAGATTTTATGTTGTCCTGGAGAGCTTGCAGAGCACTGGGGAAAGGCAGGCAGAGAATTCCCTGCTAGCACCTTCTCTGTGCCTGGGAAGCAGAAGTGTTCACGTTGCTTCGCAGAATCGCTTTTGTGCAGAAAACAGTAACACTTGTTCAGACGAAAGAAAGCACAGAGCCCCAGATTTTATGTTGTCCTGGAGAGCTTGCAGAGCACTGGGGAAAGGCAGGCAGAGAATTCCCTGCTAGCACCTTCTCTGTGCCTGGGAAGCAGAAGTGTTCCCATTGCTTCGCAGAATCGCTTTTGTGCAGAAAACAGTAACACTTGTTCACAACGAAAGAAAGCACAGAGCCCCAGATTTGCTGTTGTCCTGGAGAGCTTGCAGAGCACTGGGGAAAGGCAGGCAGAGAATTCCCTGCTAGCACCTTCTCTGTGCCTGGGAAACAGAAGTGTTCACATTGCTTCGCAGAATCGCTTTTGTGCAGAAAACAGTAACACTTGTTCACAACGAAAGAAAGCACAGAGCCCCAGATTTTATGTTGTCCTGGAGAGCTTGCAGAGCACTGGGGAAAAGCAGGCAGAGAATTCCCTGCTAGCACCTTCTCTGTGCCTGGGAAACAGAATTGTTCACATTGCTTCGCAGAATCGCTTTTGTGCAGAAAACAGTAACACTTGTTCAGAACGAAAGAAAGCACAGAGCCCCAGATTTTATGTTGTCCTGGAGAGCTTGCAGAGCACTGGGGAAAGGCAGGCAGAGAATTCCCTGCTAGCACCTTCTCTGTGCCTGTTCACATTCCTTCGCAGAATCGCTTTTGTGCAGAAAACAGTAACACTTGTTCAGAACGAAAGAAAGCACAGAGCCCCAGATTTTATGTTGTCCTGGAGAGCTTGCAGAGCACTGGGGAAAAGCAGGCAGAGAATTCCCTGCTAGCACCTTCTCTGTGCCTGGGAAACAGAAGTGTTCACATTGCTTCGCAGAATCGCTTTTGTGCAGAAAACAGTAACACTTGTTCAGAACGAAAGAAAGCACAGAGCCCCAGATTTTATGTTGTCCTGGAGAGCTTGCAGAGCACTGGGGAAAGGCAGGCAGAGAATTCCCTGCTAGCACCTTCTCTGTGCCTGGGAAACAGAAGTGTTCACATTGCTTCGCAGAATCGCTTTTGTGCAGAAAACAGTAACACTTGTTCAGAACGAAAGAAAGCACAGAGCCCCAGATTTTATGTTGTCCTGGAGAGCTTGCAGAGCACTGGGGAAAGGCAGGCAGAGAATTCCCTGCTAGCACCTTCTCTGTGCCTGGGAAGCAGAAGTGTTCACGTTGCTTCGCAGAATCGCTTTTGTGCAGAAAACAGTAACACTTGTTCAGACGAAAGAAAGCACAGAGCCCCAGATTTTATGTTGTCCTGGAGAGCTTGCAGAGCACTGGGGAAAGGCAGGCAGAGAATTCCCTGCTAGCACCTTCTCTGTGCCTGGGAAGCAGAAGTGTTCCCATTGCTTCGCAGAATCGCTTTTGTGCAGAAAACAGTAACACTTGTTCACAACGAAAGAAAGCACAGAGCCCCAGATTTGCTGTTGTCCTGGAGAGCTTGCAGAGCACTGGGGAAAGGCAGGCAGAGAATTCCCTGCTAGCACCTTCTCTGTGCCTGGGAAACAGAAGTGTTCACATTGCTTCGCAGAATCGCTTTTGTGCAGAAAACAGTAACACTTGTTCACAACGAAAGAAAGCACAGAGCCCCAGATTTTATGTTGTCCTGGAGAGCTTGCAGAGCACTGGGGAAAAGCAGGCAGAGAATTCCCTGCTAGCACCTTCTCTGTGCCTGGGAAGCAGAAGTGTTCACATTGCTTCGCAGAATCGCTTTTGTGCAGAAAACAGTAACACTTGTTCAGAACGAAAGAAAGCACAGAGCCCCAGATTTTATGTTGTCCTGGAGAGCTTGCAGAGCACTGGGGAAAGGCAGGCAGAGAATTCCCTGCTAGCACCTTCTCTGTGCCTGTTCACATTCCTTCGCAGAATCGCTTTTGTGCAGAAAACAGTAACACTTGTTCAGAACGAAAGAAAGCACAGAGCCCCAGATTTTATGTTGTCCTGGAGAGCTTGCAGAGCACTGGGGAAAAGCAGGCAGAGAATTCCCTGCTAGCACCTTCTCTGTGCCTGGGAAACAGAAGTGTTCACATTGCTTCGCAGAATCGCTTTTGTGCAGAAAACAGTAACACTTGTTCAGAACGAAAGAAAGCACAGAGCCCCAGATTTTATGTTGTCCTGGAGAGCTTGCAGAGCACTGGGGAAAGGCAGGCAGAGAATTCCCTGCTAGCACCTTCTCTGTGCCTGGGAAACAGAAGTGTTCACATTGCTTCGCAGAATCGCTTTTGTGCAGAAAACAGTAACACTTGTTCAGAACGAAAGAAAGCACAGAGCCCCAGATTTTATGTTGTCCTGGAGAGCTTGCAGAGCACTGGGGAAAGGCAGGCAGAGAATTCCCTGCTAGCACGTTCTCTGTGCCTGGGAAGCAGAAGTGTTCACGTTGCTTCGCAGAATTGCTTTTGTGCAGAAAACAGTAACACTTGTTCACAACGAAAGAAAGCACAGAGCCCCAGATTTTATGTTGTCCTGGAGAGCTTGCAGAGCACTGGGGAAAGGCAGGCAGAGAATTCCCTGCTAGCACCTTCTCTGTGCCTGTTCACATTGCTTCGCAGAATCGCTTTTGTGCAGAAAACAGTAACACTTGTTCAGATGAAAGAAAGCACAGAGCCCCAGATTTTATGTTGTCCTGGAGAGCTTGCAGAGCACTGGGGAAAGGCAGGCAGAGAATTCCCTGCTAGCACCTTCTCTGTGCCTCGGAAGCAGAAATGTTCACATTGCTTCGCAGAATCGCTTTTGTGCAGAAAACAGTAACACTTGTTCAGAACGAAAGAAAGCACAGAGCCCCAGATTCTATGTTGTCCTGGAGAGCTTGCAGAGCACTGGGGAAAAGCAGGCAGAGAATTCCCTGCTAGCACCTTCTCTGTGCCTGGGAAACAGAATTGTTCACATTGCTTCGCAGAATCGCTTTTGTGCAGAAAACAGTAACACTTGTTCAGAACGAAAGAAAGCACAGAGCCCCAGATTTTATGTTGTCCTGGAGAGCTTGCAGAGCACTGGGGAAAGGCAGGCAGAGAATTCCCTGCTAGCACCTTCTCTGTGCCTGTTCACATTGCTTCGCAGAATCGCTTTTGTGCAGAAAACAGTAACACTTGTTCAGAACGAAAGAAAGCACAGAGCCCCAGATTTTATGTTGTCCTGGAGAGCTTGCAGAGCACTGGGGAAAAGCAGGCAGAGAATTCCCTGCTAGCACGTTCTCTGTTCCTGGGAAAAAGAAGTGTTCACATTGCTTCGCAGAATCGCTTTTGTGCACAAAACAGTAACACTTGTTCAGATGAAAGAAAGCACAGAGCCCCAGATTTTATGTTGTCCTGGAGAGCTTGCAGAGCACTGGGGAAAGGCAGGCAGAGAATTCCCTGCTAGCACCTTCTCTGTGCCTGGGAAGCAGAAGTGTTCACGTTGCTTCGCAGAATCGCTTTTGTGCAGAAAACAGTAACACTTGTTCACAACGAAAGAAAGCACAGAGCCCCAGATTTTATGTTGTCCTGGAGAGCTTGCAGAGCACTGGGGAAAGGCAGGCAGAGAATTCCCTGCTAGCACCTTCTCTGTGCCTGGGAAGCAGAAGTGTTCCCATTGCTTCGCAGAATCGCTTTTGTGCAGAAAACAGTAACACTTGTTCACAACGAAAGAAAGCACAGAGCCCCAGATTTTATGTTGTCCTGGAGAGCTTGCAGAGCACTGGGGAAAAGCAGGCAGAGAATTCCCTGCTAGCACCTTCTCTGTGCCTGGGAAACAGAAGTGTTCACATTGCTTCGCAGAATCGCTTTTGTGCAGAAAACAGTAACACTTGTTCAGAACGAAAGAAAGCACAGAGCCCCAGATTTTATGTTGTCCTGGAGAGCTTGCAGAGCACTGGGGAAAAGCAGGCAGAGAATTCCCTGCTAGCACGTTCTCTGTTCCTGGGAAACAGAAGTGTTCACATTGCTTCGCAGAATCGCTTTTGTGCAGAAAACAGTAACACTTGTTCAGAACGAAAGAAAGCACAGAGCCCCAGATTTTATGTTGTCCTGGAGAGCTTGCAGAGCACTGGGGAAAGGCAGGCAGAGAATTCCCTGCTAGCACCTTCTCTGTGCCTGGGAAACAGAAGTGTTCACATTGCTTCGCAGAATCGCTTTTGTGCAGAAAACAGTAACACTTGTTCAGAACGAAAGAAAGCACAGAGCCCCAGATTTTATGTTGTCCTGGAGAGCTTGCAGAGCACTGGGGAAAGGCAGGCAGAGAATTCCCTGCTAGCACCTTCTCTGTGCCTGGGAAGCAGAAGTGTTCACGTTGCTTCGCAGAATCGCTTTTGTGCAGAAAACAGTAACACTTGTTCAGACGAAAGAAAGCACAGAGCCCCAGATTTGCTGTTGTCCTGGAGAGCTTGCAGAGCACTGGGGAAAGGCAGGCAGAGAATTCCCTGCTAGCACCTTCTCTGTGCCTGGGAAGCAGAAGTGTTCACGTTGCTTCGAAGAATCCCTTTTGTGCAGAAAACAGTAACACTTGTTCAGACGAAAGAAAGCACAGAGCCCCAGATTTTATGTTGTCCTGGAGAGCTTGCAGAGCACTGGGGAAAGGCAGGCAGAGAATTCCCTGCTAGCACCTTCTCTGTGCCTGGGAAAAAGAAGTGTTCACATTGCTTCGCAGAATCGCTTTTGTGCAGAAAACAGTAACACTTGTTCACAACGAAAGAAAGCACAGAGCCCCAGATTTGCTGTTGTCCTGGAGAGCTTGCAGAGCACTGGGGAAAGGCAGGCAGAGAATTCCCTGCTAGCACCTTCTCTGTGCCTGGGAAACAGAAGTGTTCACATTGCTTCGCAGAATCGCTTTTGTGCAGAAAACAGTAACACTTGTTCACAACGAAAGAAAGCACAGAGCCCCAGATTTTATGTTGTCCTGGAGAGCTTGCAGAGCACTGGGGAAAAGCAGGCAGAGAATTCCCTGCTAGCACCTTCTCTGTGCCTGGGAAACAGAATTGTTCACATTGCTTCGCAGAATCGCTTTTGTGCAGAAAACAGTAACACTTGTTCAGAACGAAAGAAAGCACAGAGCCCCAGATTTTATGTTGTCCTGGAGAGCTTGCAGAGCACTGGGGAAAGGCAGGCAGAGAATTCCCTGCTAGCACCTTCTCTGTGCCTGTTCACATTCCTTCGCAGAATCGCTTTTGTGCAGAAAACAGTAACACTTGTTCAGAACGAAAGAAAGCACAGAGCCCCAGATTTTATGTTGTCCTGGAGAGCTTGCAGAGCACTGGGGAAAAGCAGGCAGAGAATTCCCTGCTAGCACCTTCTCTGTGCCTGGGAAACAGAAGTGTTCACATTGCTTCGCAGAATCGCTTTTGTGCAGAAAACAGTAACACTTGTTCAGACGAAAGAAAGCACAGAGCCCCAGATTTTATGTTGTCCTGGAGAGCTTGCAGAGCACTGGGGAAAGGCAGGCAGAGAATTCCCTGCTAGCACCTTCTCTGTGCCTGGGAAGCAGAAGTGTTCACATTGCTTCGCAGAATCACTTTTGTGCAGAAAACAGTAACACTTGTTCAGAACGAAAGAAAGCACAGAGCCCCAGATTTTATGTTGTCCTGGAGAGCTTGCAGAGCACTGGGGAAAAGCAGGCAGAGAATTCCCTGCTAGCACCTTCTCTGTGCCTGGGAAACAGAAGTGTTCACATTGCTTTGCAGAATCGCTTTTGTGCAGAAAACAGTAACACTTGTTCAGAACGAAAGAAAGCACAGAGCCCCAGATTCTATGTTGTCCTGGAGAGCTTGCAGAGCACTGGGGAAAAGCAGGCAGAGAATTCCCTGCTAGCACCTTCTCTGTGCCTGGGAAACAGAAGTGTTCACATTGCTTCGCAGAATCGCTTTTGTGCAGAAAACAGTAACACTTGTTCAGAACGAAAGAAAGCACAGAGCCCCAGATTTTATGTTGTCCTGGAGAGCTTGCAGAGCACTGGGGAAAGGCAGGCAGAGAATTCCCTGCTAGCACCTTCTCTGTGCCTGTTCACATTGCTTCGCAGAATCGCTTTTGTGCAGAAAACAGTAACACTTGTTCAGACGAAAGAAAGCACAGAGCCCCAGATTTTATGTTGTCCTGGAGAGCTTGCAGAGCACTGGGGAAAGGCAGGCAGAGAATTCCCTGCTAGCACCTTCTCTGTGCCTGGGAAGCAGAAGTGTTCACATTGCTTCGCAGAATCGCTTTTGTGCAGAAAACAGTAACACTTGTTCAAAACGAAAGAAAGCACAGAGCCCCAGATTCTATGTTGTCCTGGAGAGCTTGCAGAGCACTGGGGAAAAGCAGGCAGAGAATTCCCTGCTAGCACCTTCTCTGTGCCTGGGAAACAGAAGTGGTCACATTGCTTCGCAGAATCGCTTTTGTGCAGAAAACAGTAACACTTGTTCAGAACGAAAGAAAGCACAGAGCCCCAGATTTTATGTTGTCCTGGAGAGCTTGCAGAGCACTGGGGAAAGGCAGGCAGAGAATTCCCTGCTAGCACCTTCTCTGTGCCTGGGAAACAGAAGTGTTCACATTGCTTCGCAGAATCGCTTTTGTGCAGAAAACAGTAACACTTGTTCAGAACGAAAGAAAGCACAGAGCCCCAGATTTTACGTTGTCCTGGAGAGCTTGCAGAGCACTGGGGAAAGGCAGGCAGAGAATTCCCTGCTAGCACCTTCTCTGTTCCTGGGAAACAGAAGTGTTCACATTGCTTCGCAGAATCGCTTTTGTGCAGAAAACAGTAACACTTGTTCAGACGAAAGAAAGCACAGAGCCCCAGATTTTATGTTGTCCTGGAGAGCTTGCAGAGCACTGGGGAAAGGCAGGCAGAGAATTCCCTGCTAGCACCTTCTCTGTGCCTGGGAAAAAGAAGTGTTCACATTGCTTCGCAGAATCGCTTTTGTGCAGAAAACAGTAACACTTGTTCACAACGAAAGAAAGCACAGAGCCCCAGATTTGCTGTTGTCCTGGAGAGCTTGCAGAGCACTGGGGAAAGGCAGGCAGAGAATTCCCTGCTAGCACCTTCTCTGTGCCTGGGAAACAGAAGTGTTCACATTGCTTCGCAGAATCGCTTTTGTGCAGAAAACAGTAACACTTGTTCACAACGAAAGAAAGCACAGAGCCCCAGATTTTATGTTGTCCTGGAGAGCTTGCAGAGCACTGGGGAAAAGCAGGCAGAGAATTCCCTGCTAGCACCTTCTCTGTGCCTGGGAAACAGAATTGTTCACATTGCTTCGCAGAATCGCTTTTGTGCAGAAAACAGTAACACTTGTTCAGAACGAAAGAAAGCACAGAGCCCCAGATTTTATGTTGTCCTGGAGAGCTTGCAGAGCACTGGGGAAAGGCAGGCAGAGAATTCCCTGCTAGCACCTTCTCTGTGCCTGTTCACATTCCTTCGCAGAATCGCTTTTGTGCAGAAAACAGTAACACTTGTTCAGAACGAAAGAAAGCACAGAGCCCCAGATTTTATGTTGTCCTGGAGAGCTTGCAGAGCACTGGGGAAAAGCAGGCAGAGAATTCCCTGCTAGCACCTTCTCTGTGCCTGGGAAACAGAAGTGTTCACATTGCTTCGCAGAATCGCTTTTGTGCAGAAAACAGTAACACTTGTTCAGACGAAAGAAAGCACAGAGCCCCAGATTTTATGTTGTCCTGGAGAGCTTGCAGAGCACTGGGGAAAGGCAGGCAGAGAATTCCCTGCTAGCACCTTCTCTGTGCCTGGGAAGCAGAAGTGTTCACATTGCTTCGCAGAATCACTTTTGTGCAGAAAACAGTAACACTTGTTCAGAACGAAAGAAAGCACAGAGCCCCAGATTTTATGTTGTCCTGGAGAGCTTGCAGAGCACTGGGGAAAAGCAGGCAGAGAATTCCCTGCTAGCACCTTCTCTGTGCCTGGGAAACAGAAGTGTTCACATTGCTTTGCAGAATCGCTTTTGTGCAGAAAACAGTAACACTTGTTCAGAACGAAAGAAAGCACAGAGCCCCAGATTCTATGTTGTCCTGGAGAGCTTGCAGAGCACTGGGGAAAAGCAGGCAGAGAATTCCCTGCTAGCACCTTCTCTGTGCCTGGGAAACAGAAGTGTTCACATTGCTTCGCAGAATCGCTTTTGTGCAGAAAACAGTAACACTTGTTCAGAACGAAAGAAAGCACAGAGCCCCAGATTTTATGTTGTCCTGGAGAGCTTGCAGAGCACTGGGGAAAGGCAGGCAGAGAATTCCCTGCTAGCACCTTCTCTGTGCCTGTTCACATTGCTTCGCAGAATCGCTTTTGTGCAGAAAACAGTAACACTTGTTCAGACGAAAGAAAGCACAGAGCCCCAGATTTTATGTTGTCCTGGAGAGCTTGCAGAGCACTGGGGAAAGGCAGGCAGAGAATTCCCTGCTAGCACCTTCTCTGTGCCTGGGAAGCAGAAGTGTTCACATTGCTTCGCAGAATCGCTTTTGTGCAGAAAACAGTAACACTTGTTCACAACGAAAGAAAGCACAGAGCCCCAGATTCTATGTTGTCCTGGAGAGCTTGCAGAGCACTGGGGAAAAGCAGGCAGAGAATTCCCTGCTAGCACCTTCTCTGTGCCTGGGAAACAGAAGTGGTCACATTGCTTCGCAGAATCGCTTTTGTGCAGAAAACAGTAACACTTGTTCAGAACGAAAGAAAGCACAGAGCCCCAGATTTTATGTTGTCCTGGAGAGCTTGCAGAGCACTGGGGAAAGGCAGGCAGAGAATTCCCTGCTAGCACCTTCTCTGTGCCTGGGAAACAGAAGTGTTCACATTGCTTCGCAGAATCGCTTTTGTGCAGAAAACAGTAACACTTGTTCAGAACGAAAGAAAGCACAGAGCCCCAGATTTTACGTTGTCCTGGAGAGCTTGCAGAGCACTGGGGAAAGGCAGGCAGAGAATTCCCTGCTAGCACCTTCTCTGTTCCTGGGAAACAGAAGTGTTCACATTGCTTCGCAGAATCGCTTTTGTGCAGAAAACAGTAACACTTGTTCAGAACGAAAGAAAGCACAGAGCCCCAGATTTTATGTTGTCCTGGAGAGCTTGCAGATCACTGGGGAAAGGCAGGCAGAGAATTCCCTGCTAGCACCTTCTCTGTTCCTGGGAAACAGAAGTGTTCACATTGCTTCGCAGAATCGCTTTTGTGCAGAAAACAGTAACACTTGTTCAGACGAAAGAAAGCACAGAGCCCCAGATTTTATGTTGTCCTGGAGAGCTTGCAGAGCACTGGGGAAAGGCAGGCAGAGAATTCCCTGCTAGCACCTTCTCTGTGCCTGGGAAACAGAAGTGTTCACATTGCTTCGCAGAATCGCTTTTGTGCAGAAAACAGTAACACTTGTTCAGAACGAAAGAAAGCACAGAGCCCCAGATTTTATGTTGTCCTGGAGAGCTTGCAGAGCACTGGGGAAAAGCAGGCAGAGAATTCCCTGCTAGCACCTTCTCTGTTCCTGGGAAACAGAAGTGTTCACATTGCTTCGCAGAATCGCTTTTGTGCAGAAAACAGTAACACTTGTTCAGAACGAAAGAAAGCACAGAGCCCCAGATTTTATGTTGTCCTGGAGAGCTTGCAGAGCACTGGGGAAAGGCAGGCAGAGAATTCCCTGCTAGCACCTTCTCTGTTCCTGGGAAACAGAAGTGTTCACATTGCTTAGCAGAATCGCTTTTGTGCAGAAAACAGTAACACTTGTTCAGACGAAAGAAAGCACAGAGCCCCAGATTTTATGTTGTCCTGGAGAGCTTGCAGAGCACTGGGGAAAGGCAGGCAGAGAATTCCCTGCTAGCACCTTCTCTGTGCCTGTTCACATTGCTTCGCAGAATCGCTTTTGTGCAGAAAACAGTAACACTTGTTCAGAACGAAAGAAAGCACAGAGCCCCAGATTTTATGTTGTCCTGGAGAGATTGCAGAGCACTGGGGAAAAGCAGGCAGAGAATTCCCTGCTAGCACGTTCTCTGTTCCTGGGAAAAAGAAGTGTTCACATTGCTTCGCAGAATCGCTTTTGTGCAGAAAACAGTAACAGTTGTTCAGAACGAAAGAAAGCACAGAGCCCCAGATTTTATGTTGTCCTGGAGAGCTTGCAGAGCACTGGGGAAAGGCAGGCAGAGAATTCCCTGCTAGCACCTTCTCTGTTCCTGGGAAACAGAAGTGTTCACATTGCTTCGCAGAATCGCTTTTGTGCAGAAAACAGTAACACTTGTTCAGATGAAAGAAAGCACAGAGCCCCAGATTTTATGTTGTCCTGGAGAGCTTGCAGAGCACTGGGGAAAGGCAGGCAGAGAATTCCCTGCTAGCACCTTCTCTGTGCCTGGGAAGCAGAAGTGTTCACGTTGCTTCGCAGAATCGCTTTTGTGCAGAAAACAGTAACACTTGTTCAGACGAAAGAAAGCACAGAGCCCCAGATTTTATGTTGTCCTGGAGAGCTTGCAGAGCACTGGGGAAAGGCAGGCAGAGAATTCCCTGCTAGCACCTTCTCTGTGCCTGGGAAGCAGAAGTGTTCCCATTGCTTCGCAGAATCGCTTTTGTGCAGAAAACAGTAACACTTGTTCACAACGAAAGAAAGCACAGAGCCCCAGATTTGCTGTTGTCCTGGAGAGCTTGCAGAGCACTGGGGAAAGGCAGGCAGAGAATTCCCTGCTAGCACCTTCTCTGTGCCTGGGAAACAGAAGTGTTCACATTGCTTCGCAGAATCGCTTTTGTGCAGAAAACAGTAACACTTGTTCACAACGAAAGAAAGCACAGAGCCCCAGATTTTATGTTGTCCTGGAGAGCTTGCAGAGCACTGGGGAAAAGCAGGCAGAGAATTCCCTGCTAGCACCTTCTCTGTGCCTGGGAAACAGAATTGTTCACATTGCTTCGCAGAATCGCTTTTGTGCAGAAAACAGTAATACTTGTTCAGAACGAAAGAAAGCACAGAGCCCCAGATTTTATGTTGTCCTGGAGAGATTGCAGAGCACTGGGGAAAAGCAGGCAGAGAATTCCCTGCTAGCACCTTCTCTGTGCCTGTTCACATTCCTTCGCAGAATCGCTTTTGTGCAGAAAACAGTAACACTTGTTCAGAACGAAAGAAAGCACAGAGCCCCACATTTTATGTTGTCCTGGAGAGCTTGCAGAGCACTGGGGAAAAGCAGGCAGAGAATTCCCTGCTAGCACCTTCTCTGTGCCTGGGAAACAGAAGTGTTCACATTGCTTCGCAGAATCGCTTTTGTGCAGAAAACAGTAACACTTGTTCAGAACGAAAGAAAGCACAGAGCCCCAGATTTTATGTTGTCCTGGAGAGATTGAAGAGCACTGGGGAAAAGCAGGCAGAGAATTCCCTGCTAGCACGTTCTCTGTTCCTGGGAAACAGAAGTGTTCACATTGCTTCGCAGAATCGCTTTTGTGCAGAAAACAGTAACACTTGTTCAGAACGAAAGAAAGCACAGAGCCCCAGATTTTATGTTGTCCTGGAGAGCTTGCAGAGCACTGGGGAAAGGCAGGCAGAGAATTCCCTGCTAGCACCTTCTCTGTGCCTGTTCACATTGCTTCGCAGAATCGCTTTTGTGCAGAAAACAGTAACACTTGTTCAGAACGAAAGAAAGCACAGAGCCCCAGATTTTATGTTGTCCTGGAGAGATTGCAGAGCACTGGGGAAAAGCAGGCAGAGAATTCCCTGCTAGCACGTTCTCTGTTCCTGGGAAAAAGAAGTGTTCACATTGCTTCGCAGAATCGCTTTTGTGCAGAAAACAGTAACAGTTGTTCAGAACGAAAGAAAGCACAGAGCCCCAGATTTTATGTTGTCCTGGAGAGCTTGCAGAGCACTGGGGAAAGGCAGGCAGAGAATTCCCTGCTAGCAACTTCTCTGTGCCTGGGAAGCAGAAGTGTTCACGTTGCTTCGCAGAATCGCTTTTGTGCAGAAAACAGTAACACTTGTTCAGACGAAAGAAAGCACAGAGCCCCAGATTTTATGTTGTCCTGGAGAGCTTGCAGAGCACTGGGGAAAGGCAGGCAGAGAATTCCCTGCTAGCACCTTCTCTGTGCCTGGGAAACAGAAGTGTTCCCATTGCTTCGCAGAATCGCTTTTGTGCAGAAAACAGTAACACTTGTTCACAACGAAAGAAAGCACAGAGCCCCAGATTTGCTGTTGTCCTGGAGAGCTTGCAGAGCACTGGGGAAAGGCAGGCAGAGAATTCCCTGCTAGCACCTTCTCTGTGCCTGGGAAAAAGAAGTGTTCACATTGCTTCGCAGAATCGCTTTTGTGCAGAAAACAGTAACACTTGTTCACAACGAAAGAAAGCACAGAGCCCCAGATTTTATGTTGTCCTGGAGAGCTTGCAGAGCACTGGGGAAAAGCAGGCAGAGAATTCCCTGCTAGCACCTTCTCTGTGCCTGGGAAACAGAAGTGTTCACATTGCTTCGCAGAATCGCTTTTGTGCAGAAAACAGTAACACTTGTTCAGAACGAAAGAAAGCACAGAGCCCCAGATTTTATGTTGTCCTGGAGAGCTTGCAGAGCACTGGGGAAAGGCAGGCAGAGAATTCCCTGCTAGCACCTTCTCTGTGCCTGTTCACATTCCTTCGCAGAATCGCTTTTGTGCAGAAAACAGTAACACTTGTTCAGAACGAAAGAAAGCACAGAGCCCCAGATTTTATGTTGTCCTGGAGAGATTGCAGAGCACTGGGGAAAAGCAGGCAGAGAATTCCCTGCTAGCACGTTCTCTGTTCCTGGGAAACAGAAGTGTTCACATTGCTTCGCAGAATCACTTTTGTGCAGAAAACAGTAACACTTGTTCAGAACGAAAGAAAGCACAGAGCCCCAGATTTTATGTTGTCCTGGAGAGCTTGCAGAGCACTGGGGAAAGGCAGGCAGAGAATTCCCTGCTAGCACCTTCTCTGTGCCTGGGAAGCAGAAGTGTTCACGTTGCTTCGCAGAATCGCTTTTGTGCAGAAAACAGTAACACTTGTTCAGACGAAAGAAAGCACAGAGCCCCAGATTTGCTGTTGTCCTGGAGAGCTTGCAGAGCACTGGGGAAAGGCAGGCAGAGAATTCCCTGCTAGCACCTTCTCTGTGCCTGTTCACATTGCTTCGCAGAATCGCTTTTGTGCAGAAAACAGTAACACTTGTTCAGATGAAAGAAAGCACAGAGCCCCAGATTTTATGTTGTCCTGGAGAGCTTGCAGAGCACTGGGGAAAGGCAGGCAGAGAATTCCCTGCTAGCACGTTCTCTGTTCCTGGGAAACAGAAGTGTTCACATTGCTTCGCAGAATCGCTTTTGTGCAGAAAACAGTAACACTTGTTCAGAACGAAAGAAAGCACAGAGCCCCAGATTTTATGTTGTCCTGGAGAGCTTGCAGAGCACTGGGGAAAGGCAGGCAGAGAATTCCCTGCTAGCACCTTCTCTGTGCCTGTTCACATTGCTTCGCAGAATCGCTTTTGTGCAGAAAACAGTAACACTTGTTCAGAACGAAAGAAAGCACAGAGCCCCAGATTTTATGTTGTCCTGGAGAGATTGCAGAGCACTGGGGAAAAGCAGGCAGAGAATTCCCTGCTAGCAATTCCCTGCTAGCACGTTCTCTGTTCCTGGGAAAAAGAAGTGTTCACATTGCTTCGCAGAATCGCTTTTGTGCAGAAAACAGTAACAGTTGTTCAGAACGAAAGAAAGCACAGAGCCCCAGATTTTATGTTGTCCTGGAGAGCTTGCAGAGCACTGGGGAAAGGCAGGCAGAGAATTCCCTGCTAGCACCTTCTCTGTTCCTGGGAAACAGAAGTGTTCACATTGCTTCGCAGAATCGCTTTTGTGCAGAAAACAGTAACACTTGTTCAGATGAAAGAAAGCACAGAGCCCCAGATTTTATGTTGTCCTGGAGAGCTTGCAGAGCACTGGGGAACGGCAGGCAGAGAATTCCCTGCTAGCACCTTCTCTGTGCCTGGGAAGCAGAAGTGTTCACGTTGCTTCGCAGAATCGCTTTTGTGCAGAAAACAGTAACACTTGTTCAGACGAAAGAAAGCACAGAGCCCCAGATTTTATGTTGTCCTGGAGAGCTTGCAGAGCACTGGGGAAAGGCAGGCAGAGAATTCCCTGCTAGCACCTTCTCTGTGCCTGGGAAGCAGAAGTGTTCCCATTGCTTCGCAGAATCGCTTTTGTGCAGAAAACAGTAACACTTGTTCACAACGAAAGAAAGCACAGAGCCCCAGATTTGCTGTTGTCCTGGAGAGCTTGCAGAGCACTGGGGAAAGGCAGGCAGAGAATTCCCTGCTAGCACCTTCTCTGTGCCTGGGAAACAGAAGTGTTCACATTGCTTCGCAGAATCGCTTTTGTGCAGAAAACAGTAACACTTGTTCACAACGAAAGAAAGCACAGAGCCCCAGATTTTATGTTGTCCTGGAGAGCTTGCAGAGCACTGGGGAAAAGCAGGCAGAGAATTCCCTGCTAGCACCTTCTCTGTGCCTGGGAAACAGAATTGTTCACATTGCTTCGCAGAATCGCTTTTGTGCAGAAAACAGTAACACTTGTTCAGAACGAAAGAAAGCACAGAGCCCCAGATTTTATGTTGTCCTGGAGAGATTGCAGAGCACTGGGGAAAGGCAGGCAGAGAATTCCCTGCTAGCACCTTCTCTGTGCCTGTTCACATTCCTTCGCAGAATCGCTTTTGTGCAGAAAACAGTAACACTTGTTCAGAACGAAAGAAAGCACAGAGCCCCACATTTTATGTTGTCCTGGAGAGCTTGCAGAGCACTGGGGAAAAGCAGGCAGAGAATTCCCTGCTAGCACCTTCTCTGTGCCTGGGAAACAGAAGTGTTCACATTGCTTCGCAGAATCGCTTTTGTGCAGAAAACAGTAACACTTGTTCAGAACGAAAGAAAGCACAGAGCCCCAGATTTTATGTTGTCCTGGAGAGATTGCAGAGCACTGGGGAAAAGCAGGCAGAGAATTCCCTGCTAGCACGTTCTCTGTTCCTGGGAAACAGAAGTGTTCACATTGCTTCGCAGAATCGCTTTTGTGCAGAAAACAGTAACACTTGTTCAGAACGAAAGAAAGCACAGAGCCCCAGATTTTATGTTGTCCTGGAGAGCTTGCAGAGCACTGGGGAAAGGCAGGCAGAGAATTCCCTGCTAGCACCTTCTCTGTGCCTGGGAAACAGAAGTGTTCACATTGCTTCGCAGAATCGCTTTTGTGCAGAAAACAGTAACACTTGTTCAGAACGAAAGAAAGCACAGAGCCCCAGATTTTATGTTGTCCTGGAGAGCTTGCAGAGCACTGGGGAAAGGCAGGCAGAGAATTCCCTGCTAGCACCTTCTCTGTGCCTGGGAAGCAGAAGTGTTCACGTTGCTTCGCAGAATCGCTTTTGTGCAGAAAACAGTAACACTTGTTCAGACGAAAGAAAGCACAGAGCCCCAGATTTTATGTTGTCCTGGAGAGCTTGCAGAGCACTGGGGAAAGGCAGGCAGAGAATTCCCTGCTAGCACCTTCTCTGTGCCTGTTCACATTGCTTCGCAGAATCGCTTTTGTGCAGAAAACAGTAACACTTGTTCAGATGAAAGAAAGCACAGAGCCCCAGATTTTATGTTGTCCTGGAGAGCTTGCAGAGCACTGGGGAAAGGCAGGCAGAGAATTCCCTGCTAGCACCTTCTCTGTGCCTCGGAAGCAGAAATGTTCACATTGCTTCGCAGAATCGCTTTTGTGCAGAAAACAGTAACACTTGTTCAGAACGAAAGAAAGCACAGAGCCCCAGATTCTATGTTGTCCTGGAGAGCTTGCAGAGCACTGGGGAAAAGCAGGCAGAGAATTCCCTGCTAGCACCTTCTCTGTGCCTGGGAAACAGAAGTGTTCACATTGCTTCGCAGAATCGCTTTTGTGCAGAAAACAGTAACACTTGTTCAGAACGAAAGAAAGCACAGAGCCCCAGATTTTATGTTGTCCTGGAGAGCTTGCAGAGCACTGGGGAAAGGCAGGCAGAGAATTCCCTGCTAGCACCTTCTCTGTGCCTGTTCACATTGCTTCGCAGAATCGCTTTTGTGCAGAAAACAGTAACACTTGTTCAGAACGAAAGAAAGCACAGAGCCCCAGATTTTATGTTGTCCTGGAGAGATTGCAGAGCACTGGGGAAAAGCAGGCAGAGAATTCCCTGCTAGCACGTTCTCTGTTCCTGGGAAAAAGAAGTGTTCACATTGCTTCGCAGAATCGCTTTTGTGCAGAAAACAGTAACACTTGTTCACAACGAAAGAAAGCACAGAGCCCCAGATTTTATGTTGTCCTGGAGAGCTTGCAGAGCACTGGGGAAAGGCAGGCAGAGAATTCCCTGCTAGCACCTTCTCTGTTCCTGGGAAACAGAAGTGTTCACATTGCTTCGCAGAATCGCTTTTGTGCAGAAAACAGTAACACTTGTTCAGATGAAAGAAAGCACAGAGCCCCAGATTTTATGTTGTCCTGGAGAGCTTGCAGAGCACTGGGGAAAGGCAGGCAGAGAATTCCCTGCTAGCACCTTCTCTGTGCCTGGGAAGCAGAAGTGTTCACGTTGCTTCGCAGAATCGCTTTTGTGCAGAAAACAGTAACACTTGTTCAGACGAAAGAAAGCACAGAGCCCCAGATTTTATGTTGTCCTGGAGAGCTTGCAGAGCACTGGGGAAAGGCAGGCAGAGAATTCCCTGCTAGCACCTTCTCTGTGCCTGGGAAGCAGAAGTGTTCCCATTGCTTCGCAGAATCGCTTTTGTGCAGAAAACAGTAACACTTGTTCACAACGAAAGAAAGCACAGAGCCCCAGATTTGCTGTTGTCCTGGAGAGCTTGCAGAGCACTGGGGAAAGGCAGGCAGAGAATTCCCTGCTAGCACCTTCTCTGTGCCTGGGAAACAGAAGTGTTCACATTGCTTCGCAGAATCGCTTTTGTGCAGAAAACAGTAACACTTGTTCACAACGAAAGAAAGCACAGAGCCCCAGATTTTATGTTGTCCTGGAGAGCTTGCAGAGCACTGGGGAAAAGCAGGCAGAGAATTCCCTGCTAGCACCTTCTCTGTGCCTGGGAAACAGAAGTGTTCACATTGCTTCGCAGAATCGCTTTTGTGCAGAAAACAGTAACACTTGTTCAGAACGAAAGAAAGCACAGAGCCCCAGATTTTATGTTGTCCTGGAGAGCTTGCAGAGCACTGGGGAAAGGCAGGCAGAGAATTCCCTGCTAGCACCTTCTCTGTGCCTGGGAAACAGAAGTGTTCACATTGCTTCGCAGAATCGCTTTTGTGCAGAAAACAGTAACACTTGTTCAGAACGAAAGAAAGCACAGAGCCCCAGATTTTATGTTGTCCTGGAGAGCTTGCAGAGCACTGGGGAAAGGCAGGCAGAGAATTCCCTGCTAGCACCTTCTCTGTGCCTGGGAAGCAGAAGTGTTCACGTTGCTTCGCAGAATCGCTTTTGTGCAGAAAACAGTAACACTTGTTCAGACGAAAGAAAGCACAGAGCCCCAGATTTTATGTTGTCCTGGAGAGCTTGCAGAGCACTGGGGAAAGGCAGGCAGAGAATTCCCTGCTAGCACCTTCTCTGTGCCTGTTCACATTGCTTCGCAGAATCGCTTTTGTGCAGAAAACAGTAACACTTGTTCAGATGAAAGAAAGCACAGAGCCCCAGATTTTATGTTGTCCTGGAGAGCTTGCAGAGCACTGGGGAAAGGCAGGCAGAGAATTCCCTGCTAGCACCTTCTCTGTGCCTCGGAAGCAGAAATGTTCACATTGCTTCGCAGAATCGCTTTTGTGCAGAAAACAGTAACACTTGTTCAGAACGAAAGAAAGCACAGAGCCCCAGATTCTATGTTGTCCTGGAGAGCTTGCAGAGCACTGGGGAAAAGCAGGCAGAGAATTCCCTGCTAGCACCTTCTCTGTGCCTGGGAAACAGAATTGTTCACATTGCTTCGCAGAATTGCTTTTGTGCAGAAAACAGTAACACTTGTTCAGAACGAAAGAAAGCACAGAGCCCCAGATTTTATGTTGTCCTGGAGAGGTTGCAGAGCACTGGGGAAAGGCAGGCAGAGAATTCCCTGCTAGCACCTTCTCTGTGCCTGTTCACATTGCTTCGCAGAATCGCTTTTGTGCAGAAAACAGTAACACTTGTTCAGAACGAAAGAAAGCACAGAGCCCCAGTTTTTATGTTGTCCTGGAGAGATTGCAGAGCACTGGGGAAAAGCAGGCAGAGAATTCCCTGCTAGCACGTTCTCTGTTCCTGGGAAAAAGAAGTGTTCACATTGCTTCGCAGAATCGCTTTTGTGCAGAAAACAGTAACAGTTGTTCAGAACGAAAGAAAGCACAGAGCCCCAGATTTTATGTTGTCCTGGAGAGCTTGCAGAGCACTGGGGAAAGGCAGGCAGAGAATTCCCTGCTAGCACCTTCTCTGTTCCTGGGAAACAGAAGTGTTCACATTGCTTCGCAGAATCGCTTTTGTGCAGAAAACAGTAACACTTGTTCAGATGAAAGAAAGCACAGAGCCCCAGATTTTATGTTGTCCTGGAGAGCTTGCAGAGCACTGGGGAAAGGCAGGCAGAGAATTCCCTGCTAGCACCTTCTCTGTGCCTGGGAAGCAGAAGTGTTCACGTTGCTTCGCAGAATCGCTTTTGTGCAGAAAACAGTAACACTTGTTCAGACGAAAGAAAGCACAGAGCCCCAGATTTTATGTTGTCCTGGAGAGCTTGCAGAGCACTGGGGAAAGGCAGGCAGAGAATTCCCTGCTAGCACCTTCTCTGTGCCTGGGAAGCAGAAGTGTTCCCATTGCTTCGCAGAATCGCTTTTGTGCAGAAAACAGTAACACTTGTTCACAACGAAAGAAAGCACAGAGCCCCAGATTTGCTGTTGTCCTGGAGAGCTTGCAGAGCACTGGGGAAAGGCAGGCAGAGAATTCCCTGCTAGCACCTTCTCTGTGCCTGGGAAACAGAAGTGTTCACATTGCTTCGCAGAATCGCTTTTGTGCAGAAAACAGTAACACTTGTTCACAACGAAAGAAAGCACAGAGCCCCAGATTTTATGTTGTCCTGGAGAGCTTGCAGAGCACTGGGGAAAAGCAGGCAGAGAATTCCCTGCTAGCACCTTCTCTGTGCCTGGGAAACAGAATTGTTCACATTGCTTCGCAGAATCGCTTTTGTGCAGAAAACAGTAACACTTGTTCAGAACGAAAGAAAGCACAGAGCCCCAGATTTTATGTTGTCCTGGAGAGATTGCAGAGCACTGGGGAAAGGCAGGCAGAGAATTCCCTGCTAGCACCTTCTCTGTGCCTGTTCACATTCCTTCGCAGAATCGCTTTTGTGCAGAAAACAGTAACACTTGTTCAGAACGAAAGAAAGCACAGAGCCCCACATTTTATGTTGTCCTGGAGAGCTTGCAGAGCACTGGGGAAAAGCAGGCAGAGAATTCCCTGCTAGCACCTTCTCTGTGCCTGGGAAACAGAAGTGTTCACATTGCTTCGCAGAATCGCTTTTGTGCAGAAAACAGTAACACTTGTTCAGAACGAAAGAAAGCACAGAGCCCCAGATTTTATGTTGTCCTGGAGAGATTGCAGAGCACTGGGGAAAAGCAGGCAGAGAATTCCCTGCTAGCACGTTCTCTGTTCCTGGGAAACAGAAGTGTTCACATTGCTTCGCAGAATCGCTTTTGTGCAGAAAACAGTAACACTTGTTCAGAACGAAAGAAAGCACAGAGCCCCAGATTTTATGTTGTCCTGGAGAGCTTGCAGAGCACTGGGGAAAGGCAGGCAGAGAATTCCCTGCTAGCACCTTCTCTGTGCCTGTTCACATTGCTTCGCAGAATCGCTTTTGTGCAGAAAACAGTAACACTTGTTCAGAACGAAAGAAAGCACAGAGCCCCAGATTTTATGTTGTCCTGGAGAGATTGCAGAGCACTGGGGAAAAGCAGGCAGAGAATTCCCTGCTAGCACGTTCTCTGTTCCTGGGAAAAAGAAGTGTTCACATTGCTTCGCAGAATCGCTTTTGTGCAGAAAACAGTAACAGTTGTTCAGAACGAAAGAAAGCACAGAGCCCCAGATTTTATGTTGTCCTGGAGAGCTTGCAGAGCACTGGGGAAAGGCAGGCAGAGAATTCCCTGCTAGCACCTTCTCTGTTCCTGGGAAACAGAAGTGTTCACATTGCTTCGCAGAATCGCTTTTGTGCAGAAAACAGTAACACTTGTTCAGATGAAAGAAAGCACAGAGCCCCAGATTTTATGTTGTCCTGGAGAGCTTGCAGAGCACTGGGGAAAGGCAGGCAGAGAATTCCCTGCTAGCACCTTCTCTGTGCCTGGGAAGCAGAAGTGTTCACGTTGCTTCGCAGAATCGCTTTTGTGCAGAAAACAGTAACACTTGTTCAGACGAAAGAAAGCACAGAGCCCCAGATTTTATGTTGTCCTGGAGAGCTTGCAGAGCACTGGGGAAAGGCAGGCAGAGAATTCCCTGCTAGCACCTTCTCTGTGCCTGGGAAGCAGAAGTGTTCCCATTGCTTCGCAGAATCGCTTTTGTGCAGAAAACAGTAACACTTGTTCACAACGAAAGAAAGCACAGAGCCCCAGATTTGCTGTTGTCCTGGAGAGCTTGCAGAGCACTGGGGAAAGGCAGGCAGAGAATTCCCTGCTAGCACCTTCTCTGTGCCTGGGAAACAGAAGTGTTCACATTGCTTCGCAGAATCGCTTTTGTGCAGAAAACAGTAACACTTGTTCACAACGAAAGAAAGCACAGAGCCCCAGATTTTATGTTGTCCTGGAGAGCTTGCAGAGCACTGGGGAAAAGCAGGCAGAGAATTCCCTGCTAGCACCTTCTCTGTGCCTGGGAAACAGAAGTGTTCACATTGCTTCGCAGAATCGCTTTTGTGCAGAAAACAGTAACACTTGTTCAGAACGAAAGAAAGCACAGAGCCCCAGATTTTATGTTGTCCTGGAGAGCTTGCAGAGCACTGGGGAAAGGCAGGCAGAGAATTCCCTGCTAGCACCTTCTCTGTGCCTGTTCACATTCCTTCGCAGAATCGCTTTTGTGCAGAAAACAGTAACACTTGTTCAGAACGAAAGAAAGCACAGAGCCCCAGATTTTATGTTGTCCTGGAGAGATTGCAGAGCACTGGGGAAAAGCAGGCAGAGAATTCCCTGCTAGCACGTTCTCTGTTCCTGGGAAACAGAAGTGTTCACATTGCTTCGCAGAATCACTTTTGTGCAGAAAACAGTAACACTTGTTCAGAACGAAAGAAAGCACAGAGCCCCAGATTTTATGTTGTCCTGGAGAGCTTGCAGAGCACTGGGGAAAGGCAGGCAGAGAATTCCCTGCTAGCACCTTCTCTGTGCCTGGGAAGCAGAAGTGTTCACGTTGCTTCGCAGAATCGCTTTTGTGCAGAAAACAGTAACACTTGTTCAGACGAAAGAAAGCACAGAGCCCCAGATTTGCTGTTGTCCTGGAGAGCTTGCAGAGCACTGGGGAAAGGCAGGCAGAGAATTCCCTGCTAGCACCTTCTCTGTGCCTGTTCACATTGCTTCGCAGAATCGCTTTTGTGCAGAAAACAGTAACACTTGTTCAGATGAAAGAAAGCACAGAGCCCCAGATTTTATGTTGTCCTGGAGAGCTTGCAGAGCACTGGGGAAAAGCAGGCAGAGAATTCCCTGCTAGCACCTTCTCTGTGCCTGGGAAACAGAATTGTTCACATTGCTTCGCAGAATCGCTTTTGTGCAGAAAACAGTAACACTTGTTCAGAACGAAAGAAAGCACAGAGCCCCACATTTTATGTTGTCCTGGAGAGATTGCAGAGCACTGGGGAAAGGCAGGCAGAGAATTCCCTGCTAGCACCTTCTCTGTGCCTGTTCACATTCCTTCGCAGAATCGCTTTTGTGCAGAAAACAGTAACACTTGTTCAGAACGAAAGAAAGCACAGAGCCCCACATTTTATGTTGTCCTGGAGAGCTTGCAGAGCACTGGGGAAAAGCAGGCAGAGAATTCCCTGCTAGCACCTTCTCTGTGCCTGGGAAACAGAAGTGTTCACATTGCTTCGCAGAATCGCTTTTGTGCAGAAAACAGTAACACTTGTTCAGAACGAAAGAAAGCACAGAGCCCCAGATTTTATGTTGTCCTGGAGAGATTGCAGAGCACTGGGGAAAAGCAGGCAGAGAATTCCCTGCTAGCACGTTCTCTGTTCCTGGGAAACAGAAGTGTTCACATTGCTTCGCAGAATCGCTTTTGTGCAGAAAACAGTAACACTTGTTCAGAACGAAAGAAAGCACAGAGCCCCAGATTTTATGTTGTCCTGGAGAGCTTGCAGAGCACTGGGGAAAGGCAGGCAGAGAATTCCCTGCTAGCACCTTCTCTGTGCCTGTTCACATTGCTTCGCAGAATCGCTTTTGTGCAGAAAACAGTAACACTTGTTCAGAACGAAAGAAAGCACAGAGCCCCAGATTTTATGTTGTCCTGGAGAGATTGCAGAGCACTGGGGAAAAGCAGGCAGAGAATTCCCTGCTAGCACGTTCTCTGTTCCTGGGAAAAAGAAGTGTTCACATTGCTTCGCAGAATCGCTTTTGTGCAGAAAACAGTAACAGTTGTTCAGAACGAAAGAAAGCACAGAGCCCCAGATTTTATGTTGTCCTGGAGAGCTTGCAGAGCACTGGGGAAAGGCAGGCAGAGAATTCCCTGCTAGCACCTTCTCTGTTCCTGGGAAACAGAAGTGTTCACATTGCTTCGCAGAATCGCTTTTGTGCAGAAAACAGTAACACTTGTTCAGATGAAAGAAAGCACAGAGCCCCAGATTTTATGTTGTCCTGGAGAGCTTGCAGAGCACTGGGGAAAGGCAGGCAGAGAATTCCCTGCTAGCACCTTCTCTGTGCCTGGGAAGCAGAAGTGTTCACGTTGCTTCGCAGAATCGCTTTTGTGCAGAAAACAGTAACACTTGTTCAGACGAAAGAAAGCACAGAGCCCCAGATTTTATGTTGTCCTGGAGAGCTTGCAGAGCACTGGGGAAAGGCAGGCAGAGAATTCCCTGCTAGCACCTTCTCTGTGCCTGGGAAGCAGAAGTGTTCCCATTGCTTCGCAGAATCGCTTTTGTGCAGAAAACAGTAACACTTGTTCACAACGAAAGAAAGCACAGAGCCCCAGATTTGCTGTTGTCCTGGAGAGCTTGCAGAGCACTGGGGAAAGGCAGGCAGAGAATTCCCTGCTAGCACCTTCTCTGTGCCTGGGAAACAGAAGTGTTCACATTGCTTCGCAGAATCGCTTTTGTGCAGAAAACAGTAACACTTGTTCACAACGAAAGAAAGCACAGAGCCCCAGATTTTATGTTGTCCTGGAGAGCTTGCAGAGCACTGGGGAAAAGCAGGCAGAGAATTCCCTGCTAGCACCTTCTCTGTGCCTGGGAAACAGAAGTGTTCACATTGCTTCGCAGAATCGCTTTTGTGCAGAAAACAGTAACACTTGTTCAGAACGAAAGAAAGCACAGAGCCCCAGATTTTATGTTGTCCTGGAGAGCTTGCAGAGCACTGGGGAAAGGCAGGCAGAGAATTCCCTGCTAGCACCTTCTCTGTGCCTGTTCACATTCCTTCGCAGAATCGCTTTTGTGCAGAAAACAGTAACACTTGTTCAGAACGAAAGAAAGCACAGAGCCCCACATTTTATGTTGTCCTGGAGAGCTTGCAGAGCACTGGGGAAAAGCAGGCAGAGAATTCCCTGCTAGCACCTTCTCTGTGCCTGGGAAACAGAAGTGTTCACATTGCTTCGCAGAATCGCTTTTGTGCAGAAAACAGTAACACTTGTTCAGAACGAAAGAAAGCACAGAGCCCCAGATTTTATGTTGTCCTGGAGAGATTGCAGAGCACTGGGGAAAAGCAGGCAGAGAATTCCCTGCTAGCACGTTCTCTGTTCCTGGGAAACAGAAGTGTTCACATTGCTTCGCAGAATCGCTTTTGTGCAGAAAACAGTAACACTTGTTCAGAACGAAAGAAAGCACAGAGCCCCAGATTTTATGTTGTCCTGGAGAGCTTGCAGAGCACTGGGGAAAGGCAGGCAGAGAATTCCCTGCTAGCACCTTCTCTGTGCCTGTTCACATTGCTTCGCAGAATCGCTTTTGTGCAGAAAACAGTAACACTTGTTCAGAACGAAAGAAAGCACAGAGCCCCAGATTTTATGTTGTCCTGGAGAGATTGCAGAGCACTGGGGAAAAGCAGGCAGAGAATTCCCTGCTAGCACGTTCTCTGTTCCTGGGAAAAAGAAGTGTTCACATTGCTTCGCAGAATCGCTTTTGTGCAGAAAACAGTAACAGTTGTTCAGAACGAAAGAAAGCACAGAGCCCCAGATTTTATGTTGTCCTGGAGAGCTTGCAGAGCACTGGGGAAAGGCAGGCAGAGAATTCCCTGCTAGCACCTTCTCTGTTCCTGGGAAACAGAAGTGTTCACATTGCTTCGCAGAATCGCTTTTGTGCAGAAAACAGTAACACTTGTTCAGATGAAAGAAAGCACAGAGCCCCAGATTTTATGTTGTCCTGGAGAGCTTGCAGAGCACTGGGGAAAGGCAGGCAGAGAATTCCCTGCTAGCACCTTCTCTGTGCCTGGGAAGCAGAAGTGTTCACGTTGCTTCGCAGAATCGCTTTTGTGCAGAAAACAGTAACACTTGTTCAGACGAAAGAAAGCACAGAGCCCCAGATTTTATGTTGTCCTGGAGAGCTTGCAGAGCACTGGGGAAAGGCAGGCAGAGAATTCCCTGCTAGCACCTTCTCTGTGCCTGGGAAGCAGAAGTGTTCCCATTGCTTCGCAGAATCGCTTTTGTGCAGAAAACAGTAACACTTGTTCAGAACGAAAGAAAGCACAGAGCCCCAGATTTGCTGTTGTCCTGGAGAGCTTGCAGAGCACTGGGGAAAGGCAGGCAGAGAATTCCCTGCTAGCACCTTCTCTGTGCCTGGGAAACAGAAGTGTTCACATTGCTTCGCAGAATCGCTTTTGTGCAGAAAACAGTAACACTTGTTCACAACGAAAGAAAGCACAGAGCCCCAGATTTTATGTTGTCCTGGAGAGCTTGCAGAGCACTGGGGAAAAGCAGGCAGAGAATTCCCTGCTAGCACCTTCTCTGTGCCTGGGAAACAGAAGTGTTCACATTGCTTCGCAGAATCGCTTTTGTGCAGAAAACAGTAACACTTGTTCAGAACGAAAGAAAGCACAGAGCCCCAGATTTTATGTTGTCCTGGAGAGCTTGCAGAGCACTGGGGAAAGGCAGGCAGAGAATTCCCTGCTAGCACCTTCTCTGTGCCTGTTCACATTCCTTCGCAGAATCGCTTTTGTGCAGAAAACAGTAACACTTGTTCAGAACGAAAGAAAGCACAGAGCCCCAGATTTTATGTTGTCCTGGAGAGATTGCAGAGCACTGGGGAAAAGCAGGCAGAGAATTCCCTGCTAGCACGTTCTCTGTTCCTGGGAAACAGAAGTGTTCACATTGCTTCGCAGAATCACTTTTGTGCAGAAAACAGTAACACTTGTTCAGAACGAAAGAAAGCACAGAGCCCCAGATTTTATGTTGTCCTGGAGAGCTTGCAGAGCACTGGGGAAAGGCAGGCAGAGAATTCCCTGCTAGCACCTTCTCTGTGCCTGGGAAGCAGAAGTGTTCACGTTGCTTCGCAGAATCGCTTTTGTGCAGAAAACAGTAACACTTGTTCAGACGAAAGAAAGCACAGAGCCCCAGATTTGCTGTTGTCCTGGAGAGCTTGCAGAGCACTGGGGAAAGGCAGGCAGAGAATTCCCTGCTAGCACCTTCTCTGTGCCTGTTCACATTGCTTCGCAGAATCGCTTTTGTGCAGAAAACAGTAACACTTGTTCAGATGAAAGAAAGCACAGAGCCCCAGATTTTATGTTGTCCTGGAGAGCTTGCAGAGCACTGGGGAAAAGCAGGCAGAGAATTCCCTGCTAGCACCTTCTCTGTGCCTGGGAAACAGAATTGTTCACATTGCTTCGCAGAATCGCTTTTGTGCAGAAAACAGTAACACTTGTTCAGAACGAAAGAAAGCACAGAGCCCCAGATTTTATGTTGTCCTGGAGAGATTGCAGAGCACTGGGGAAAGGCAGGCAGAGAATTCCCTGCTAGCACCTTCTCTGTGCCTGTTCGCATTCCTTCGCAGAATCGCTTTTGTGCAGAAAACAGTAACACTTGTTCAGAACGAAAGAAAGCACAGAGCCCCACATTTTATGTTGTCCTGGAGAGCTTGCAGAGCACTGGGGAAAAGCAGGCAGAGAATTCCCTGCTAGCACCTTCTCTGTGCCTGGGAAACAGAAGTGTTCACATTGCTTCGCAGAATCGCTTTTGTGCAGAAAACAGTAACACTTGTTCAGAACGAAAGAAAGCACAGAGCCCCAGATTTTATGTTGTCCTGGAGAGCTTGCAGAGCACTGGGGAAAAGCAGGCAGAGAATTCCCTGCTAGCACGTTCTCTGTTCCTGGGAAACAGAAGTGTTCACATTGCTTCGCAGAATCGCTTTTGTGCAGAAAACAGTAACACTTGTTCAGAACGAAAGAAAGCACAGAGCCCCAGATTTTATGTTGTCCTGGAGAGCTTGCAGAGCACTGGGGAAAGGCAGGCAGAGAATTCCCTGCTAGCACCTTCTCTGTGCCTGTTCACATTGCTTCGCAGAATCGCTTTTGTGCAGAAAACAGTAACACTTGTTCAGAACGAAAGAAAGCACAGAGCCCCAGATTTTATGTTGTCCTGGAGAGATTGCAGAGCACTGGGGAAAAGCAGGCAGAGAATTCCCTGCTAGCACGTTCTCTGTTCCTGGGAAAAAGAAGTGTTCACATTGCTTCGCAGAATCGCTTTTGTGCAGAAAACAGTAACAGTTGTTCAGAACGAAAGAAAGCACAGAGCCCCAGATTTTATGTTGTCCTGGAGAGCTTGCAGAGCACTGGGGAAAGGCAGGCAGAGAATTCCCTGCTAGCACCTTCTCTGTTCCTGGGAAACAGAAGTGTTCACATTGCTTCGCAGAATCGCTTTTGTGCAGAAAACAGTAACACTTGTTCAGATGAAAGAAAGCACAGAGCCCCAGATTTTATGTTGTCCTGGAGAGCTTGCAGAGCACTGGGGAAAGGCAGGCAGAGAATTCCCTGCTAGCACCTTCTCTGTGCCTGGGAAGCAGAAGTGTTCACGTTGCTTCGCAGAATCGCTTTTGTGCAGAAAACAGTAACACTTGTTCAGACGAAAGAAAGCACAGAGCCCCAGATTTTATGTTGTCCTGGAGAGCTTGCAGAGCACTGGGGAAAGGCAGGCAGAGAATTCCCTGCTAGCACCTTCTCTGTGCCTGGGAAGCAGAAGTGTTCCCATTGCTTCGCAGAATCGCTTTTGTGCAGAAAACAGTAACACTTGTTCACAACGAAAGAAAGCACAGAGCCCCAGATTTGCTGTTGTCCTGGAGAGCTTGCAGAGCACTGGGGAAAGGCAGGCAGAGAATTCCCTGCTAGCACCTTCTCTGTGCCTGGGAAACAGAAGTGTTCACATTGCTTCGCAGAATCGCTTTTGTGCAGAAAACAGTAACACTTGTTCACAACGAAAGAAAGCACAGAGCCCCAGATTTTATGTTGTCCTGGAGAGCTTGCAGAGCACTGGGGAAAAGCAGGCAGAGAATTCCCTGCTAGCACCTTCTCTGTGCCTGGGAAACAGAAGTGTTCACATTGCTTCGCAGAATCGCTTTTGTGCAGAAAACAGTAACACTTGTTCAGAACGAAAGAAAGCACAGAGCCCCAGATTTTATGTTGTCCTGGAGAGCTTGCAGAGCACTGGGGAAAGGCAGGCAGAGAATTCCCTGCTAGCACCTTCTCTGTGCCTGTTCACATTCCTTCGCAGAATCGCTTTTGTGCAGAAAACAGTAACACTTGTTCAGAACGAAAGAAAGCACAGAGCCCCAGATTTTATGTTGTCCTGGAGAGATTGCAGAGCACTGGGGAAAGGCAGGCAGAGAATTCCCTGCTAGCACGTTCTCTGTTCCTGGGAAACAGAAGTGTTCACATTGCTTCGCAGAATCACTTTTGTGCAGAAAACAGTAACACTTGTTCAGAACGAAAGAAAGCACAGAGCCCCAGATTTTATGTTGTCCTGGAGAGCTTGCAGAGCACTGGGGAAAGGC
The DNA here is from genome assembly GCF_047716275.1 of Strix uralensis. NCBI lineage: Eukaryota > Metazoa > Chordata > Aves > Strigiformes > Strigidae > Strix > Strix uralensis. Next base: position 142,878 of record NW_027436731.1, read on the forward strand.
AGGCAGAGAATTCCCTGCTAGCACCTTCTCTGTGCCTGGGAAGCAGAAGTGTTCACGTTGCTTCGCAGAATCGCTTTTGTGCAGAAAACAGTAACACTTGTTCAGACGAAAGAAAGCACAGAGCCCCAGATTTGCTGTTGTCCTGGAGAGCTTGCAGAGCACTGGGGAAAGGCAGGCAGAGAATTCCCTGCTAGCACCTTCTCTGTGCCTGTTCACATTGCTTCGCAGAATCGCTTTTGTGCAGAAAACAGTAACACTTGTTCAGATGAAAGAAAGCACAGAGCCCCAGATTTTATGTTGTCCTGGAGAGCTTGCAGAGCACTGGGGAAAGGCAGGCAGAGAATTCCCTGCTAGCACCTTCTCTGTGCCTCGGAAGCAGAAATGTTCACATTGCTTCGCAGAATCGCTTTTGTGCAGAAAACAGTAACACTTGTTCAGAACGAAAGAAAGCACAGAGCCCCAGATTCTATGTTGTCCTGGAGAGCTTGCAGAGCACTGGGGAAAAGCAGGCAGAGAATTCCCTGCTAGCACCTTCTCTGTGCCTGGGAAACAGAAGTGTTCACATTGCTTCGCAGAATCGCTTTTGTGCAGAAAACAGTAACACTTGTTCAGAACGAAAGAAAGCACAGAGCCCCAGATTTTATGTTGTCCTGGAGAGCTTGCAGAGCACTGGGGAAAGGCAGGCAGAGAATTCCCTGCTAGCACCTTCTCTGTTCCTGGGAAGCAGATGTGTTCACATTGCTTCGCAGAATCACTTTTGTGCAGAAAACAGTAACACTTGTTCAGAACGAAAGAAAGCACAGAGCCCCAGATTTTATGTTGTCCTGGAGAGCTTGCAGAGCACTGGGGAAAAGCAGGCAGAGAATTCCCTGCTAGCACCTTCTCTGTGCCTGTTCACATTCCTTCGCAGAATCGCTTTTGTGCAGAAAACAGTAACACTTGTTCAGAACGAAAGAAAGCACAGAGCCCCAGATTTGCTGTTGTCCTGGAGAGCTTGCAGAGCACTGGGGAAAGGCAGGCAGAGAATTCCCTGCTAGCACCTTCTCTGTGCCTGTTCACATTGCTTCGCAGAATCGCTTTTGTGCAGAAAACAGTAACACTTGTTCAGATGAAAGAAAGCACAGAGCCCCAGATTTTATGTTGTCCTGGAGAGATTGCAGAGCACTGGGGAAAAGCAGGCAGAGAATTCCCTGCTAGCACCTTCTCTGTTCCTGGGAAACAGAAGTGTTCACATTGCTTCGCAGAATCGCTTTTGTGCAGAAAACAGTAACACTTGTTCAGACGAAAGAAAGCACAGAGCCCCAGATTTTATGTTGTCCTGGAGAGCTTGCAGAGCACTGGGGAAAGGCAGGCAGAGAATTCCCTGCTAGCACCTTCTCTGTGCCTGGGAAACAGAAGTGTTCACATTGCTTCGCAGAATCGCTTTTGTGCAGAAAACAGTAACACTTGTTCAGAACGAAAGAAAGCACAGAGCCCCAGATTTTATGTTGTCCTGGAGAGATTGCAGAGCACTGGGGAAAGGCAGGCAGAGAATTCCCTGCTAGCACCTTCTCTGTGCCTGTTCACATTCCTTCGCAGAATCGCTTTTGTGCAGAAAACAGTAACACTTGTTCAGAACGAAAGAAAGCACAGAGCCCCACATTTTATGTTGTCCTGGAGAGCTTGCAGAGCACTGGGGAAAAGCAGGCAGAGAATTCCCTGCTAGCACCTTCTCTGTGCCTGGGAAACAGAAGTGTTCACATTGCTTCGCAGAATCGCTTTTGTGCAGAAAACAGTAACACTTGTTCAGAACGAAAGAAAGCACAGAGCCCCAGATTTTATGTTGTCCTGGAGAGATTGCAGAGCACTGGGGAAAAGCAGGCAGAGAATTCCCTGCTAGCACGTTCTCTGTTCCTGGGAAACAGAAGTGTTCACATTGCTTCGCAGAATCGCTTTTGTGCAGAAAACAGTAACACTTGTTCAGAACGAAAGAAAGCACAGAGCCCCAGATTTTATGTTGTCCTGGAGAGCTTGCAGAGCACTGGGGAAAGGCAGGCAGAGAATTCCCTGCTAGCACCTTCTCTGTGCCTGGGAAGCAGAAGTGTTCACATTGCTTCGCAGAATCGCTTTTGTGCAGAAAACAGTAACACTTGTTCAGAACGAAAGAAAGCACAGAGCCCCAGATTTTATGTTGTCCTGGAGAGCTTGCAGAGCACTGGGGAAAGGCAGGCAGAGAATTCCCTGCTAGCACCTTCTCTGTGCCTGGGAAGCAGAAGTGTTCACGTTGCTTCGCAGAATCGCTTTTGTGCAGAAAACAGTAACACTTGTTCAGACGAAAGAAAGCACAGAGCCCCAGATTTTATGTTGTCCTGGAGAGCTTGCAGAGCACTGGGGAAAGGCAGGCAGAGAATTCCCTGCTAGCACCTTCTCTGTGCCTCGGAAGCAGAAATGTTCCCATTGCTTCGCAGAATCGCTTTTGTGCAGAAAACAGTAACACTTGTTCAGAACGAAAGAAAGCACAGAGCCCCAGATTCTATGTTGTCCTGGAGAGCTTGCAGAGCACTGGGGAAAGGCAGGCAGAGAATTCCCTGCTAGCACCTTCTCTGTGCCTGTTCACATTGCTTCGCAGAATCGCTTTTGTGCAGAAAACAGTAACACTTGTTCAGAACGAAAGAAAGCACAGAGCCCCAGATTTTATGTTGTCCTGGAGAGATTGCAGAGCACTGGGGAAAAGCAGGCAGAGAATTCCCTGCTAGCACGTTCTCTGTTCCTGGGAAAAAGAAGTGTTCACATTGCTTCGCAGAATCGCTTTTGTGCAGAAAACAGTAACAGTTGTTCAGAACGAAAGAAAGCACAGAGCCCCAGATTTTATGTTGTCCTGGAGAGCTTGCAGAGCACTGGGGAAAGGCAGGCAGAGAATTCCCTGCTAGCACCTTCTCTGTTCCTGGGAAACAGAAGTGTTCACATTGCTTCGCAGAATCGCTTTTGTGCAGAAAACAGTAACACTTGTTCAGATGAAAGAAAGCACAGAGACCCAGATTTTATGTTGTCCTGGAGAGCTTGCAGAGCACTGGGGAAAGGCAGGCAGAGAATTCCCTGCTAGCACCTTCTCTGTGCCTGGGAAGCAGAAGTGTTCACGTTGCTTCGCAGAATCGCTTTTGTGCAGAAAACAGTAACACTTGTTCAGACGAAAGAAAGCACAGAGCCCCAGATTTTATGTTGTCCTGGAGAGCTTGCAGAGCACTGGGGAAAGGCAGGCAGAGAATTCCCTGCTAGCACCTTCTCTGTGCCTGGGAAGCAGAAGTGTTCCCATTGCTTCGCAGAATCGCTTTTGTGCAGAAAACAGTAACACTTGTTCACAACGAAAGAAAGCACAGAGCCCCAGATTTGCTGTTGTCCTGGAGAGCTTGCAGAGCACTGGGGAAAGGCAGGCAGAGAATTCCCTGCTAGCACCTTCTCTGTGCCTGGGAAACAGAAGTGTTCACATTGCTTCGCAGAATCGCTTTTGTGCAGAAAACAGTAACACTTGTTCACAATGAAAGAAAGCACAGAGCCCCAGATTTTATGTTGTCCTGGAGAGCTTGCAGAGCACTGGGGAAAGGCAGGCAGAGAATTCCCTGCTAGCACCTTCTCTGTGCCTGTTCACATTCCTTCGCAGAATCGCTTTTGTGCAGAAAACAGTAACACTTGTTCAGAACGAAAGAAAGCACAGAGCCCCAGATTTGCTGTTGTCCTGGAGAGCTTGCAGAGCACTGGGGAAAGGCAGGCAGAGAATTCCCTGCTAGCACCTTCTCTGTGCCTGTTCACATTGCTTCGCAGAATCGCTTTTGTGCAGAAAACAGTAACACTTGTTCAGAACGAAAGAAAGCACAGAGCCCCAGATTTTATGTTGTCCTGGAGAGATTGCAGAGCACTGGGGAAAAGCAGGCAGAGAATTCCCTGCTAGCACCTTCTCTGTTCCTGGGAAACAGAAGTGTTCACATTGCTTCGCAGAATCGCTTTTGTGCAGAAAACAGTAACACTTGTTCAGAACGAAAGAAAGCACAGAGCCCCAGATTTTATGTTGTCCTGGAGAGCTTGCAGAGCACTGGGGAAAGGCAGGCAGAGAATTCCCTGCTAGCACCTTCTCTGTTCCTGGGAAACAGAAGTGTTCACATTGCTTCACAGAATCGCTTTTGTGCAGAAAACAGTAACACTTGTTCAGACGAAAGAAAGCACAGAGCCCCAGATTTTATGTTGTCCTGGAGAGCTTGCAGAGCACTGGGGAAAGGCAGGCAGAGAATTCCCTGCTAGCACCTTCTCTGTGCCTGGGAAGCAGAAGTGTTCACGTTGCTTCGCAGAATCGCTTTTGTGCAGAAAACAGTAACACTTGTTCAGACGAAAGAAAGCACAGAGCCCCAGATTTTATGTTGTCCTGGAGAGCTTGCAGAGCACTGGGGAAAGGCAGGCAGAGAATTCCCTGCTAGCACCTTCTCTGTGCCTGGGAAGCAGAAGTGTTCACATTGCTTCGCAGAATCGCTTTTGTGCAGAAAACAGTAACACTTGTTCAGAACGAAAGAAAGCACAGAGCCCCAGAATCTATGTTGTCCTGGAGAGCTTGCAGAGCACTGGGGAAAAGCAGGCAGAGAATTCCCTGCTAGCACCTTCTCTGTGCCTGGGAAGCAGAAGTGTTCACATTGCTTCGCAGAATCGCTTTTGTGCAGAAAACAGTAACACTTGTTCACAACGAAAGAAAGCACAGAGCCCCAGATTTTATGTTGTCCTGGAGAGCTTGCAGAGCACTGGGGAAAAGCAGGCAGAGAATTCCCTGCTAGCACCTTCTCTGTTCCTGGGAAACAGAAGTGTTCACATTGCTTCGCAGAATCGCTTTTGTGCAGAAAACAGTAACACTTGTTCAGAACGAAAGAAAGCACAGAGCCCCAGATTTTATGTTGTCCTGGAGAGCTTGCAGAGCACTGGGGAAAGGCAGGCAGAGAATTCCCTGCTAGCACCTTCTCTGTGCCTGGGAAACAGAATTGTTCACATTGCTTCGCAGAATCGCTTTTGTGCAGAAAACAGTAACACTTGTTCAGAACGAAAGAAAGCACAGAGACCCAGATTTTATGTTGTCCTGGAGAGCTTGCAGAGCACTGGGGAAAAGCAGGCAGAGAATTCCCTGCTAGGACCTTCTCTGTTCCTGGGAAACAGAAGTGTTCACATTGCTTCGCAGAATCGCTTTTGTGCAGAAAACAGTAACACTTGTTCAGAACGAAAGAAAGCACAGAGCCCCAGATTTTATGTTGTCCTGGAGAGCTTGCAGAGCACTGGGGAAAAACAGGCAGAGAATTCCCTGCTAGCACCTTCTCTGTGCCTGGGAAACAGAAGTGTTCACGTTGCTTCGCAGAATCGCTTTTGTGCAGAAAACAGTAACACTTGTTCAGACGAAAGAAAGCACAGAGCCCCAGATTTGCTGTTGTCCTGGAGAGCTTGCAGAGCACTGGGGAAAGGCAGGCAGAGAATTCCCTGCTAGCACCTTCTCTGTGCCTGTTCACATTGCTTCGCAGAATCGCTTTTGTGCAGAAAACAGTAACACTTGTTCAGATGAAAGAAAGCACAGAGCCCCAGATTTTATGTTGTCCTGGAGAGCTTGCAGAGCACTGGGGAAAGGCAGGCAGAGAATTCCCTGCTAGCACCTTCTCTGTGCCTGGGAAGCAGAAATGTTCACATTGCTTCGCAGAATCACTTTTGTGCAGAAAACAGTAACACTTGTTCAGAACGAAAGAAAGCACAGAGCCCCAGATTTTATGTTGTCCTGGAGAGCTTGCAGAGCACTGGGGAAAAGCAGGCAGAGAATTCCCTGCTAGCACCTTCTCTGTGCCTGGGAAACAGAAGTGTTCACATTGCTTTGCAGAATCGCTTTTGTGCAGAAAACAGTAACACTTGTTCAGAACGAAAGAAAGCACAGAGCCCCAGATTTTATGTTGTCCTGGAGAGCTTGCAGAGCACTGGGGAAAGGCAGGCAGAGAATTCCCTGCTAGCACCTTCTCTGTGCCTGTTCACATTGCTTCGCAGAATCGCTTTTGTGCAGAAAACAGTAACACTTGTTCAGAACGAAAGAAAGCACAGAGCCCCAGATTTTATGTTGTCCTGGAGAGATTGCAGAGCACTGGGGAAAAGCAGGCAGAGAATTCCCTGCTAGCACGTTCTCTGTTCCTGGGAAACAGAAGTGTTCACATTGCTTCGCAGAATCGCTTTTGTGCAGAAAACAGTAACAGTTGTTCAGAACGAAAGAAAGCACAGAGCCCCAGATTTTATGTTGTCCTGGAGAGCTTGCAGAGCACTGGGGAAAGGCAGGCAGAGAATTCCCTGCTAGCACCTTCTCTGTTCCTGGGAAACAGAAGTGTTCACATTGCTTCGCAGAATCGCTTTTGTGCAGAAAACAGTAACACTTGTTCACAACGAAAGAAAGCACAGAGCCCCAGATTTTATGTTGTCCTGGAGACCTTGCAGAGCACTGGGGAAAGGCAGGCAGAGAATTCCCTGCTAGCACCTTCTCTGTGCCTGGGAAGCAGAAGTGTTCACGTTGCTTCGCAGAATCGCTTTTGTGCAGAAAACAGTAACACTTGTTCAGAACGAAAGAAAGCACAGAGCCCCAGATTTGCTGTTGTCCTGGAGAGCTTGCAGAGCACTGGGGAAAGGCAGGCAGAGAATTCCCTGCTAGCACCTTCTCTGTGCCTGTTCACATTGCTTCGCAGAATCGCTTTTGTGCAGAAAACAGTAACACTTGTTCAGACGAAAGAAAGCACAGAGCCCCAGATTTTATGTTGTCCTGGAGAGCTTGCAGAGCACTGGGGAAAGGCAGGCAGAGAATTCCCTGCTAGCACCTTCTCTGTGCCTCGGAAGCAGAAATGTTCACATTGCTTCGCAGAATCACTTTTGTGCAGAAAACAGTAACACTTGTTCAGAACGAAAGAAAGCACAGAGCCCCAGATTCTATGTTGTCCTGGAGAGCTTGCAGAGCACTGGGGAAAAGCAGGCAGAGAATTCCCTGCTAGCACCTTCTCTGTGCCTGGGAAACAGAAGTGTTCACATTGCTTCGCAGAATCGCTTTTGTGCAGAAAACAGTAACACTTGTTCAGAACGAAAGAAAGCACAGAGCCCCAGATTTTATGTTGTCCTGGAGAGCTTGCAGAGCACTGGGGAAAAGCAGGCAGAGAATTCCCTGCTAGCACCTTCTCTGTGCCTGTTCACATTGCTTCGCAGAATCGCTTTTGTGCAGAAAACAGTAACACTTGTTCAGACGAAAGAAAGCACAGAGCCCCAGATTTTATGTTGTCCTGGAGAGATTGCAGAGCACTGGGGAAAAGCAGGCAGAGAATTCCCTGCTAGCACGTTCTCTGTTCCTGGGAAACAGAAGTGTTCACATTGCTTCGCAGAATCGCTTTTGTGCAGAAAACAGTAACAGTTGTTCAGAACGAAAGAAAGCACAGAGCCCCAGATTTTATGTTGTCCTGGAGAGCTTGCAGAGCACTGGGGAAAGGCAGGCAGAGAATTCCCTGCTAGCACCTTCTCTGTTCCTGGGAAACAGAAGTGTTCACATTGCTTCGCAGAATCGCTTTTGTGCAGAAAACAGTAACACTTGTTCACAACGAAAGAAAGCACAGAGCCCCAGATTTTATGTTGTCCTGGAGAGCTTGCAGAGCACTGGGGAAAGGCAGGCAGAGAATTCCCTGCTAGCACCTTCTCTGTGCCTGGGAAGCAGAAGTGTTCACGTTGCTTCGCAGAATCGCTTTTGTGCAGAAAACAGTAACACTTGTTCAGACGAAAGAAAGCACAGAGCCCCAGATTTGCTGTTGTCCTGGAGAGCTTGCAGAGCACTGGGGAAAGGCAGGCAGAGAATTCCCTGCTAGCACCTTCTCTGTGCCTGTTCACATTGCTTCGCAGAATCGCTTTTGTGCAGAAAACAGTAACACTTGTTCAGAATGAAAGAAAGCACAGAGCCCCAGATTTTATGTTGTCCTGGAGAGCTTGCAGAGCACTGGGGAAAGGCAGGCAGAGAATTCCCTGCTAGCACCTTCTCTGTGCCTCGGAAGCAGAAATGTTCACATTGCTTCGCAGAATCACTTTTGTGCAGAAAACAGTAACACTTGTTCAGAACGAAAGAAAGCACAGAGCCCCAGATTCTATGTTGTCCTGGAGAGCTTGCAGAGCACTGGGGAAAAGCAGGCAGAGAATTCCCTGCTAGCACCTTCTCTGTGCCTGGGAAACAGAAGTGTTCACATTGCTTCGCAGAATCGCTTTTGTGCAGAAAACAGTAACACTTGTTCAGAACGAAAGAAAGCACAGAGCCCCAGATTTTATGTTGTCCTGGAGAGCTTGCAGAGCACTGGGGAAAGGCAGGCAGAGAATTCCCTGCTAGCACCTTCTCTGTGCCTGTTCACATTGCTTCGCAGAATCGCTTTTGTGCAGAAAACAGTAACACTTGTTCAGACGAAAGAAAGCACAGAGCCCCAGATTTTATGTTGTCCTGGAGAGATTGCAGAGCACTGGGGAAAAGCAGGCAGAGAATTCCCTGCTAGCACGTTCTCTGTTCCTGGGAAACAGAAGTGTTCACATTGCTTCGCAGAATCGCTTTTGTGCAGAAAACAGTAACAGTTGTTCAGAACGAAAGAAAGCACAGAGCCCCAGATTTTATGTTGTCCTGGAGAGCTTGCAGAGCACTGGGGAAAGGCAGGCAGAGAATTCCCTGCTAGCACCTTCTCTGTTCCTGGGAAACAGAAGTGTTCACATTGCTTCGCAGAATCGCTTTTGTGCAGAAAACAGTAATACTTGTTCACAACGAAAGAAAGCACAGAGCCCCAGATTTTATGTTGTCCTGGAGAGCTTGCAGAGCACTGGGGAAAGGCAGGCAGAGAATTCCCTGCTAGCACCTTCTCTGTGCCTGGGAAGCAGAAGTGTTCACGTTGCTTCGCAGAATCGCTTTTGTGCAGAAAACAGTAACACTTGTTCAGACGAAAGAAAGCACAGAGCCCCAGATTTGCTGTTGTCCTGGAGAGCTTGCAGAGCACTGGGGAAAGGCAGGCAGAGAATTCCCTGCTAGCACCTTCTCTGTGCCTGTTCACATTGCTTCGCAGAATCGCTTTTGTGCAGAAAACAGTAACACTTGTTCAGACGAAAGAAAGCACAGAGCCCCAGATTTTATGTTGTCCTGGAGAGCTTGCAGAGCACTGGGGAAAGGCAGGCAGAGAATTCCCTGCTAGCACCTTCTCTGTGCCTCGGAAGCAGAAATGTTCACATTGCTTCGCAGAATCGCTTTTGTGCAGAAAACAGTAACACTTGTTCAGAACGAAAGAAAGCACAGAGCCCCAGATTCTATGTTGTCCTGGAGAGCTTGCAGAGCACTGGGGAAAAGCAGGCAGAGAATTCCCTGCTAGCACCTTCTCTGTGCCTGGGAAACAGAAGTGTTCACATTGCTTCGCAGAATCGCTTTTGTGCAGAAAACAGTAACACTTGTTCAGAACGAAAGAAAGCACAGAGCCCCAGATTTTATGTTGTCCTGGAGAGCTTGCAGAGCACTGGGGAAAGGCAGGCAGAGAATTCCCTGCTAGCACCTTCTCTGTGCCTGTTCACATTGCTTCGCAGAATCGCTTTTGTGCAGAAAACAGTAACACTTGTTCAGACGAAAGAAAGCACAGAGCCCCAGATTTTATGTTGTCCTGGAGAGCTTGCAGAGCACTGGGGAAAGGCAGGCAGAGAATTCCCTGCTAGCACCTTCTCTGTGCCTGGGAAGCAGAAGTGTTCACATTGCTTCGCAGAATCGCTTTTGTGCAGAAAACAGTAACACTTGTTCACAACGAAAGAAAGCACAGAGCCCCAGATTCTATGTTGTCCTGGAGAGCTTGCAGAGCACTGGGGAAAAGCAGGCAGAGAATTCCCTGCTAGCACCTTCTCTGTGCCTGGGAAACAGAAGTGTTCACATTGCTTCGCAGAATCGCTTTTGTGCAGAAAACAGTAACACTTGTTCAGAACGAAAGAAAGCACAGAGCCCCAGATTTTATGTTGTCCTGGAGAGCTTGCAGAGCACTGGGGAAAGGCAGGCAGAGAATTCCCTGCTAGCACCTTCTCTGTGCCTGGGAAACAGAAGTGTTCACATTGCTTCGCAGAATCGCTTTTGTGCAGAAAACAGTAACACTTGTTCAGAACGAAAGAAAGCACAGAGCCCCAGATTTTACGTTGTCCTGGAGAGCTTGCAGAGCACTGGGGAAAAGCAGGCAGAGAATTCCCTGCTAGCACGTTCTCTGTTCCTGGGAAACAGAAGTGTTCACATTGCTTCGCAGAATCGCTTTTGTGCAGAAAACAGTAACACTTGTTCAGAACGAAAGAAAGCACAGAGCCCCAGATTTTATGTTGTCCTGGAGAGCTTGCAGAGCACTGGGGAAAGGCAGGCAGAGAATTCCCTGCTAGCACCTTCTCTGTTCCTGGGAAACAGAAGTGTTCACATTGCTTCGCAGAATCGCTTTTGTGCAGAAAACAGTAACACTTGTTCAGACGAAAGAAAGCACAGAGCCCCAGATTTTATGTTGTCCTGGAGAGCTTGCAGAGCACTGGGGAAAGGCAGGCAGAGAATTCCCTGCTAGCACCTTCTCTGTGCCTGGGAAACAGAAGTGTTCACATTGCTTCGCAGAATCGCTTTTGTGCAGAAAACAGTAACACTTGTTCACAACGAAAGAAAGCACAGAGCCCCAGATTTTATGTTGTCCTGGAGAGCTTGCAGAGCACTGGGGAAAAGCAGGCAGAGAATTCCCTGCTAGCACCTTCTCTGTTCCTGGGAAACAGAAGTGTTCACATTGCTTCGCAGAATCGCTTTTGTGCAGAAAACAGTAACACTTGTTCAGACGAAAGAAAGCACAGAGCCCCAGATTTTATGTTGTCCTGGGGAGCTTGCAGAGCACTGGGGAAAGGCAGGCAGAGAATTCCCTGCTAGCACCTTCTCTGTGCCTGTTCACATTGCTTCGCAGAATCGCTTTTGTGCAGAAAACAGTAACACTTGTTCAGAACGAAAGAAAGCACAGAGCCCCAGATTTTATGTTGTCCTGGAGAGCTTGCAGAGCACTGGGGAAAGGCAGGCAGAGAATTCCCTGCTAGCACCTTCTCTGTTCCTGGGAAACAGAAGTGTTCACATTGCTTCGCAGAATCGCTTTTGTGCAGAAAACAGTAACACTTGTTCAGACGAAAGAAAGCACAGAGCCCCAGATTTTATGTTGTCCTGGAGAGCTTGCAGAGCACTGGGGAAAGGCAGGCAGAGAATTCCCTGCTAGCACCTTCTCTGTGCCTGGGAAGCAGAAGTGTTCACGTTGCTTCGCAGAATCGCTTTTGTGCAGAAAACAGTAACACTTGTTCAGACGAAAGAAAGCACAGAGCCCCAGATTTTATGTTGTCCTGGAGAGCTTGCAGAGCACTGGGGAAAGGCAGGCAGAGAATTCCCTGCTAGCACCTTCTCTGTGCCTGGGAAGCAGAAGTGTTCACATTGCTTCGCAGAATCGCTTTTGTGCAGAAAACAGTAACACTTGTTCACAACGAAAGAAAGCACAGAGCCCCAGATTTGCTGTTGTCCTGGAGAGCTTGCAGAGCACTGGGGAAAGGCAGGCAGAGAATTCCCTGCTAGCACCTTCTCTGTGCCTGGGAAACAGAAGTGTTCACATTGCTTCGCAGAATCGCTTTTGTGCAGAAAACAGTAACACTTGTTCACAACGAAAGAAAGCACAGAGCCCCAGATTTTATGTTGTCCTGGAGAGCTTGCAGAGCACTGGGGAAAAGCAGGCAGAGAATTCCCTGCTAGCACCTTCTCTGTGCCTGGGAAACAGAATTGTTCACATTGCTTCGCAGAATCGCTTTTGTGCAGAAAACAGTAACACTTGTTCAGAACGAAAGAAAGCACAGAGCCCCAGATTTTATGTTGTCCTGGAGAGCTTGCAGAGCACTGGGGAAAGGCAGGCAGAGAATTCCCTGCTAGCACCTTCTCTGTGCCTGTTCACATTCCTTCGCAGAATCGCTTTTGTGCAGAAAACAGTAACACTTGTTCAGAACGAAAGAAAGCACAGAGCCCCAGATTCTATGTTGTCCTGGAGAGCTTGCAGAGCACTGGGGAAAAGCAGGCAGAGAATTCCCTGCTAGCACCTTCTCTTTGCCTGGGAAACAGAAGTGTTCACATTGCTTTGCAGAATCGCTTTTGTGCAGAAAACAGTAACACTTGTTCAGAACGAAAGAAAGCACAGAGCCCCAGATTTTATGTTGTCCTGGAGAGCTTGCAGAGCACTGGGGAAAAGCAGGCAGAGAATTCCCTGCTAGCACCTTCTCTGTGCCTGGGAAACAGAAGTGTTCACATTGCTTCGCAGAATCGCTTTTGTGCAGAAAACAGTAACACTTGTTCAGAACGAAAGAAAGCACAGAGCCCCAGATTTTATGTTGTCCTGGAGAGCTTGCAGAGCACTGGGGAAAGGCAGGCAGAGAATTCCCTGCTAGCACCTTCTCTGTGCCTGTTCACATTCCTTCGCAGAATCGCTTTTGTGCAGAAAACAGTAACACTTGTTCAGACGAAAGAAAGCACAGAGCCCCAGATTTTATGTTGTCCTGGAGAGCTTGCAGAGCACTGGGGAAAGGCAGGCAGAGAATTCCCTGCTAGCACCTTCTCTGTGCCTGGGAAGCAGAAGTGTTCACATTGCTTCGCAGAATCGCTTTTGTGCAGAAAACAGTAACACTTGTTCACAACGAAAGAAAGCACAGAGCCCCAGATTTTATGTTGTCCTGGAGAGCTTGCAGAGCACTGGGGAAAAGCAGGCAGAGAATTCCCTGCTAGCACCTTCTCTGTGCCTGGGAAACAGAATTGTTCACATTGCTTCGCAGAATCGCTTTTGTGCAGAAAACAGTAACACTTGTTCAGAACGAAAGAAAGCACAGAGCCCCAGATTTTATGTTGTCCTGGAGAGCTTGCAGAGCACTGGGGAAAGGCAGGCAGAGAATTCCCTGCTAGCACCTTCTCTGTGCCTGTTCACATTCCTTCGCAGAATCGCTTTTGTGCAGAAAACAGTAACACTTGTTCAGAACGAAAGAAAGCACAGAGCCCCAGATTCTATGTTGTCCTGGAGAGCTTGCAGAGCACTGGGGAAAAGCAGGCAGAGAATTCCCTGCTAGCACCTTCTCTTTGCCTGGGAAACAGAAGTGTTCACATTGCTTTGCAGAATCGCTTTTGTGCAGAAAACAGTAACACTTGTTCAGAACGAAAGAAAGCACAGAGCCCCAGATTTTATGTTGTCCTGGAGAGCTTGCAGAGCACTGGGGAAAAGCAGGCAGAGAATTCCCTGCTAGCACCTTCTCTGTGCCTGGGAAACAGAAGTGTTCACATTGCTTCGCAGAATCGCTTTTGTGCAGAAAACAGTAACACTTGTTCAGAACGAAAGAAAGCACAGAGCCCCAGATTTTATGTTGTCCTGGAGAGCTTGCAGAGCACTGGGGAAAGGCAGGCAGAGAATTCCCTGCTAGCACCTTCTCTGTGCCTGTTCACATTCCTTCGCAGAATCGCTTTTGTGCAGAAAACAGTAACACTTGTTCAGACGAAAGAAAGCACAGAGCCCCAGATTTTATGTTGTCCTGGAGAGCTTGCAGAGCACTGGGGAAAGGCAGGCAGAGAATTCCCTGCTAGCACCTTCTCTGTGCCTGGGAAGCAGAAGTGTTCACATTGCTTCGCAGAATCGCTTTTGTGCAGAAAACAGTAACACTTGTTCACAACGAAAGAAAGCACAGAGCCCCAGATTCTATGTTGTCCTGGAGAGCTTGCAGAGCACTGGGGAAAAGCAGGCAGAGAATTCCCTGCTAGCACCTTCTCTGTGCCTGGGAAACAGAAGTGTTCACATTGCTTCGCAGAATCGCTTTTGTGCAGAAAACAGTAACACTTGTTCAGAACGAAAGAAAGCACAGAGCCCCAGATTTTATGTTGTCCTGGAGAGCTTGCAGAGCACTGGGGAAAGGCAGGCAGAGAATTCCCTGCTAGCACCTTCTCTGTGCCTGGGAAACAGAAGTGTTCACATTGCTTCGCAGAATCGCTTTTGTGCAGAAAACAGTAACACTTGTTCAGAACGAAAGAAAGCACAGAGCCCCAGATTTTACGTTGTCCTGGAGAGCTTGCAGAGCACTGGGGAAAGGCAGGCAGAGAATTCCCTGCTAGCACCTTCTCTGTGCCTGGGAAACAGAAGTGTTCACATTGCTTCGCAGAATCGCTTTTGTGCAGAAAACAGTAACACTTGTTCAGAACGAAAGAAAGCACAGAGCCCCAGATTTTATGTTGTCCTGGAGAGCTTGCAGAGCACTGGGGAAAAGCAGGCAGAGAATTCCCTGCTAGCACCTTCTCTGTTCCTGGGAAACAGAAGTGTTCACATTGCTTCGCAGAATAGCTTTTGTGCAGAAAACAGTAACACTTGTTCAGAACGAAAGAAAGCACAGAGCCCCAGATTTTATGTTGTCCTGGAGAGCTTGCAGAGCACTGGGGAAAGGCAGGCAGAGAATTCCCTGCTAGCACCTTCTCTGTTCCTGGGAAACAGAAGTGTTCACATTGCTTCGCAGAATCGCTTTTGTGCAGAAAACAGTAACACTTGTTCAGACGAAAGAAAGCACAGAGCCCCAGATTTTATGTTGTCCTGGAGAGCTTGCAGAGCACTGGGGAAAGGCAGGCAGAGAATTCCCTGCTAGCACCTTCTCTGTGCCTGGGAAGCAGAAGTGTTCACATTGCTTCGCAGAATCGCTTTTGTGCAGAAAACAGTAACACTTGTTCACAACGAAAGAAAGCACAGAGCCCCAGATTTTATGTTGTCCTGGAGAGCTTGCAGAGCACTGGGGAAAAGCAGGCAGAGAATTCCCTGCTAGCACCTTCTCTGTGCCTGGGAAACAGAAGTGTTCACATTGCTTCGCAGAATCGCTTTTGTGCAGAAAACAGTAACACTTGTTCAGAACGAAAGAAAGCACAGAGCCCCAGATTTTATGTTGTCCTGGAGAGATTGCAGAGCACTGGGGAAAAGCAGGCAGAGAATTTCCTGCTAGCACGTTCTCTGTTCCTGGGAAACAGAAGTGTTCACATTGCTTCGCAGAATCGCTTTTGTGCAGAAAACAGTAACACTTGTTCAGAACGAAAGAAAGCACAGAGCCCCAGATTTTATGTTGTCCTGGAGAGCTTGCAGAGCACTGGGGAAAGGCAGGCAGAGAATTCCCTGCTAGCACCTTCTCTGTGCCTGGGAAACAGAAGTGTTCACATTGCTTCGCAGAATCGCTTTTGTGCAGAAAACAGTAACACTTGTTCAGACGAAAGAAAGCACAGAGCCCCAGATTTTATGTTGTCCTGGAGAGCTTGCAGAGCACTGGGGAAAGGCAGGCAGAGAATTCCCTGCTAGCACCTTCTCTGTGCCTGGGAAGCAGAAGTGTTCACGTTGCTTCGCAGAATCGCTTTTGTGCAGAAAACAGTAACACTTGTTCAGACGAAAGAAAGCACAGAGCCCCAGATTTTATGTTGTCCTGGAGAGCTTGCAGAGCACTGGGGAAAGGCAGGCAGAGAATTCCCTGCTAGCACCTTCTCTGTGCCTGGGAAGCAGAAGTGTTCCCATTGCTTCGCAGAATCGCTTTTGTGCAGAAAACAGTAACACTTGTTCACAACGAAAGAAAGCACAGAGCCCCAGATTTGCTGTTGTCCTGGAGAGCTTGCAGAGCACTGGGGAAAGGCAGGCAGAGAATTCCCTGCTAGCACCTTCTCTGTGCCTGGGAAACAGAAGTGTTCACATTGCTTCGCAGAATCGCTTTTGTGCAGAAAACAGTAACACTTGTTCAGAACGAAAGAAAGCACAGAGCCCCAGATTTTATGTTGTCCTGGAGAGCTTGCAGAGCACTGGGGAAAGGCAGGCAGAGAATTCCCTGCTAGCACCTTCTTTGTGCCTCTTC
The DNA here is from genome assembly GCF_047716275.1 of Strix uralensis. Taxonomy (NCBI): domain Eukaryota; kingdom Metazoa; phylum Chordata; class Aves; order Strigiformes; family Strigidae; genus Strix; species Strix uralensis. The sequence continues at coordinate 158,814 of NW_027436731.1, forward strand.
ACATTCCTTCGCAGAATCGCTTTTGTGCAGAAAACAGTAACACTTGTTCAGACGAAAGAAAGCACAGAGCCCCAGATTTTATGTTGTCCTGGAGAGCTTGCAGAGCACTGGGGAAAAGCAGGCAGAGAATTCCCTGCTAGCACCTTCTCTGTGCCTGGGAAACAGAAGTGTTCACATTGCTTTGCAGAATCGCTTTTGTGCAGAAAACAGTAACACTTGTTCAGAACGAAAGAAAGCACAGAGCCCCAGATTCTATGTTGTCCTGGAGAGCTTGCAGAGCACTGGGGAAAAGCAGGCAGAGAATTCCCTGCTAGCACCTTCTCTGTTCCTGGGAAACAGAAGTGTTCACATTGCTTCGCAGAATCGCTTTTGTGCAGAAAACAGTAACACTTGTTCAGAACGAAAGAAAGCACAGAGCCCCAGATTTTATGTTGTCCTGGAGAGCTTGCAGAGCACTGGGGAAAGGCAGGCAGAGAATTCCCTGCTAGCACCTTCTCTGTGCCTGTTCACATTCCTTCGCAGAATCGCTTTTGTGCAGAAAACAGTAACACTTGTTCAGACGAAAGAAAGCACAGAGCCCCAGATTTTATGTTGTCCTGGAGAGCTTGCAGAGCACTGGGGAAAGGCAGGCAGAGAATTCCCTGCTAGCACCTTCTCTGTGCCTGGGAAGCAGAAGTGTTCACATTGCTTCGCAGAATCGCTTTTGTGCAGAAAACAGTAACACTTGTTCACAACGAAAGAAAGCACAGAGCCCCAGATTCTATGTTGTCCTGGAGAGCTTGCAGAGCACTGGGGAAAAGCAGGCAGAGAATTCCCTGCTAGCACCTTCTCTGTGCCTGGGAAACAGAAGTGTTCACATTGCTTCGCAGAATCGCTTTTGTGCAGAAAACAGTAACACTTGTTCACAACGAAAGAAAGCACAGAGCCCCAGATTTTATGTTGTCCTGGAGAGCTTGCAGAGCACTGGGGAAAGGCAGGCAGAGAATTCACTGCTAGCACCTTCTCTGTGCCTGGGAAACAGAAGTGTTCACATTGCTTCGCAGAATCGCTTTTGTGCAGAAAACAGTAACACTTGTTCAGAACGAAAGAAAGCACAGAGCCCCAGATTTTACGTTGTCCTGGAGAGCTTGCAGAGCACTGGGAAAGGCAGGCAGAGAATTCCCTGCTAGCACGTTCTCTGTTCCTGGGAAACAGAAGTGTTCACATTGCTTCGCAGAATCGCTTTTGTGCAGAAAACAGTAACAGTTGTTCAGAACGAAAGAAAGCACAGAGCCCCAGATTTTATGTTGTCCTGGAGAGCTTGCAGAGCACTGGGGAAAGGCAGGCAGAGAATTCACTGCTAGCACCTTCTCTGTGCCTGGGAAACAGAAGTGTTCACATTGCTTCGCAGAATCGCTTTTGTGCAGAAAACAGTAACACTTGTTCAGAACGAAAGAAAGCACAGAGCCCCAGATTTTATGTTGTCCTGGAGAGCTTGCAGAGCACTGGGGAAAAGCAGGCAGAGAATTCCCTGCTAGCACCTTCTCTGTTCCTGGGAAACAGAAGTGTTCACATTGCTTCGCAGAATCGCTTTTGTGCAGAAAACAGTAACACTTGTTCAGAACGAAAGAAAGCACAGAGCCCCAGATTTTATGTTGTCCTGGAGAGCTTGCAGAGCACTGGGGAAAGGCAGGCAGAGAATTCCCTGCTAGCACCTTCTCTGTTCCTGGGAAACAGAAGTGTTCACATTGCTTCGCAGAATCGCTTTTGTGCAGAAAACAGTAACACTTGTTCACAACGAAAGAAAGCACAGAGCCCCAGATTTTATGTTGTCCTGGAGAGCTTGCAGAGCACTGGGGAAAAGCAGGCAGAGAATTCCCTGCTAGCACCTTCTCTGTTCCTGGGAAACAGAAGTGTTCACATTGCTTCGCAGAATCGCTTTTGTGCAGAAAACAGTAACACTTGTTCAGAACGAAAGAAAGCACAGAGCCCCAGATTTTATGTTGTCCTGGAGAGCTTGCAGAGCACTGGGGAAAGGCAGGCAGAGAATTCCCTGCTAGCACCTTCTCTGTGCCTGTTCACATTGCATCGCAGAATCGCTTTTGTGCAGAAAACAGTAACACTTGTTCAGAACGAAAGAAAGCACAGAGCCCCAGATTTTATGTTGTCCTGGAGAGATTGCAGAGCACTGGGGAAAAGCAGGCAGAGAATTCCCTGCTAGCACCTTCTCTGTTCCTGGGAAACAGAAGTGTTCACATTGCTTCGCAGAATCGCTTTTGTGCAGAAAACAGTAACAGTTGTTCAGAACGAAAGAAAGCACAGAGCCCCAGATTTTATGTTGTCCTGGAGAGCTTGCAGAGCACTGGGGAAAGGCAGGCAGAGAATTCCCTGCTAGCACCTTCTCTGTTCCTGGGAAACAGAAGTGTTCACATTGCTTCGCAGAATCGCTTTTGTGCAGAAAACAGTAACACTTGTTCAGACGAAAGAAAGCACAGAGCCCCAGATTTTATGTTGTCCTGGAGAGCTTGCAGAGCACTGGGGAAAGGCAGGCAGAGAATTCCCTGCTAGCACCTTCTCTGTGCCTGGGAAGCAGAAGTGTTCACGTTGCTTCGCAGAATCGCTTTTGTGCAGAAAACAGTAACACTTGTTCAGACGAAAGAAAGCACAGAGCCCCAGATTTTATGTTGTCCTGGAGAGCTTGCAGAGCACTGGGGAAAGGCAGGCAGAGAATTCCCTGCTAGCACCTTCTCTGTGCCTGGGAAGCAGAAGTGTTCCCATTGCTTCGCAGAATCGCTTTTGTGCAGAAAACAGTAACACTTGTTCACAACGAAAGAAAGCACAGAGCCCCAGATTTGCTGTTGTCCTGGAGAGCTTGCAGAGCACTGGGGAAAAGCAGGCAGAGAATTCCCTGCTAGCACCTTCTCTGTGCCTGGGAAACAGAAGTGTTCACATTGCTTCGCAGAATCGCTTTTGTGCAGAAAACAGTAACACTTGTTCAGAACGAAAGAAAGCACAGAGCCCCAGATTTTATGTTGTCCTGGAGAGATTGCAGAGCACTGGGGAAAAGCAGGCAGAGAATTTCCTGCTAGCACGTTCTCTGTTCCTGGGAAACAGAAGTGTTCACATTGCTTCGCAGAATCGCTTTTGTGCAGAAAACAGTAACACTTGTTCAGAACGAAAGAAAGCACAGAGCCCCAGATTTTATGTTGTCCTGGAGAGCTTGCAGAGCACTGGGGAAAGGCAGGCAGAGAATTCCCTGCTAGCACCTTCTCTGTGCCTGGGAAACAGAAGTGTTCACATTGCTTCGCAGAATCGCTTTTGTGCAGAAAACAGTAACACTTGTTCAGACGAAAGAAAGCACAGAGCCCCAGATTTTATGTTGTCCTGGAGAGCTTGCAGAGCACTGGGGAAAGGCAGGCAGAGAATTCCCTGCTAGCACCTTCTCTGTGCCTGGGAAGCAGAAGTGTTCACGTTGCTTCGCAGAATCGCTTTTGTGCAGAAAACAGTAACACTTGTTCAGACGAAAGAAAGCACAGAGCCCCAGATTTTATGTTGTCCTGGAGAGCTTGCAGAGCACTGGGGAAAGGCAGGCAGAGAATTCCCTGCTAGCACCTTCTCTGTGCCTGGGAAGCAGAAGTGTTCCCATTGCTTCGCAGAATCGCTTTTGTGCAGAAAACAGTAACACTTGTTCACAACGAAAGAAAGCACAGAGCCCCAGATTTGCTGTTGTCCTGGAGAGCTTGCAGAGCACTGGGGAAAGGCAGGCAGAGAATTCCCTGCTAGCACCTTCTCTGTGCCTGGGAAACAGAAGTGTTCACATTGCTTCGCAGAATCGCTTTTGTGCAGAAAACAGTAACACTTGTTCAGAACGAAAGAAAGCACAGAGCCCCAGATTTTATGTTGTCCTGGAGAGCTTGCAGAGCACTGGGGAAAGGCAGGCAGAGAATTCCCTGCTAGCACCTTCTTTGTGCCTCTTCACATTCCTTCGCAGAATCGCTTTTGTGCAGAAAACAGTAACACTTGTTCAGACGAAAGAAAGCACAGAGCCCCAGATTTTATGTTGTCCTGGAGAGCTTGCAGAGCACTGGGGAAAAGCAGGCAGAGAATTCCCTGCTAGCACCTTCTCTGTGCCTGGGAAACAGAAGTGTTCACATTGCTTTGCAGAATCGCTTTTGTGCAGAAAACAGTAACACTTGTTCAGAACGAAAGAAAGCACAGAGCCCCAGATTCTATGTTGTCCTGGAGAGCTTGCAGAGCACTGGGGAAAAGCAGGCAGAGAATTCCCTGCTAGCACCTTCTCTGTTCCTGGGAAACAGAAGTGTTCACATTGCTTCGCAGAATCGCTTTTGTGCAGAAAACAGTAACACTTGTTCAGAACGAAAGAAAGCACAGAGCCCCAGATTTTATGTTGTCCTGGAGAGCTTGCAGAGCACTGGGGAAAGGCAGGCAGAGAATTCCCTGCTAGCACCTTCTCTGTGCCTGTTCACATTCCTTCGCAGAATCGCTTTTGTGCAGAAAACAGTAACACTTGTTCAGACGAAAGAAAGCACAGAGCCCCAGATTTTATGTTGTCCTGGAGAGCTTGCAGAGCACTGGGGAAAGGCAGGCAGAGAATTCCCTGCTAGCACCTTCTCTGTGCCTGGGAAGCAGAAGTGTTCACATTGCTTCGCAGAATCGCTTTTGTGCAGAAAACAGTAACACTTGTTCACAACGAAAGAAAGCACAGAGCCCCAGATTCTATGTTGTCCTGGAGAGCTTGCAGAGCACTGGGGAAAAGCAGGCAGAGAATTCCCTGCTAGCACCTTCTCTGTGCCTGGGAAACAGAAGTGTTCACATTGCTTCGCAGAATCGCTTTTGTGCAGAAAACAGTAACACTTGTTCAGAACGAAAGAAAGCACAGAGCCCCAGATTTTATGTTGTCCTGGAGAGCTTGCAGAGCACTGGGGAAAGGCAGGCAGAGAATTCACTGCTAGCACCTTCTCTGTGCCTGGGAAACAGAAGTGTTCACATTGCTTCGCAGAATCGCTTTTGTGCAGAAAACAGTAACACTTGTTCAGAACGAAAGAAAGCACAGAGCCCCAGATTTTACGTTGTCCTGGAGAGCTTGCAGAGCACTGGGAAAGGCAGGCAGAGAATTCCCTGCTAGCACCTTCTCTGTTCCTGGGAAACAGAAGTGTTCACATTGCTTCGCAGAATCGCTTTTGTGCAGAAAACAGTAACACTTGTTCAGAACGAAAGAAAGCACAGAGCCCCAGATTTTATGTTGTCCTGGAGAGCTTGCAGAGCACTGGGGAAAGGCAGGCAGAGAATTCCCTGCTAGCACCTTCTCTGTTCCTGGGAAACAGAAGTGTTCACATTGCTTCGCAGAATCGCTTTTGTGCAGAAAACAGTAACACTTGTTCAGAACGAAAGAAAGCACAGAGCCCCAGATTTTATGTTGTCCTGGAGAGCTTGCAGAGCACTGGGGAAAGGCAGGCAGAGAATTCCCTGCTAGCACCTTCTCTGTTCCTGGGAAACAGAAGTGTTCACATTGCTTCGCAGAATCGCTTTTGTGCAGAAAACAGTAACACTTGTTCAGACGAAAGAAAGCACAGAGCCCCAGATTTTATGTTGTCCTGGAGAGCTTGCAGAGCACTGGGGAAAGGCAGGCAGAGAATTCCCTGCTAGCACCTTCTCTGTGCCTGTTCACATTGCATCGCAGAATCGCTTTTGTGCAGAAAACAGTAACACTTGTTCAGAACGAAAGAAAGCACAGAGCCCCAGATTTTATGTTGTCCTGGAGAGATTGCAGAGCACTGGGGAAAAGCAGGCAGAGAATTCCCTGCTAGCACCTTCTCTGTTCCTGGGAAACAGAAGTGTTCACATTGCTTCGCAGAATCGCTTTTGTGCAGAAAACAGTAACAGTTGTTCAGAACGAAAGAAAGCACAGAGCCCCAGATTTTATGTTGTCCTGGAGAGCTTGCAGAGCACTGGGGAAAGGCAGGCAGAGAATTCCCTGCTAGCACCTTCTCTGTTCCTGGGAAACAGAAGTGTTCACATTGCTTCGCAGAATCGCTTTTGTGCAGAAAACAGTAACACTTGTTCAGACGAAAGAAAGCACAGAGCCCCAGATTTTATGTTGTCCTGGAGAGCTTGCAGAGCACTGGGGAAAGGCAGGCAGAGAATTCCCTGCTAGCACCTTCTCTGTGCCTGGGAAGCAGAAGTGTTCACGTTGCTTCGCAGAATCGCTTTTGTGCAGAAAACAGTAACACTTGTTCAGACGAAAGAAAGCACAGAGCCCCAGATTTTATGTTGTCCTGGAGAGCTTGCAGAGCACTGGGGAAAGGCAGGCAGAGAATTCCCTGCTAGCACCTTCTCTGTGCCTGGGAAGCAGAAGTGTTCCCATTGCTTCGCAGAATCGCTTTTGTGCAGAAAACAGTAACACTTGTTCACAACGAAAGAAAGCACAGAGCCCCAGATTTGCTGTTGTCCTGGAGAGCTTGCAGAGCACTGGGGAAAAGCAGGCAGAGAATTCCCTGCTAGCACCTTCTCTGTGCCTGGGAAACAGAAGTGTTCACATTGCTTCGCAGAATCGCTTTTGTGCAGAAAACAGTAACACTTGTTCAGAACGAAAGAAAGCACAGAGCCCCAGATTTTATGTTGTCCTGGAGAGATTGCAGAGCACTGGGGAAAAGCAGGCAGAGAATTTCCTGCTAGCACGTTCTCTGTTCCTGGGAAACAGAAGTGTTCACATTGCTTCGCAGAATCGCTTTTGTGCAGAAAACAGTAACACTTGTTCAGAACGAAAGAAAGCACAGAGCCCCAGATTTTATGTTGTCCTGGAGAGCTTGCAGAGCACTGGGGAAAGGCAGGCAGAGAATTCCCTGCTAGCACCTTCTCTGTGCCTGGGAAACAGAAGTGTTCACATTGCTTCGCAGAATCGCTTTTGTGCAGAAAACAGTAACACTTGTTCAGACGAAAGAAAGCACAGAGCCCCAGATTTTATGTTGTCCTGGAGAGCTTGCAGAGCACTGGGGAAAGGCAGGCAGAGAATTCCCTGCTAGCACCTTCTCTGTGCCTGGGAAGCAGAAGTGTTCACGTTGCTTCGCAGAATCGCTTTTGTGCAGAAAACAGTAACACTTGTTCAGACGAAAGAAAGCACAGAGCCCCAGATTTTATGTTGTCCTGGAGAGCTTGCAGAGCACTGGGGAAAGGCAGGCAGAGAATTCCCTGCTAGCACCTTCTCTGTGCCTGGGAAGCAGAAGTGTTCCCATTGCTTCGCAGAATCGCTTTTGTGCAGAAAACAGTAACACTTGTTCACAACGAAAGAAAGCACAGAGCCCCAGATTTGCTGTTGTCCTGGAGAGCTTGCAGAGCACTGGGGAAAGGCAGGCAGAGAATTCCCTGCTAGCACCTTCTCTGTGCCTGGGAAACAGAAGTGTTCACATTGCTTCGCAGAATCGCTTTTGTGCAGAAAACAGTAACACTTGTTCAGAACGAAAGAAAGCACAGAGCCCCAGATTTTATGTTGTCCTGGAGAGCTTGCAGAGCACTGGGGAAAGGCAGGCAGAGAATTCCCTGCTAGCACCTTCTTTGTGCCTCTTCACATTCCTTCGCAGAATCGCTTTTGTGCAGAAAACAGTAACACTTGTTCAGACGAAAGAAAGCACAGAGCCCCAGATTTTATGTTGTCCTGGAGAGCTTGCAGAGCACTGGGGAAAAGCAGGCAGAGAATTCCCTGCTAGCACCTTCTCTGTGCCTGGGAAACAGAAGTGTTCACATTGCTTTGCAGAATCGCTTTTGTGCAGAAAACAGTAACACTTGTTCAGAACGAAAGAAAGCACAGAGCCCCAGATTCTATGTTGTCCTGGAGAGCTTGCAGAGCACTGGGGAAAAGCAGGCAGAGAATTCCCTGCTAGCACCTTCTCTGTTCCTGGGAAACAGAAGTGTTCACATTGCTTCGCAGAATCGCTTTTGTGCAGAAAACAGTAACACTTGTTCAGAACGAAAGAAAGCACAGAGCCCCAGATTTTATGTTGTCCTGGAGAGCTTGCAGAGCACTGGGGAAAGGCAGGCAGAGAATTCCCTGCTAGCACCTTCTCTGTGCCTGTTCACATTCCTTCGCAGAATCGCTTTTGTGCAGAAAACAGTAACACTTGTTCAGACGAAAGAAAGCACAGAGCCCCAGATTTTATGTTGTCCTGGAGAGCTTGCAGAGCACTGGGGAAAGGCAGGCAGAGAATTCCCTGCTAGCACCTTCTCTGTGCCTGGGAAGCAGAAGTGTTCACATTGCTTCGCAGAATCGCTTTTGTGCAGAAAACAGTAACACTTGTTCACAACGAAAGAAAGCACAGAGCCCCAGATTCTATGTTGTCCTGGAGAGCTTGCAGAGCACTGGGGAAAAGCAGGCAGAGAATTCCCTGCTAGCACCTTCTCTGTGCCTGGGAAACAGAAGTGTTCACATTGCTTCGCAGAATCGCTTTTGTGCAGAAAACAGTAACACTTGTTCAGAACGAAAGAAAGCACAGAGCCCCAGATTTTATGTTGTCCTGGAGAGCTTGCAGAGCACTGGGGAAAGGCAGGCAGAGAATTCACTGCTAGCACCTTCTCTGTGCCTGGGAAACAGAAGTGTTCACATTGCTTCGCAGAATCGCTTTTGTGCAGAAAACAGTAACACTTGTTCAGAACGAAAGAAAGCACAGAGCCCCAGATTTTACGTTGTCCTGGAGAGCTTGCAGAGCACTGGGAAAGGCAGGCAGAGAATTCCCTGCTAGCACCTTCTCTGTTCCTGGGAAACAGAAGTGTTCACATTGCTTCGCAGAATCGCTTTTGTGCAGAAAACAGTAACACTTGTTCAGAACGAAAGAAAGCACAGAGCCCCAGATTTTATGTTGTCCTGGAGAGCTTGCAGAGCACTGGGGAAAGGCAGGCAGAGAATTCCCTGCTAGCACCTTCTCTGTTCCTGGGAAACAGAAGTGTTCACATTGCTTCGCAGAATCGCTTTTGTGCAGAAAACAGTAACACTTGTTCAGAACGAAAGAAAGCACAGAGCCCCAGATTTTATGTTGTCCTGGAGAGCTTGCAGAGCACTGGGGAAAGGCAGGCAGAGAATTCCCTGCTAGCACCTTCTCTGTTCCTGGGAAACAGAAGTGTTCACATTGCTTCGCAGAATCGCTTTTGTGCAGAAAACAGTAACACTTGTTCAGACGAAAGAAAGCACAGAGCCCCAGATTTTATGTTGTCCTGGAGAGCTTGCAGAGCACTGGGGAAAGGCAGGCAGAGAATTCCCTGCTAGCACCTTCTCTGTGCCTGTTCACATTGCATCGCAGAATCGCTTTTGTGCAGAAAACAGTAACACTTGTTCAGAACGAAAGAAAGCACAGAGCCCCAGATTTTATGTTGTCCTGGAGAGATTGCAGAGCACTGGGGAAAAGCAGGCAGAGAATTCCCTGCTAGCACCTTCTCTGTTCCTGGGAAACAGAAGTGTTCACATTGCTTCGCAGAATCGCTTTTGTGCAGAAAACAGTAACAGTTGTTCAGAACGAAAGAAAGCACAGAGCCCCAGATTTTATGTTGTCCTGGAGAGCTTGCAGAGCACTGGGGAAAGGCAGGCAGAGAATTCCCTGCTAGCACCTTCTCTGTTCCTGGGAAACAGAAGTGTTCACATTGCTTCGCAGAATCGCTTTTGTGCAGAAAACAGTAACACTTGTTCAGACGAAAGAAAGCACAGAGCCCCAGATTTTATGTTGTCCTGGAGAGCTTGCAGAGCACTGGGGAAAGGCAGGCAGAGAATTCCCTGCTAGCACCTTCTCTGTGCCTGGGAAGCAGAAGTGTTCACGTTGCTTCGCAGAATCGCTTTTGTGCAGAAAACAGTAACACTTGTTCAGACGAAAGAAAGCACAGAGCCCCAGATTTTATGTTGTCCTGGAGAGCTTGCAGAGCACTGGGGAAAGGCAGGCAGAGAATTCCCTGCTAGCACCTTCTCTGTGCCTGGGAAGCAGAAGTGTTCCCATTGCTTCGCAGAATCGCTTTTGTGCAGAAAACAGTAACACTTGTTCACAACGAAAGAAAGCACAGAGCCCCAGATTTGCTGTTGTCCTGGAGAGCTTGCAGAGCACTGGGGAAAGGCAGGCAGAGAATTCCCTGCTAGCACCTTCTCTGTGCCTGGGAAGCACAAGTGTTCACATTGCTTCGCAGAATCGCTTTTGTGCAGAAAACAGTAACACTTGTTCAGAACGAAAGAAAGCACAGAGCCCCAGATTTTATGTTGTCCTGGAGAGCTTGCAGAGCACTGGGGAAAAGCAGGCAGAGAATTCCCTGCTAGCACCTTCTCTGTGCCTGGGAAACAGAATTGTTCACATTGCTTCGCAGAATCGCTTTTGTGCAGAAAACAGTAACACTTGTTCAGAACGAAAGAAAGCACAGAGCCCCAGATTTTATGTTGTCCTGGAGAGCTTGCAGAGCACTGGGGAAAGGCAGGCAGAGAATTCCCTGCTAGCACCTTCTCTGTGCCTGTTCACATTGCTTCGCAGAATCGCTTTTGTGCAGAAAACAGTAACACTTGTTCAGAACGAAAGAAAGCACAGAGCCCCAGATTTTATGTTGTCCTGGAGAGCTTGCAGAGCACTGGGGAAAAGCAGGCAGAGAATTCCCTGCTAGCACCTTCTCTGTGCCTGGGAAACAGAAGTGTTCACATTGCTTCGCAGAATCGCTTTTGTGCAGAAAACAGTAACACTTGTTCAGACGAAAGAAAGCACAGAGCCCCAGATTTTATGTTGTCCTGGAGAGCTTGCAGAGCACTGGGGAAAGGCAGGCAGAGAATTCCCTGCTAGCACCTTCTCTGTGCCTGTTCACATTGCATCGCAGAATCGCTTTTGTGCAGAAAACAGTAACACTTGTTCAGAACGAAAGAAAGCACAGAGCCCCAGATTTTATGTTGTCCTGGAGAGATTGCAGAGCACTGGGGAAAAGCAGGCAGAGAATTCCCTGCTAGCACCTTCTCTGTTCCTGGGAAACAGAAGTGTTCACATTGCTTCGCAGAATCGCTTTTGTGCAGAAAACAGTAACAGTTGTTCAGAACGAAAGAAAGCACAGAGCCCCAGATTTTATGTTGTCCTGGAGAGCTTGCAGAGCACTGGGGAAAGGCAGGCAGAGAATTCCCTGCTAGCACCTTCTCTGTTCCTGGGAAACAGAAGTGTTCACATTGCTTCGCAGAATCGCTTTTGTGCAGAAAACAGTAACACTTGTTCAGACGAAAGAAAGCACAGAGCCCCAGATTTTATGTTGTCCTGGAGAGCTTGCAGAGCACTGGGGAAAGGCAGGCAGAGAATTCCCTGCTAGCACCTTCTCTGTGCCTGGGAAGCAGAAGTGTTCACGTTGCTTCGCAGAATCGCTTTTGTGCAGAAAACAGTAACACTTGTTCAGACGAAAGAAAGCACAGAGCCCCAGATTTTATGTTGTCCTGGAGAGCTTGCAGAGCACTGGGGAAAGGCAGGCAGAGAATTCCCTGCTAGCACCTTCTCTGTGCCTGGGAAGCAGAAGTGTTCCCATTGCTTCGCAGAATCGCTTTTGTGCAGAAAACAGTAACACTTGTTCACAACGAAAGAAAGCACAGAGCCCCAGATTTGCTGTTGTCCTGGAGAGCTTGCAGAGCACTGGGGAAAGGCAGGCAGAGAATTCCCTGCTAGCACCTTCTCTGTGCCTGGGAAGCACAAGTGTTCACATTGCTTCGCAGAATCGCTTTTGTGCAGAAAACAGTAACACTTGTTCAGAACGAAAGAAAGCACAGAGCCCCAGATTTTATGTTGTCCTGGAGAGCTTGCAGAGCACTGGGGAAAAGCAGGCAGAGAATTCCCTGCTAGCACCTTCTCTGTGCCTGGGAAACAGAATTGTTCACATTGCTTCGCAGAATCGCTTTTGTGCAGAAAACAGTAACACTTGTTCAGAACGAAAGAAAGCACAGAGCCCCAGATTTTATGTTGTCCTGGAGAGCTTGCAGAGCACTGGGGAAAGGCAGGCAGAGAATTCCCTGCTAGCACCTTCTCTGTGCCTGTTCACATTGCTTCGCAGAATCGCTTTTGTGCAGAAAACAGTAACACTTGTTCAGAACGAAAGAAAGCACAGAGCCCCAGATTTTATGTTGTCCTGGAGAGCTTGCAGAGCACTGGGGAAAAGCAGGCAGAGAATTCCCTGCTAGCACCTTCTCTGTGCCTGGGAAACAGAAGTGTTCACATTGCTTCGCAGAATCGCTTTTGTGCAGAAAACAGTAACACTTGTTCAGAACGAAAGAAAGCACAGAGCCGCAGATTTGCTGTTGTCCTGGAGAGCTTGCAGAGCACTGGGGAAAGGCAGGCAGAGAATTCCCTGCTAGCACCTTCTTTGTGCCTGTTCACATTCCTTCGCAGAATCGCTTTTGTGCAGAAAACAGTAACACTTGTTCAGACGAAAGAAAGCACAGAGCCCCAGATTTTATGTTGTCCTGGAGAGCTTGCAGAGCACTGGGGAAAGGCAGGCAGAGAATTCCCTGCTAGCACCTTCTCTGTGCCTGGGAAGCAGAAGTGTTTACATTGCTTCGCAGAATCACTTTTGTGCAGAAAACAGTAACACTTGTTCAGAACGAAAGAAAGCACAGAGCCCCAGATTCTATGTTGTCCTGGAGAGCTTGCAGAGCACTGGGGAAAAGCAGGCAGAGAATTCCCTGCTAGCACCTTCTCTGTGCCTGGGAAACAGAAGTGTTCACATTGCTTCGCAGAATCGCTTTTGTGCAGAAAACAGTAACACTTGTTCACAACGAAAGAAAGCACAGAGCCCCAGATTTGCTGTTGTCCTGGAGAGCTTGCAGAGCACTGGGGAAAGGCAGGCAGAGAATTCCCTGCTAGCACCTTCTCTGTGCCTGTTCACATTGCTTCGCAGAATCGCTTTTGTGCAGAAAACAGTAACACTTGTTCAGAACGAAAGAAAGCACAGAGCCCCAGATTTTATGTTGTCCTGGAGAGATTGCAGAGCACTGGGGAAAAGCAGGCAGAGAATTCCCTGCTAGCACCTTCTCTGTGCCTGGGAAACAGAAGTGTTCACATTGCTTCGCAGAATCGCTTTTGTGCAGAAAACAGTAACACTTGTTCACAACGAAAGAAAGCACAGAGCCCCAGATTTTATGTTGTCCTGGAGAGCTTGCAGAGCACTGGGGAAAGGCAGGCAGAGAATTCCCTGCTAGCACCTTCTCTGTGCCTGGGAAACAGAAGTGTTCACATTGCTTCGCAGAATCGCTTTTGTGCAGAAAACAGTAACACTTGTTCAGAACGAAAGAAAGTACAGAGCCCCAGATTTTACGTTGTCCTGGAGAGCTTGCAGAGCACTGGGGAAAGGCAGGCAGAGAATTCCCTGCTAGCACCTTCTCTGTGCCTGGGAAGCAGAAGTGTTCACGTTGCTTCGCAGAATCGCTTTTGTGCAGAAAACAGTAACACTTGTTCAGACGAAAGAAAGCACAGAGCCCCAGATTTTATGTTGTCCTGGAGAGCTTGCAGAGCACTGGGGAAAGGCAGGCAGAGAATTCCCTGCTAGCACCTTCTCTGTGCCTGGGAAGCAGAAGTGTTCCCATTGCTTCGCAGAATCGCTTTTGTGCAGAAAACAGTAACACTTGTTCACAACGAAAGAAAGCACAGAGCCCCAGATTTGCTGTTGTCCTGGAGAGCTTGCAGAGCACTGGGGAAAGGCAGGCAGAGAATTCCCTGCTAGCACCTTCTCTGTGCCTGGGAAGCACAAGTGTTCACATTGCTTCGCAGAATCGCTTTTGTGCAGAAAACAGTAACACTTGTTCAGAACGAAAGAAAGCACAGAGCCCCAGATTTTATGTTGTCCTGGAGAGCTTGCAGAGCACTGGGGAAAAGCAGGCAGAGAATTCCCTGCTAGCACCTTCTCTGTGCCTGGGAAACAGAATTGTTCACATTGCTTCGCAGAATCGCTTTTGTGCAGAAAACAGTAACACTTGTTCAGAACGAAAGAAAGCACAGAGCCCCAGATTTTATGTTGTCCTGGAGAGCTTGCAGAGCACTGGGGAAAGGCAGGCAGAGAATTCCCTGCTAGCACCTTCTCTGTGCCTGTTCACATTGCTTCGCAGAATCGCTTTTGTGCAGAAAACAGTAACACTTGTTCAGAACGAAAGAAAGCACAGAGCCCCAGATTTTATGTTGTCCTGGAGAGCTTGCAGAGCACTGGGGAAAAGCAGGCAGAGAATTCCCTGCTAGCACCTTCTCTGTGCCTGGGAAACAGAAGTGTTCACATTGCTTCGCAGAATCGCTTTTGTGCAGAAAACAGTAACACTTGTTCAGAACGAAAGAAAGCACAGAGCCGCAGATTTGCTGTTGTCCTGGAGAGCTTGCAGAGCACTGGGGAAAGGCAGGCAGAGAATTCCCTGCTAGCACCTTCTTTGTGCCTGTTCACATTCCTTCGCAGAATCGCTTTTGTGCAGAAAACAGTAACACTTGTTCAGACGAAAGAAAGCACAGAGCCCCAGATTTTATGTTGTCCTGGAGAGCTTGCAGAGCACTGGGGAAAGGCAGGCAGAGAATTCCCTGCTAGCACCTTCTCTGTGCCTGGGAAGCAGAAGTGTTTACATTGCTTCGCAGAATCACTTTTGTGCAGAAAACAGTAACACTTGTTCAGAACGAAAGAAAGCACAGAGCCCCAGATTCTATGTTGTCCTGGAGAGCTTGCAGAGCACTGGGGAAAAGCAGGCAGAGAATTCCCTGCTAGCACCTTCTCTGTGCCTGGGAAACAGAAGTGTTCACATTGCTTCGCAGAATCGCTTTTGTGCAGAAAACAGTAACACTTGTTCACAACGAAAGAAAGCACAGAGCCCCAGATTTGCTGTTGTCCTGGAGAGCTTGCAGAGCACTGGGGAAAGGCAGGCAGAGAATTCCCTGCTAGCACCTTCTCTGTGCCTGTTCACATTGCTTCGCAGAATCGCTTTTGTGCAGAAAACAGTAACACTTGTTCAGAACGAAAGAAAGCACAGAGCCCCAGATTTTATGTTGTCCTGGAGAGATTGCAGAGCACTGGGGAAAAGCAGGCAGAGAATTCCCTGCTAGCACCTTCTCTGTGCCTGGGAAACAGAAGTGTTCACATTGCTTCGCAGAATCGCTTTTGTGCAGAAAACAGTAACACTTGTTCACAACGAAAGAAAGCACAGAGCCCCAGATTTTATGTTGTCCTGGAGAGCTTGCAGAGCACTGGGGAAAGGCAGGCAGAGAATTCCCTGCTAGCACCTTCTCTGTGCCTGGGAAACAGAAGTGTTCACATTGCTTCGCAGAATCGCTTTTGTGCAGAAAACAGTAACACTTGTTCAGAACGAAAGAAAGCACAGAGCCCCAGATTTTACGTTGTCCTGGAGAGCTTGCAGAGCACTGGGGAAAGGCAGGCAGAGAATTCCCTGCTAGCACCTTCTCTGTTCCTGGGAAACAGAAGTGTTCACATTGCTTCGCAGAATCGCTTTTGTGCAGAAAACAGTAACACTTGTTCAGAACGAAAGAAAGCACAGAGCCCCAGATTTTATGTTGTCCTGGAGAGCTTGCAGAGCACTGGGGAAAAGCAGGCAGAGAATTCCCTGCTAGCACCTTCTCTGTTCCTGGGAAACAGAAGTGTTCACATTGCTTCGCAGAATAGCTTCTGTGCAGAAAACAGTAACACTTGTTCAGAACGAAAGAAAGCACAGAGCCCCAGATTTTATGTTGTCCTGGAGAGCTTGCAGAGCACTGGGGAAAGGCAGGCAGAGAATTCCCTGCTAGCACCTTCTCTGTTCCTGGGAAACAGAAGTGTTCACATTGCTTCGCAGAATCGCTTTTGTGCAGAAAACAGTAACACTTGTTCAGACGAAAGAAAGCACAGAGCCCCAGATTTTATGTTGTCCTGGAGAGCTTGCAGAGCACTGGGGAAAGGCAGGCAGAGAATTCCCTGCTAGCACCTTCTCTGTGCCTGGGAAACAGAAGTGTTCACATTGCTTCGCAGAATCGCTTTTGTGCAGAAAACAGTAACACTTGTTCACAACGAAAGAAAGCACAGAGCCCCAGATTTTATGTTGTCCTGGAGAGCTTGCAGAGCACTGGGGAAAAGCAGGCAGAGAATTCCCTGCTAGCACCTTCTCTGTGCCTGGGAAACAGAAGTGTTCACATTGCTTCGCAGAATCGCTTTTGTGCAGAAAACAGTAACACTTGTTCAGAACGAAAGAAAGCACAGAGCCCCAGATTTTATGTTGTCCTGGAGAGATTGCAGAGCACTGGGGAAAAGCAGGCAGAGAATTTCCTGCTAGCACGTTCTCTGTTCCTGGGAAACAGAAGTGTTCACATTGCTTCGCAGAATCGCTTTTGTGCAGAAAACAGTAACACTTGTTCAGAACGAAAGAAAGCACAGAGCCCCAGATTTTATGTTGTCCTGGAGAGCTTGCAGAGCACTGGGGAAAGGCAGGCAGAGAATTCCCTGCTAGCACCTTCTCTGTGCCTGGGAAACAGAAGTGTTCACATTGCTTCGCAGAATCGCTTTTGTGCAGAAAACAGTAACACTTGTTCAGACGAAAGAAAGCACAGAGCCCCAGATTTTATGTTGTCCTGGAGAGCTTGCAGAGCACTGGGGAAAGGCAGGCAGAGAATTCCCTGCTAGCACCTTCTCTGTGCCTGGGAAGCAGAAGTGTTCACGTTGCTTCGCAGAATCGCTTTTGTGCAGAAAACAGTAACACTTGTTCAGACGAAAGAAAGCACAGAGCCCCAGATTTGCTGTTGTCCTGGAGAGCTTGCAGAGCACTGGGGAAAGGCAGGCAGAGAATTCCCTGCTAGCACCTTCTCTGTGCCTGGGAAGCAGAAGTGTTCCCATTGCTTCGCAGAATCGCTTTTGTGCAGAAAACAGTAACACTTGTTCACAACGAAAGAAAGCACAGAGCCCCAGATTTGCTGTTGTCCTGGAGAGCTTGCAGAGCACTGGGGAAAGGCAGGCAGAGAATTCCCTGCTAGCACCTTCTCTGTGCCTGGGAAACAGAAGTGTTCACATTGCTTCGCAGAATCGCTTTTGTGCAGAAAACAGTAACACTTGTTCACAACGAAAGAAAGCACAGAGCCCCAGATTTTATGTTGTCCTGGAGAGCTTGCAGAGCACTGGGGAAAAGCAGGCAGAGAATTCCCTGCTAGCACCTTCTCTGTGCCTGGGAAACAGAATTGTTCACATTGCTTCGCAGAATCGCTTTTGTGCAGAAAACAGTAACACTTGTTCAGAACGAAAGAAAGCACAGAGCCCCAGATTTTATGTTGTCCTGGAGAGCTTGCAGAGCACTGGGGAAAAGCAGGCAGAGAATTCCCTGCTAGCACCTTCTCTGTGCCTGGGAAACAGAAGTGTTCACATTGCTTCGCAGAATCGCTTTTGTGCAGAAAACAGTAACACTTGTTCAGAACGAAAGAAAGCACAGAGCCGCAGATTTGCTGTTGTCCTGGAGAGCTTGCAGAGCACTGGGGAAAGGCAGGCAGAGAATTCCCTGCTAGCACCTTCTTTGTGCCTGTTCACATTCCTTCGCAGAATCGCTTTTGTGCAGAAAACAGTAACACTTGTTCAGACGAAAGAAAGCACAGAGCCCCAGATTTTATGTTGTCCTGGAGAGCTTGCAGAGCACTGGGGAAAGGCAGGCAGAGAATTCCCTGCTAGCACCTTCTCTGTGCCTGGGAAGCAGAAGTGTTTACATTGCTTCGCAGAATCACTTTTGTGCAGAAAACAGTAACACTTGTTCAGAACGAAAGAAAGCACAGAGCCCCAGATTCTATGTTGTCCTGGAGAGCTTGCAGAGCACTGGGGAAAAGCAGGCAGAGAATTCCCTGCTAGCACCTTCTCTGTGCCTGGGAAACAGAAGTGTTCACATTGCTTCGCAGAATCGCTTTTGTGCAGAAAACAGTAACACTTGTTCACAACGAAAGAAAGCACAGAGCCCCAGATTTGCTGTTGTCCTGGAGAGCTTGCAGAGCACTGGGGAAAGGCAGGCAGAGAATTCCCTGCTAGCACCTTCTCTGTGCCTGTTCACATTGCTTCGCAGAATCGCTTTTGTGCAGAAAACAGTAACACTTGTTCAGAACGAAAGAAAGCACAGAGCCCCAGATTTTATGTTGTCCTGGAGAGATTGCAGAGCACTGGGGAAAAGCAGGCAGAGAATTCCCTGCTAGCACCTTCTCTGTGCCTGGGAAACAGAAGTGTTCACATTGCTTCGCAGAATCGCTTTTGTGCAGAAAACAGTAACACTTGTTCACAACGAAAGAAAGCACAGAGCCCCAGATTTTATGTTGTCCTGGAGAGCTTGCAGAGCACTGGGGAAAGGCAGGCAGAGAATTCCCTGCTAGCACCTTCTCTGTGCCTGGGAAACAGAAGTGTTCACATTGCTTCGCAGAATCGCTTTTGTGCAGAAAACAGTAACACTTGTTCAGAACGAAAGAAAGCACAGAGCCCCAGATTTTACGTTGTCCTGGAGAGCTTGCAGAGCACTGGGGAAAGGCAGGCAGAGAATTCCCTGCTAGCACCTTCTCTGTTCCTGGGAAACAGAAGTGTTCACATTGCTTCGCAGAATCGCTTTTGTGCAGAAAACAGTAACACTTGTTCAGAACGAAAGAAAGCACAGAGCCCCAGATTTTATGTTGTCCTGGAGAGCTTGCAGAGCACTGGGGAAAAGCAGGCAGAGAATTCCCTGCTAGCACCTTCTCTGTTCCTGGGAAACAGAAGTGTTCACATTGCTTCGCAGAATAGCTTCTGTGCAGAAAACAGTAACACTTGTTCAGAACGAAAGAAAGCACAGAGCCCCAGATTTTATGTTGTCCTGGAGAGCTTGCAGAGCACTGGGGAAAGGCAGGCAGAGAATTCCCTGCTAGCACCTTCTCTGTTCCTGGGAAACAGAAGTGTTCACATTGCTTCGCAGAATCGCTTTTGTGCAGAAAACAGTAACACTTGTTCAGACGAAAGAAAGCACAGAGCCCCAGATTTTATGTTGTCCTGGAGAGCTTGCAGAGCACTGGGGAAAGGCAGGCAGAGAATTCCCTGCTAGCACCTTCTCTGTGCCTGGGAAACAGAAGTGTTCACATTGCTTCGCAGAATCGCTTTTGTGCAGAAAACAGTAACACTTGTTCACAACGAAAGAAAGCACAGAGCCCCAGATTTTATGTTGTCCTGGAGAGCTTGCAGAGCACTGGGGAAAAGCAGGCAGAGAATTCCCTGCTAGCACCTTCTCTGTGCCTGGGAAACAGAAGTGTTCACATTGCTTCGCAGAATCGCTTTTGTGCAGAAAACAGTAACACTTGTTCAGAACGAAAGAAAGCACAGAGCCCCAGATTTTATGTTGTCCTGGAGAGATTGCAGAGCACTGGGGAAAAGCAGGCAGAGAATTTCCTGCTAGCACGTTCTCTGTTCCTGGGAAACAGAAGTGTTCACATTGCTTCGCAGAATCGCTTTTGTGCAGAAAACAGTAACACTTGTTCAGAACGAAAGAAAGCACAGAGCCCCAGATTTTATGTTGTCCTGGAGAGCTTGCAGAGCACTGGGGAAAGGCAGGCAGAGAATTCCCTGCTAGCACCTTCTCTGTGCCTGGGAAACAGAAGTGTTCACATTGCTTCGCAGAATCGCTTTTGTGCAGAAAACAGTAACACTTGTTCAGACGAAAGAAAGCACAGAGCCCCAGATTTTATGTTGTCCTGGAGAGCTTGCAGAGCACTGGGGAAAGGCAGGCAGAGAATTCCCTGCTAGCACCTTCTCTGTGCCTGGGAAGCAGAAGTGTTCACGTTGCTTCGCAGAATCGCTTTTGTGCAGAAAACAGTAACACTTGTTCAGACGAAAGAAAGCACAGAGCCCCAGATTTGCTGTTGTCCTGGAGAGCTTGCAGAGCACTGGGGAAAGGCAGGCAGAGAATTCCCTGCTAGCACCTTCTCTGTGCCTGGGAAGCAGAAGTGTTCCCATTGCTTCGCAGAATCGCTTTTGTGCAGAAAACAGTAACACTTGTTCACAACGAAAGAAAGCACAGAGCCCCAGATTTGCTGTTGTCCTGGAGAGCTTGCAGAGCACTGGGGAAAGGCAGGCAGAGAATTCCCTGCTAGCACCTTCTCTGTGCCTGGGAAACAGAAGTGTTCACATTGCTTCGCAGAATCGCTTTTGTGCAGAAAACAGTAACACTTGTTCACAACGAAAGAAAGCACAGAGCCCCAGATTTTATGTTGTCCTGGAGAGCTTGCAGAGCACTGGGGAAAAGCAGGCAGAGAATTCCCTGCTAGCACCTTCTCTGTGCCTGGGAAACAGAATTGTTCACATTGCTTCGCAGAATCGCTTTTGTGCAGAAAACAGTAACACTTGTTCAGAACGAAAGAAAGCACAGAGCCCCAGATTTTATGTTGTCCTGGAGAGCTTGCAGAGCACTGGGGAAAGGCAGGCAGAGAATTCCCTGCTAGCACCTTCTTTGTGCCTCTTCACATTCCTTCGCAGAATCGCTTTTGTGCAGAAAACAGTAACACTTGTTCAGACGAAAGAAAGCACAGAGCCCCAGATTTTATGTTGTCCTGGAGAGCTTGCAGAGCACTGGGGAAAGGCAGGCAGAGAATTCCCTGCTAGCACCTTCTCTGTGCCTGGGAAGCAGAAGTGTTCACATTGCTTCGCAGAATCACTTTTCTGCAGAAAACAGTAACACTTGTTCAGAACGAAAGAAAGCACAGAGCCCCAGATTCTATGTTGTCCTGGAGAGCTTGCAGAGCACTGGGGAAAAGCAGGCAGAGAATTCCCTGCTAGCACCTTCTCTGTGCCTGGGAAACAGAAGTGTTCACATTGCTTTGCAGAATCGCTTTTGTGCAGAAAACAGTAACACTTGTTCAGAACGAAAGAAAGCACAGAGCCCCAGATTCTATGTTGTCCTGGAGAGCTTGCAGAGCACTGGGGAAAAGCAGGCAGAGAATTCCCTGCTAGCACCTTCTCTGTTCCTGGGAAACAGAAGTGTTCACATTGCTTCGCAGAATCGCTTTTGTGCAGAAAACAGTAACACTTGTTCAGAACGAAAGAAAGCACAGAGCCCCAGATTTTATGTTGTCCTGGAGAGCTTGCAGAGCACTGGGGAAAGGCAGGCAGAGAATTCCCTGCTAGCACCTTCTCTGTGCCTGTTCACATTCCTTCGCAGAATCGCTTTTGTGCAGAAAACAGTAACACTTGTTCAGACGAAAGAAAGCACAGAGCCCCAGATTTTATGTTGTCCTGGAGAGCTTGCAGAGCACTGGGGAAAGGCAGGCAGAGAATTCCCTGCTAGCACCTTCTCTGTGCCTGGGAAACAGAAGTGTTCACATTGCTTCGCAGAATCGCTTTTGTGCAGAAAACAGTAACACTTGTTCACAACGAAAGAAAGCACAGAGCCCCAGATTTTATGTTGTCCTGGAGAGCTTGCAGAGCACTGGGGAAAAGCAGGCAGAGAATTCCCTGCTAGCACCTTCTCTGTGCCTGGGAAACAGAAGTGTTCACATTGCTTCGCAGAATCGCTTTTGTGCAGAAAACAGTAACACTTGTTCACAACGAAAGAAAGCACAGAGCCCCAGATTTTATGTTGTCCTGGAGAGCTTGCAGAGCACTGGGGAAAGGCAGGCAGAGAATTCACTGCTAGCACCTTCTCTGTGCCTGGGAAACAGAAGTGTTCACATTGCTTCGCAGAATCGCTTTTGTGCAGAAAACAGTAACACTTGTTCAGAACGAAAGAAAGCACAGAGCCCCAGATTTTATGTTGTCCTGGAGAGCTTGCAGAGCACTGGGGAAAGGCAGGCAGAGAATTCCCTGCTAGCACCTTCTCTGTGCCTGGGAAACAGAAGTGTTCACATTGCTTCGCAGAATCGCTTTTGTGCAGAAAACAGTAACACTTGTTCAGACGAAAGAAAGCACAGAGCCCCAGATTTTATGTTGTCCTGGAGAGCTTGCAGAGCACTGGGGAAAGGCAGGCAGAGAATTCCCTGCTAGCACCTTCTCTGTGCCTGGGAAACAGAAGTGTTCACATTGCTTCGCAGAATCGCTTTTGTGCAGAAAACAGTAACACTTGTTCACAACGAAAGAAAGCACAGAGCCCCAGATTTTATGTTGTCCTGGAGAGCTTGCAGAGCACTGGGGAAAAGCAGGCAGAGAATTCCCTGCTAGCACCTTCTCTGTTCCTGGGAAACAGAAGTGTTCACATTGCTTCGCAGAATCGCTTTTGTGCAGAAAACAGTAACACTTGTTCAGAACGAAAGAAAGCACAGAGCCCCAGATTTTATGTTGTCCTGGAGAGCTTGCAGAGCACTGGGGAAAGGCAGGCAGAGAATTCCCTGCTAGCACCTTCTCTGTTCCTGGGAAACAGAAGTGTTCACATTGCTTCGCAGAATCGCTTTTGTGCAGAAAACAGTAACACTTGTTCAGACGAAAGAAAGCACAGAGCCCCAGATTTTATGTTGTCCTGGAGAGCTTGCAGAGCACTGGGGAAAGGCAGGCAGAGAATTCCCTGCTAGCACCTTCTCTGTGCCTGTTCACATTGCATCGCAGAATCGCTTTTGTGCAGAAAACAGTAACACTTGTTCAGAACGAAAGAAAGCACAGAGCCCCAGATTTTATGTTGTCCTGGAGAGATTGCAGAGCACTGGGGAAAAGCAGGCAGAGAATTCCCTGCTAGCACGTTCTCTGTTCCTGGGAAACAGAAGTGTTCACATTGCTTCGCAGAATCGCTTTTGTGCAGAAAACAGTAACAGTTGTTCAGAACGAAAGAAAGCACAGAGCCCCAGATTTTATGTTGTCCTGGAGAGCTTGCAGAGCACTGGGGAAAGGCAGGCAGAGAATTCCCTGCTAGCACCTTCTCTGTTCCTGGGAAACAGAAGTGTTCACATTGCTTCGCAGAATCGCTTTTGTGCAGAAAACAGTAACACTTGTTCAGACGAAAGAAAGCACAGAGCCCCAGATTTTATGTTGTCCTGGAGAGCTTGCAGAGCACTGGGGAAAGGCAGGCAGAGAATTCCCTGCTAGCACCTTCTCTGTGCCTGGGAAACAGAAGTGTTCACGTTGCTTCGCAGAATCGCTTTTGTGCAGAAAACAGTAACACTTGTTCAGACGAAAGAAAGCACAGAGCCCCAGATTTTATGTTGTCCTGGAGAGCTTGCAGAGCACTGGGGAAAGGCAGGCAGAGAATTCCCTGCTAGCACCTTCTCTGTGCCTGGGAAGCAGAAGTGTTCCCATTGCTTCGCAGAATCGCTTTTGTGCAGAAAACAGTAACACTTGTTCACAACGAAAGAAAGCACAGAGCCCCAGATTTTATGTTGTCCTGGAGAGCTTGCAGAGCACTGGGGAAAGGCAGGCAGAGAATTCCCTGCTAGCACCTTCTCTGTGCCTGGGAAACAGAAGTGTTCACATTGCTTCGCAGAATCGCTTTTGTGCAGAAAACAGTAACACTTGTTCACAACGAAAGAAAGCACAGAGCCCCAGATTTTATGTTGTCCTGGAGAGCTTGCAGAGCACTGGGGAAAAGCAGGCAGAGAATTCCCTGCTAGCACCTTCTCTGTGCCTGGGAAACAGAATTGTTCACATTGCTTCGCAGAATCGCTTTTGTGCAGAAAACAGTAACACTTGTTCACAACGAAAGAAAGCACAGAGCCCCAGATTTGCTGTTGTCCTGGAGAGCTTGCAGAGCACTGGGGAAAGGCAGGCAGAGAATTCCCTGCTAGCACCTTCTCTGTGCCTGTTCACATTGCTTCGCAGAATCGCTTTTGTGCAGAAAACAGTAACACTTGTTCAGAACGAAAGAAAGCACAGAGCCCCAGATTTTATGTTGTCCTGGAGAGATTGCAGAGCACTGGGGAAAAGCAGGCAGAGAATTCCCTGCTAGCACCTTCTCTGTGCCTGGGAAACAGAAGTGTTCACATTGCTTCGCAGAATCGCTTTTGTGCAGAAAACAGTAACACTTGTTCAGAACGAAAGAAAGCACAGAGCCCCAGATTTTATGTTGTCCTGGAGAGCTTGCAGAGCACTGGGGAAAGGCAGGCAGAGAATTCCCTGCTAGCACCTTCTCTGTTCCTGGGAAACAGAAGTGTTCACATTGCTTCGCAGAATCGCTTTTGTGCAGAAAACAGTAACACTTGTTCAGACGAAAGAAAGCACAGAGCCGCAGATTTGCTGTTGTCCTGGAGAGCTTGCAGAGCACTGGGGAAAGGCAGGCAGAGAATTCCCTGCTAGCACCTTCTCTGTGCCTGGGAAGCAGAAGTGTTCACATTGCTTCGCAGAATCGCTTTTGTGCAGAAAACAGTAACACTTGTTCAGAATGAAAGAAAGCATAGAGCCCCAGATTTGCTGTTGTCCTGGAGAGCTTGCAGAGCACTGGGGAAAGGCAGGCAGAGAATTCCCTGCTAGCACCTTCTCTGTGCCTGTTCACATTGCTTCGCAGAATCGCTTTTGTGCAGAAAACAGTAACACTTGTTCAGAACGAAAGAAAGCACAGAGCCCCAGATTTTATGTTGTCCTGGAGAGCTTGCAGAGCACTGGGGAAAAGCAGGCAGAGAATTCCCTGCTAGCACCTTCTCTGTGCCTGTTCACATTGCTTCGCAGAATCGCTTTTGTGCAGAAAACAGTAACACTTGTTCAGACGAAAGAAAGCACAGAGCCCCAGATTTTATGTTGTCCTGGAGAGCTTGCAGAGCACTGGGGAAAGGCAGGCAGAGAATTCCCTGCTAGCACCTTCTCTGTGCCTGGGAAACAGAAGTGTTCACATTGCTTCGCAGAATCACTTTTGTGCAGAAAACAGTAACACTTGTTCAGAACGAAAGAAAGCACAGAGCCCGAGATTCTATCTTGTCCTGGAGAGCTTGCAGAGCACTGGGGAAAAGCAGGCAGAGAATTCCCTGCTAGCACCTTCTCTGTGCCTGGGAAACAGAAGTGTTCACATTGCTTCGCAGAATCGCTTTTGTGCAGAAAACAGTAACACTTGTTCAGAACGAAAGAAAGCACAGAGCCCCAGATTTTATGTTGTCCTGGAGAGCTTGCAGAGCACTGGGGAAAGGCAGGCAGAGAATTCCCTGCTAGCACCTTCTCTGTTCCTGGGAAACAGAAGTGTTCACATTGCTTCGCAGAATCGCTTTTGTGCAGAAAACAGTAACACTTGTTCAGAACGAAAGAAAGCACAGAGCCCCAGATTTTATGTTGTCCTGGAGAGCTTGCAGAGCACTGGGGAAAGGCAGGCAGAGAATTCCCTGCTAGCACCTTCTCTGTTCTTGGGAAACAGAAGTGTTCACATTGCTTCGCAGAATCGCTTTTGTGCAGAAAACAGTAACACTTGTTCAGACGAAAGAAAGCACAGAGCCCCAGATTTTACGTTGTCCTGGAGAGCTTGCAGAGCACTGGGGAAAGGCAGGCAGAGAATTCCCTGCTAGCACCTTCTCTGTGCCTGGGAAACAGAAGTGTTCACATTGCTTCGCAGAATCGCTTTTGTGCAGAAAACAGTAACACTTGTTCACAACGAAAGAAAGCACAGAGCCCCAGATTTGCTGTTGTCCTGGAGAGCTTGCAGAGCACTGGGGAAAGGCAGGCAGAGAATTCCCTGCTAGCACCTTCTCTGTGCCTGTTCACATTGCTTCGCAGAATCGCTTTTGTGCACAAAACAGTAACACTTGTTCAGAACGAAAGAAAGCACAGAGCCCCAGATTTTATGTTGTCCTGGAGAGATTGCAGAGCACTGGGGAAAGGCAGGCAGAGAATTCCCTGCTAGCACCTTCTCTGTTCCTGGGAAACAGAAGTGTTCACATTGCTTCGCAGAATCGCTTTTGTGCAGAAAACAGTAACACTTGTTCAGAACGAAAGAAAGCACAGAGCCCCAGATTTTATGTTGTCCTGGAGAGCTTGCAGAGCACTGGGGAAAGGCAGGCAGAGAATTCCCTGCTAGCACCTTCTCTGTTCCTGGGAAACAGAAGTGTTCACATTGCTTCGCAGAATCACTTTTGTGCAGAAAACAGTAACACTTGTTCAGAACGAAAGAAAGCACAGAGCCCCAGATTCTATGTTGTCCTGGAGAGCTTGCAGAGCACTGGGGAAAAGCAGGCAGAGAATTCCCTGCTAGCACCTTCTCTGTGCCTGGGAAACAGAAGTGTTCAGATTGCTTCGCAGAATCGCTTTTGTGCAGAAAACAGTAACACTTGTTCAGAATGAAAGAAAGCACAGAGCCCCAGATTTGCTGTTGTCCTGGAGAGCTTGCAGAGCACTGGGGAAAGGCAGGCAGAGAATTCCCTGCTAGCACCTTCTCTGTGCCTGTTCACATTGCTTCACAGAATCGCTTTTGTGCAGAAAACAGTAACACTTGTTCAGAACGAAAGAAAGCACAGAGCCCCAGATTTTATGTTGTCCTGGAGAGATTGCAGAGCACTGGGGAAAAGCAGGCAGAGAATTCCCTGCTAGCACGTTCTCTGTTCCTGGGAAACAGAAGTGTTCACATTGCTTCGCAGAATCGCTTTTGTGCAGAAAACAGTAACACTTGTTCAGAACGAAAGAAAGCACAGAGCCCCAGATTTTATGTTGTCCTGGAGAGCTTGCAGAGCACTGGGGAAAGGCAGGCAGAGAATTCCCTGCTAGCACGTTCTCTGTTCCTGGGAAACAGAAGTGTTCACATTGCTTCGCAGAATCGCTTTTGTGCAGAAAACAATAACACTTGTTCAGAACGAAAGAAAGCACAGAGCCCCAGATTCTATGTTGTCCTGGAGAGCTTGCAGAGCACTGGGGAAAAGCAGGCAGAGAATTCCCTGCTAGCACCTTCTCTGTGCCTGGGAAGCAGAAGTGTTCCCATTGCTTCGCAGAATCGCTTTTGTGCAGAAAACAGTAACACTTGTTCAGAACGAAAGAAAGCACAGAGCCCCAGATTCTATGTTGTCCTGGAGAGCTTGCAGAGCACTGGGGAAAAGCAGGCAGAGAATTCCCTGCTAGCACCTTCTCTGTGCCTGGGAAACAGAAGTGTTCACATTGCTTCGCAGAATCGCTTTTGTGCAGAAAACAGTAACACTTGTTCAGAACGAAAGAAAGCACAGAGCCCCAGATTTTATGTTGTCCTGGAGAGCTTGCAGAGCACTGGGGAAAGGCAGGCAGAGAATTCCCTGCTAGCACCTTCTCTGTGCCTGTTCACATTGCTTCGCAGAATCGCTTTTGTGCAGAAAACAGTAACACTTGTTCAGAACGAAAGAAAGCACAGAGCCCCAGATTTTATGTTGTCCTGGAGAGCTTGCAGAGCACTGGGGAAAGGCAGGCAGAGAATTCCCTGCTAGCACCTTCTCTGTGCCTGGGAAGCAGAAGTGTTCACATTGCTTCGCAGAATCACTTTTGTGCAGAAAACAGTAACACTTGTTCAGAACGAAAGAAAGCACAGAGCCCCAGATTTTATGTTGTCCTGGAGAGCTTGCAGAGCACTGGGGAAAGGCAGGCAGAGAATTCCCTGCTAGCACCTTCTCTGTTCCTGGGAAACAGAAGTGTTCACATTGCTTCGCAGAATCGCTTTTGTGCAGAAAACAGTAACACTTGTTCAGAACGAAAGAAAGCACAGAGCCGCAGATTTGCTGTTGTCCTGGAGAGCTTGCAGAGCACTGGGGAAAGGCAGGCAGAGAATTCCCTGCTAGCACCTTCTCTGTGCCTGGGAAGCAGAAGTGTTCACATTGCTTCGCAGAATCGCTTTTGTGCAGAAAACAGTAACACTTGTTCAGAATGAAAGAAAGCATAGAGCCCCAGATTTGCTGTTGTCCTGGAGAGCTTGCAGAGCACTGGGGAAAGGCAGGCAGAGAATTCCCTGCTAGCACCTTCTCTGTGCCTGTTCACATTGCTTCGCAGAATCGCTTTTGTGCAGAAAACAGTAACACTTGTTCAGAACGAAAGAAAGCACAGAGCCCCAGATTTTATGTTGTCCTGGAGAGCTTGCAGAGCACTGGGGAAAAGCAGGCAGAGAATTCCCTGCTAGCACCTTCTCTGTGCCTGTTCACATTGCTTCGCAGAATCGCTTTTGTGCAGAAAACAGTAACACTTGTTCAGACGAAAGAAAGCACAGAGCCCCAGATTTTATGTTGTCCTGGAGAGCTTGCAGAGCACTGGGGAAAGGCAGGCAGAGAATTCCCTGCTAGCACCTTCTCTGTGCCTGGGAAGCAGAAGTGTTCACATTGCTTCGCAGAATCACTTTTGTGCAGAAAACAGTAACACTTGTTCAGAACGAAAGAAAGCACAGAGCCCGAGATTCTATCTTGTCCTGGAGAGCTTGCAGAGCACTGGGGAAAAGCAGGCAGAGAATTCCCTGCTAGCACCTTCTCTGTGCCTGGGAAACAGAAGTGTTCACATTGCTTCGCAGAATCGCTTTTGTGCAGAAAACAGTAACACTTGTTCAGAACGAAAGAAAGCACAGAGCCCCAGATTTTATGTTGTCCTGGAGAGCTTGCAGAGCACTGGGGAAAGGCAGGCAGAGAATTCCCTGCTAGCACCTTCTCTGTTCCTGGGAAACAGAAGTGTTCACATTGCTTCGCAGAATCGCTTTTGTGCAGAAAACAGTAACACTTGTTCAGAACGAAAGAAAGCACAGAGCCCCAGATTTTATGTTGTCCTGGAGAGCTTGCAGAGCACTGGGGAAAGGCAGGCAGAGAATTCCCTGCTAGCACCTTCTCTGTTCTTGGGAAACAGAAGTGTTCACATTGCTTCGCAGAATCGCTTTTGTGCAGAAAACAGTAACACTTGTTCAGACGAAAGAAAGCACAGAGCCCCAGATTTTACGTTGTCCTGGAGAGCTTGCAGAGCACTGGGGAAAGGCAGGCAGAGAATTCCCTGCTAGCACCTTCTCTGTGCCTGGGAAACAGAAGTGTTCACATTGCTTCGCAGAATCGCTTTTGTGCAGAAAACAGTAACACTTGTTCACAACGAAAGAAAGCACAGAGCCCCAGATTTGCTGTTGTCCTGGAGAGCTTGCAGAGCACTGGGGAAAGGCAGGCAGAGAATTCCCTGCTAGCACCTTCTCTGTGCCTGTTCACATTGCTTCGCAGAATCGCTTTTGTGCACAAAACAGTAACACTTGTTCAGAACGAAAGAAAGCACAGAGCCCCAGATTTTATGTTGTCCTGGAGAGATTGCAGAGCACTGGGGAAAGGCAGGCAGAGAATTCCCTGCTAGCACCTTCTCTGTTCCTGGGAAACAGAAGTGTTCACATTGCTTCGCAGAATCGCTTTTGTGCAGAAAACAGTAACACTTGTTCAGAACGAAAGAAAGCACAGAGCCCCAGATTTTATGTTGTCCTGGAGAGCTTGCAGAGCACTGGGGAAAGGCAGGCAGAGAATTCCCTGCTAGCACCTTCTCTGTTCCTGGGAAACAGAAGTGTTCACATTGCTTCGCAGAATCACTTTTGTGCAGAAAACAGTAACACTTGTTCAGAACGAAAGAAAGCACAGAGCCCCAGATTCTATGTTGTCCTGGAGAGCTTGCAGAGCACTGGGGAAAAGCAGGCAGAGAATTCCCTGCTAGCACCTTCTCTGTGCCTGGGAAACAGAAGTGTTCAGATTGCTTCGCAGAATCGCTTTTGTGCAGAAAACAGTAACACTTGTTCAGAATGAAAGAAAGCACAGAGCCCCAGATTTGCTGTTGTCCTGGAGAGCTTGCAGAGCACTGGGGAAAGGCAGGCAGAGAATTCCCTGCTAGCACCTTCTCTGTGCCTGTTCACATTGCTTCGCAGAATCGCTTTTGTGCAGAAAACAGTAACACTTGTTCAGAACGAAAGAAAGCACAGAGCCCCAGATTTTATGTTGTCCTGGAGAGATTGCAGAGCACTGGGGAAAAGCAGGCAGAGAATTCCCTGCTAGCACGTTCTCTGTTCCTGGGAAACAGAAGTGTTCACATTGCTTCGCAGAATCGCTTTTGTGCAGAAAACAGTAACACTTGTTCAGAACGAAAGAAAGCACAGAGCCCCAGATTTTATGTTGTCCTGGAGAGCTTGCAGAGCACTGGGGAAAGGCAGGCAGAGAATTCCCTGCTAGCACGTTCTCTTTTCCTGGGAAATAGAAGTGTTCACATTGCTTCGCAGAATCGCTTTTGTGCAGAAAACAATAACACTTGTTCAGAACGAAAGAAAGCACAGAGCCCCAGATTCTATGTTGTCCTGGAGAGCTTGCAGAGCACTGGGGAAAAGCAGGCAGAGAATTCCCTGCTAGCACCTTCTCTGTGCCTGGGAAGCAGAAGTGTTCCCATTGCTTCGCAGAATCGCTTTTGTGCAGAAAACAGTAACACTTGTTCAGAACGAAAGAAAGCACAGAGCCCCAGATTCTATGTTGTCCTGGAGAGCTTGCAGAGCACTGGGGAAAAGCAGGCAGAGAATTCCCTGCTAGCACCTTCTCTGTGCCTGGGAAACAGAAGTGTTCACATTGCTTCGCAGAATCGCTTTTGTGCAGAAAACAGTAACACTTGTTCAGAACGAAAGAAAGCACAGAGCCCCAGATTTTATGTTGTCCTGGAGAGCTTGCAGAGCACTGGGGAAAGGCAGGCAGAGAATTCCCTGCTAGCACCTTCTCTGTGCCTGTTCACATTGCTTCGCAGAATCGCTTTTGTGCAGAAAACAGTAACACTTGTTCAGAACGAAAGAAAGCACAGAGCCCCAGATTTTATGTTGTCCTGGAGAGCTTGCAGAGCACTGGGGAAAGGCAGGCAGAGAATTCCCTGCTAGCACCTTCTCTGTGCCTGGGAAGCAGAAGTGTTCACATTGCTTCGCAGAATCACTTTTGTGCAGAAAACAGTAACACTTGTTCAGAACGAAAGAAAGCACAGAGCCCCAGATTTTATGTTGTCCTGGAGAGCTTGCAGAGCACTGGGGAAAGGCAGGCAGAGAATTCCCTGCTAGCACCTTCTCTGTTCCTGGGAAACAGAAGTGTTCACATTGCTTCGCAGAATCGCTTTTGTTCAGAAAACAGTAACACTTGTTCAGAACGAAAGAAAGCACAGAGCCCCAGATTTTATGTTGTCCTGGAGAACTTGCAGAGCACTGGGGAAAAGCAGGCAGAGAATTCCCTGCTAGCACCTTCTCTGTTCCTGGGAAACAGAAGTGTTCACATTGCTTCGCAGAATCGCTTTTGTGCAGAAAACAGTAACACTTGTTCAGACGAAAGAAAGCACAGAGCCCCAGATTTTATGTTGTCCTGGAGAGCTTGCAGAGCACTGGGGAAAGGCAGGCAGAGAATTCCCTGCTAGCACCTTCTCTGTGCCTGGGAAACAGAAGTGTTCACATTGCTTCGCAGAATCGCTTTTGTGCAGAAAACAGTAACACTTGTTCACAACGAAAGAAAGCACAGAGCCCCAGATTTTATGTTGTCCTGGAGAGCTTGCAGAGCACTGGGGAAAAGCAGGCAGAGAATTCCCTGCTAGCACCTTCTCTGTTCCTGGGAAACAGAAGTGTTCACATTGCTTCGCAGAATCGCTTTTGTGCAGAAAACAGTAACACTTGTTCAGAACGAAAGAAAGCACAGAGCCCCAGATTTTATGTTGTCCTGGAGAGCTTGCAGAGCACTGGGGAAAGGCAGGCAGAGAATTCCCTGCTAGCACCTTCTCTGTTCCTGGGAAACAGAAGTGTTCACATTGCTTCGCAGAATCGCTTTTGTGCAGAAAACAGTAACACTTGTTCAGAACGAAAGAAAGCACAGAGCCCCAGATTTTATGTTGTCCTGGAGAGCTTGCAGAGCACTGGGGAAAGGCAGGCAGAGAATTCCCTGCTAGCACCTTCTCTGTTCTTGGGAAACAGAAGTGTTCACATTGCTTCGCAGAATCGCTTTTGTGCAGAAAACAGTAACACTTGTTCAGACGAAAGAAAGCACAGAGCCCCAGATTTTACGTTGTCCTGGAGAGCTTGCAGAGCACTGGGGAAAGGCAGGCAGAGAATTCCCTGCTAGCACCTTCTCTGTGCCTGGGAAACAGAAGTGTTCACATTGCTTCGCAGAATCGCTTTTGTGCAGAAAACAGTAACACTTGTTCACAACGAAAGAAAGCACAGAGCCCCAGATTTGCTGTTGTCCTGGAGAGCTTGCAGAGCACTGGGGAAAGGCAGGCAGAGAATTCCCTGCTAGCACCTTCTCTGTGCCTGTTCACATTGCTTCGCAGAATCGCTTTTGTGCACAAAACAGTAACACTTGTTCAGAACGAAAGAAAGCACAGAGCCCCAGATTTTATGTTGTCCTGGAGAGATTGCAGAGCACTGGGGAAAGGCAGGCAGAGAATTCCCTGCTAGCACCTTCTCTGTTCCTGGGAAACAGAAGTGTTCACATTGCTTCGCAGAATCGCTTTTGTGCAGAAAACAGTAACACTTGTTCAGAACGAAAGAAAGCACAGAGCCCCAGATTTTATGTTGTCCTGGAGAGCTTGCAGAGCACTGGGGAAAGGCAGGCAGAGAATTCCCTGCTAGCACCTTCTCTGTTCCTGGGAAACAGAAGTGTTCACATTGCTTCGCAGAATCACTTTTGTGCAGAAAACAGTAACACTTGTTCAGAACGAAAGAAAGCACAGAGCCCCAGATTCTATGTTGTCCTGGAGAGCTTGCAGAGCACTGGGGAAAAGCAGGCAGAGAATTCCCTGCTAGCACCTTCTCTGTGCCTGGGAAACAGAAGTGTTCAGATTGCTTCGCAGAATCGCTTTTGTGCAGAAAACAGTAACACTTGTTCAGAATGAAAGAAAGCACAGAGCCCCAGATTTGCTGTTGTCCTGGAGAGCTTGCAGAGCACTGGGGAAAGGCAGGCAGAGAATTCCCTGCTAGCACCTTCTCTGTGCCTGTTCACATTGCTTCGCAGAATCGCTTTTGTGCAGAAAACAGTAACACTTGTTCAGAACGAAAGAAAGCACAGAGCCCCAGATTTTATGTTGTCCTGGAGAGATTGCAGAGCACTGGGGAAAAGCAGGCAGAGAATTCCCTGCTAGCACGTTCTCTGTTCCTGGGAAACAGAAGTGTTCACATTGCTTCGCAGAATCGCTTTTGTGCAGAAAACAGTAACACTTGTTCAGAACGAAAGAAAGCACAGAGCCCCAGATTTTATGTTGTCCTGGAGAGCTTGCAGAGCACTGGGGAAAGGCAGGCAGAGAATTCCCTGCTAGCACGTTCTCTTTTCCTGGGAAACAGAAGTGTTCACATTGCTTCGCAGAATCGCTTTTGTGCAGAAAACAATAACACTTGTTCAGAACGAAAGAAAGCACAGAGCCCCAGATTCTATGTTGTCCTGGAGAGCTTGCAGAGCACTGGGGAAAAGCAGGCAGAGAATTCCCTGCTAGCACCTTCTCTGTGCCTGGGAAGCAGAAGTGTTCCCATTGCTTCGCAGAATCGCTTTTGTGCAGAAAACAGTAACACTTGTTCAGAACGAAAGAAAGCACAGAGCCCCAGATTCTATGTTGTCCTGGAGAGCTTGCAGAGCACTGGGGAAAAGCAGGCAGAGAATTCCCTGCTAGCACCTTCTCTGTGCCTGGGAAACAGAAGTGTTCACATTGCTTCGCAGAATCGCTTTTGTGCAGAAAACAGTAACACTTGTTCAGAACGAAAGAAAGCACAGAGCCCCAGATTTTATGTTGTCCTGGAGAGCTTGCAGAGCACTGGGGAAAGGCAGGCAGAGAATTCCCTGCTAGCACCTTCTCTGTGCCTGTTCACATTGCTTCGCAGAATCGCTTTTGTGCAGAAAACAGTAACACTTGTTCAGAACGAAAGAAAGCACAGAGCCCCAGATTTTATGTTGTCCTGGAGAGCTTGCAGAGCACTGGGGAAAGGCAGGCAGAGAATTCCCTGCTAGCACCTTCTCTGTGCCTGGGAAGCAGAAGTGTTCACATTGCTTCGCAGAATCACTTTTGTGCAGAAAACAGTAACACTTGTTCAGAACGAAAGAAAGCACAGAGCCCCAGATTTTATGTTGTCCTGGAGAGCTTGCAGAGCACTGGGGAAAGGCAGGCAGAGAATTCCCTGCTAGCACCTTCTCTGTTCCTGGGAAACAGAAGTGTTCACATTGCTTCGCAGAATCGCTTTTGTTCAGAAAACAGTAACACTTGTTCACAACGAAAGAAAGCACAGAGCCCCAGATTTTATGTTGTCCTGGAGAACTTGCAGAGCACTGGGGAAAAGCAGGCAGAGAATTCCCTGCTAGCACCTTCTCTGTTCCTGGGAAACAGAAGTGTTCACATTGCTTCGCAGAATCGCTTTTGTGCAGAAAACAGTAACACTTGTTCAGACGAAAGAAAGCACAGAGCCCCAGATTTTATGTTGTCCTGGAGAGCTTGCAGAGCACTGGGGAAAGGCAGGCAGAGAATTCCCTGCTAGCACCTTCTCTGTGCCTGGGAAACAGAAGTGTTCACATTGCTTCGCAGAATCGCTTTTGTGCAGAAAACAGTAACACTTGTTCACAACGAAAGAAAGCACAGAGCCCCAGATTTTATGTTGTCCTGGAGAGCTTGCAGAGCACTGGGGAAAAGCAGGCAGAGAATTCCCTGCTAGCACCTTCTCTGTTCCTGGGAAACAGAAGTGTTCACATTGCTTCGCAGAATCGCTTTTGTGCAGAAAACAGTAACACTTGTTCAGAACGAAAGAAAGCACAGAGCCCCAGATTTTATGTTGTCCTGGAGAGCTTGCAGAGCACTGGGGAAAGGCAGGCAGAGAATTCCCTGCTAGCACCTTCTCTGTTCCTGGGAAACAGAAGTGTTCACATTGCTTCGCAGAATCGCTTTTGTGCAGAAAACAGTAACACTTGTTCAGACGAAAGAAAGCACAGAGCCCCAGATTTTATGTTGTCCTGGAGAGCTTGCAGAGCACTGGGGAAAGGCAGGCAGAGAATTCCCTGCTAGCACCTTCTTTGTGCCTGTTCACATTCCTTCGCAGAATCGCTTTTGTGCAGAAAACAGTAACACTTGTTCAGACGAAAGAAAGCACAGAGCCCCAGATTTTATGTTGTCCTGGAGAGCTTGCAGAGCACTGGGGAAAGGCAGGCAGAGAATTCCCTGCTAGCACCTTCTCTGTGCCTGGGAAGCAGAAGTGTTCACATTGCTTCGCAGAATCACTTTTGTGCAGAAAACAGTAACACTTGTTCAGAACGAAAGAAAGCACAGAGCCCCAGATTTGCTGTTGTCCTGGAGAGCTTGCAGAGCACTGGGGAAAGGCAGGCAGAGAATTCCCTGCTAGCACCTTCTCTGTGCCTGGGAAACAGAAGTGTTCACATTGCTTCGCAGAATCGCTTTTGTGCAGAAAACAGTAACACTTGTTCACAACGAAAGAAAGCACAGAGCCCCAGATTTTATGTTGTCCTGGAGAGCTTGCAGAGCACTGGGGAAAAGCAGGCAGAGAATTCCCTGCTAGCACGTTCTCTGTGCCTGGGAAACAGAAGTGTTCACATTGCTTCGCAGAATCGCTTTTGTGAAGAAAACAGTAACACTTGTTCAGAACGAAAGAAAGCACAGAGCCCCAGATTTTATGTTGTCCTGGAGAGCTTGCAGAGCACTGGGGAAAGGCAGGCAGAGAATTCCCTGCTAGCACCTTCTCTGTTCCTGGGAAACAGAAGTGTTCACATTGCTTTGCAGAATCGCTTTTGTGCAGAAAACAGTAACACTTGTTCAGACGAAAGAAAGCACAGAGCCCCAGATTTTATGTTGTCCTGGAGAGCTTGCAGAGCACTGGGGAAAGGCAGGCAGAGAATTCCCTGCTAGCACCTTCTCTGTGCCTGGGAAACAGAAGTGTTCACATTGCTTCGCAGAATCGCTTTTGTGCAGAAAACAGTAACACTTGTTCAGAACGAAAGAAAGCACAGAGCCCCAGATTTTATGTTGTCCTGGAGAGCTTGCAGAGCACTGGGGAAAGGCAGGCAGAGAATTCCCTGCTAGCACCTTCTCTGTGCCTGGGAAACAGAAGTGTTCACATTGCTTCGCAGAATCGCTTTTGTGCAGAAAACAGTAACACTTGTTCAGAACGAAAGAAAGCACAGAGCCCCAGATTTTATGTTGTCCTGGAGAGCTTGCAGAGCACTGGGGAAAGGCAGGCAGAGAATTCCCTGCTAGCACCTTCTCTGTGCCTGTTCACATTGCTTCGCAGAATCGCTTTTGTGCAGAAAACAGTAACACTTGTTCAGAACGAAAGAAAGCACAGAGCCCCAGATTTTATGTTGTCCTGGAGAGCTTGCAGAGCACTGGGGAAAGGCAGGCAGAGAATTCCCTGCTAGCACCTTCTCTGTGCCTGGGAAGCAGAAGTGTTCACATTGCTTCGCAGAATCACTTTTGTGCAGAAAACAGTAACACTTGTTCAGAACGAAAGAAAGCACAGAGCCCCAGATTCTATGTTGTCCTGGAGAGCTTGCAGAGCACTGGGGAAAAGCAGGCAGAGAATTCCCTGCTAGCACCTTCTCTGTGCCTGGGAAACAGAAGTGTTCACATTGCTTCGCAGAATCGCTTTTGTGCAGAAAACAGTAACACTTGTTCAGAACGAAAGAAAGCACAGAGCCCCAGATTTTATGTTGTCCTGGAGAGCTTGCAGAGCACTGGGGAAAGGCAGGCAGAGAATTCCCTGCTAGCACCTTCTCTGTGCCTGTTCACATTGCTTCGCAGAATCGCTTTTGTGCAGAAAACAGTAACACTTGTTCAGAACGAAAGAAAGCACAGAGCCCCAGATTTTATGTTGTCCTGGAGAGCTTGCAGAGCACTGGGGAAAGGCAGGCAGAGAATTCCCTGCTAGCACCTTCTCTGTGCCTGGGAAGCAGAAGTGTTCACATTGCTTCGCAGAATCACTTTTGTGCAGAAAACAGTAACACTTGTTCAGAACGAAAGAAAGCACAGAGCCCCAGATTTTATGTTGTCCTGGAGAGCTTGCAGAGCACTGGGGAAAGGCAGGCAGAGAATTCCCTGCTAGCACCTTCTCTGTTCCTGGGAAACAGAAGTGTTCACATTGCTTCGCAGAATCGCTTTTGTTCAGAAAACAGTAACACTTGTTCACAACGAAAGAAAGCACAGAGCCCCAGATTTTATGTTGTCCTGGAGAACTTGCAGAGCACTGGGGAAAAGCAGGCAGAGAATTCCCTGCTAGCACCTTCTCTGTTCCTGGGAAACAGAAGTGTTCACATTGCTTCGCAGAATCGCTTTTGTGCAGAAAACAGTAACACTTGTTCAGACGAAAGAAAGCACAGAGCCCCAGATTTTATGTTGTCCTGGAGAGCTTGCAGAGCACTGGGGAAAGGCAGGCAGAGAATTCCCTGCTAGCACCTTCTCTGTGCCTGGGAAACAGAAGTGTTCACATTGCTTCGCAGAATCGCTTTTGTGCAGAAAACAGTAACACTTGTTCACAACGAAAGAAAGCACAGAGCCCCAGATTTTATGTTGTCCTGGAGAGCTTGCAGAGCACTGGGGAAAAGCAGGCAGAGAATTCCCTGCTAGCACCTTCTCTGTTCCTGGGAAACAGAAGTGTTCACATTGCTTCGCAGAATCGCTTTTGTGCAGAAAACAGTAACACTTGTTCAGAACGAAAGAAAGCACAGAGCCCCAGATTTTATGTTGTCCTGGAGAGCTTGCAGAGCACTGGGGAAAGGCAGGCAGAGAATTCCCTGCTAGCACCTTCTCTGTTCCTGGGAAACAGAAGTGTTCACATTGCTTCGCAGAATCGCTTTTGTGCAGAAAACAGTAACACTTGTTCAGACGAAAGAAAGCACAGAGCCCCAGATTTTATGTTGTCCTGGAGAGCTTGCAGAGCACTGGGGAAAGGCAGGCAGAGAATTCCCTGCTAGCACCTTCTTTGTGCCTGTTCACATTCCTTCGCAGAATCGCTTTTGTGCAGAAAACAGTAACACTTGTTCAGACGAAAGAAAGCACAGAGCCCCAGATTTTATGTTGTCCTGGAGAGCTTGCAGAGCACTGGGGAAAGGCAGGCAGAGAATTCCCTGCTAGCACCTTCTCTGTGCCTGGGAAGCAGAAGTGTTCACATTGCTTCGCAGAATCACTTTTGTGCAGAAAACAGTAACACTTGTTCAGAACGAAAGAAAGCACAGAGCCCCAGATTTGCTGTTGTCCTGGAGAGCTTGCAGAGCACTGGGGAAAGGCAGGCAGAGAATTCCCTGCTAGCACCTTCTCTGTGCCTGGGAAACAGAAGTGTTCACATTGCTTCGCAGAATCGCTTTTGTGCAGAAAACAGTAACACTTGTTCACAACGAAAGAAAGCACAGAGCCCCAGATTTTATGTTGTCCTGGAGAGCTTGCAGAGCACTGGGGAAAAGCAGGCAGAGAATTCCCTGCTAGCACGTTCTCTGTGCCTGGGAAACAGAAGTGTTCACATTGCTTCGCAGAATCGCTTTTGTGAAGAAAACAGTAACACTTGTTCAGAACGAAAGAAAGCACAGAGCCCCAGATTTTATGTTGTCCTGGAGAGCTTGCAGAGCACTGGGGAAAGGCAGGCAGAGAATTCCCTGCTAGCACCTTCTCTGTTCCTGGGAAACAGAAGTGTTCACATTGCTTTGCAGAATCGCTTTTGTGCAGAAAACAGTAACACTTGTTCAGACGAAAGAAAGCACAGAGCCCCAGATTTTATGTTGTCCTGGAGAGCTTGCAGAGCACTGGGGAAAGGCAGGCAGAGAATTCCCTGCTAGCACCTTCTCTGTGCCTGGGAAACAGAAGTGTTCACATTGCTTCGCAGAATCGCTTTTGTGCAGAAAACAGTAACACTTGTTCAGAACGAAAGAAAGCACAGAGCCCCAGATTTTATGTTGTCCTGGAGAGCTTGCAGAGCACTGGGGAAAGGCAGGCAGAGAATTCCCTGCTAGCACCTTCTCTGTGCCTGGGAAACAGAAGTGTTCACATTGCTTCGCAGAATCGCTTTTGTGCAGAAAACAGTAACACTTGTTCAGAACGAAAGAAAGCACAGAGCCCCAGATTTTATGTTGTCCTGGAGAGCTTGCAGAGCACTGGGGAAAGGCAGGCAGAGAATTCCCTGCTAGCACCTTCTCTGTGCCTGTTCACATTGCTTCGCAGAATCGCTTTTGTGCAGAAAACAGTAACACTTGTTCAGAACGAAAGAAAGCACAGAGCCCCAGATTTTATGTTGTCCTGGAGAGCTTGCAGAGCACTGGGGAAAGGCAGGCAGAGAATTCCCTGCTAGCACCTTCTCTGTGCCTGGGAAGCAGAAGTGTTCACATTGCTTCGCAGAATCACTTTTGTGCAGAAAACAGTAACACTTGTTCAGAACGAAAGAAAGCACAGAGCCCCAGATTTTATGTTGTCCTGGAGAGCTTGCAGAGCACTGGGGAAAGGCAGGCAGAGAATTCCCTGCTAGCACCTTCTCTGTTCCTGGGAAACAGAAGTGTTCACATCGCTTCGCAGAATCGCTTTTGTTCAGAAAACAGTAACACTTGTTCACAACGAAAGAAAGCACAGAGCCCCAGATTTTATGTTGTCCTGGAGAACTTGCAGAGCACTGGGGAAAAGCAGGCAGAGAATTCCCTGCTAGCACCTTCTCTGTTCCTGGGAAACAGAAGTGTTCACATTGCTTCGCAGAATCGCTTTTGTGCAGAAAACAGTAACACTTGTTCAGACGAAAGAAAGCACAGAGCCCCAGATTTTATGTTGTCCTGGAGAGCTTGCAGAGCACTGGGGAAAGGCAGGCAGAGAATTCCCTGCTAGCACCTTCTCTGTGCCTGGGAAACAGAAGTGTTCACATTGCTTCGCAGAATCGCTTTTGTGCAGAAAACAGTAACACTTGTTCACAACGAAAGAAAGCACAGAGCCCCAGATTTTATGTTGTCCTGGAGAGCTTGCAGAGCACTGGGGAAAAGCAGGCAGAGAATTCCCTGCTAGCACCTTCTCTGTTCCTGGGAAACAGAAGTGTTCACATTGCTTCGCAGAATCGCTTTTGTGAGAAAACAGTAACACTTGTTCAGAACGAAAGAAAGCACAGAGCCCCAGATTTTATGTTGTCCTGGAGAGCTTGCAGAGCACTGGGGAAAGGCAGGCAGAGAATTCCCTGCTAGCACCTTCTCTGTTCCTGGGAAACAGAAGTGTTCACATTGCTTCGCAGAATCGCTTTTGTGCAGAAAACAGTAACACTTGTTCAGACGAAAGAAAGCACAGAGCCCCAGATTTTATGTTGTCCTGGAGAGCTTGCAGAGCACTGGGGAAAGGCAGGCAGAGAATTCCCTGCTAGCACCTTCTCTGTGCCTGTTCACATTCCTTCGCAGAATCGCTTTTGTGCAGAAAACAGTAACACTTGTTCAGACGAAAGAAAGCACAGAGCCCCAGATTTTATGTTGTCCTGGAGAGCTTGCAGAGCACTGGGGAAAGGCAGGCAGAGAATTCCCTGCTAGCACCTTCTCTGTGCCTGGGAAGCAGAAGTGTTCACATTGCTTCGCAGAATCGCTTTTGTGAAGAAAACAGTAACACTTGTTCACAACGAAAGAAAGCACAGAGCCCCAGATTTTATGTTGTCCTGGAGAGCTTGCAGAGCACTGGGGAAAGGCAGGCAGAGAATTCCCTGCTAGCACCTTCTCTGTTCCTGGGAAACAGAAGTGTTCACATTGCTTTGCAGAATCGCATTTGTGCAGAAAACAGTAACACTTGTTCAGACGAAAGAAAGCACAGAGCCCCAGATTTTATGTTGTCCTGGAGAGCTTGCAGAGCACTGGGGAAAGGCAGGCAGAGAATTCCCTGCTAGCACCTTCTCTGTGCCTGGGAAACAGAAGTGTTCACATTGCTTCGCAGAATCGCTTTTGTGCAGAAAACAGTAACACTTGTTCAGAACGAAAGAAAGCACAGAGCCCCAGATTTTATGTTGTCCTGGAGAGCTTGCAGAGCACTGGGGAAAGGCAGGCAGAGAATTCCCTGCTAGCACCTTCTCTGTGCCTGGGAAACAGAAGTGTTCACATTTCTTCGCAGAATCGCTTTTGTGCAGAAAACAGTAACACTTGTTCACAACGAAAGAAAGCACAGAGCCCCAGATTTTATGTTGTCCTGGAGAGCTTGCAGAGCACTGGGGAAAAGCAGGCAGAGAATTCCCTGCTAGCACCTTCTCTGTTCCTGGGAAACAGAAGTGTTCACATTGCTTCGCAGAATCGCTTTTGTGCAGAAAACAGTAACACTTGTTCAGAACGAAAGAAAGCACAGAGCCCCAGATTCTATGTTGTCCTGGAGAGCTTGCAGAGCACTGGGGAAAAGCAGGCAGAGAATTCCCTGCTAGCACCTTCTCTGTGCCTGGGAAACAGAAGTGTTCACATTGCTTCGCAGAATCGCTTTTGTGCAGAAAACAGTAACACTTGTTCAGAACGAAAGAAAGCACAGAGCCACAGATTTTATGTTGTCCTTGAGAGCTTGCAGAGCACTGGGGAAAGGCAGGCAGAGAATTCCCTGCTAGCACCTTCTCTGTGCCTGGGAAGCAGAAGTCTTCACATTGCTTCGCAGAATCGCTTTTCTGCACAAAACCCTAACACTTGTTCAGAACAAAAGAAAGCACAGAGCCCCAGATTCTATGTTGTCCTGGAGAGCTTGCAGAGCACTGGGGAAAGGCAGGCAGAGAATTCCCTGCTAGCACCTTTTCTGAGCCTGTTCACATTGCTTGGCAGAATCGCTTTTGTGCAGAAAACAGTAACACTTGTTCAGAACAAAAGAAAGCACAGAGCCCCAGATTTTATGTTGTCCTGGAGAGCTTGCAGAGCACTGGGGAAAGGCAGGCAGAGAATTCCCTGCTAGCACCTTCTCTGTGCCTGGGAAGCAGAAGTGTTCACATTGCTTCGCAGAATCGCTTTTGTGCAGAAAACAGTAACACTTGTTCACAACGAAAGAAAGCACAGAGCCCCAGATTTTATGTTGTCCTGGAGAGCTTGCAGAGCACTGGGGAAAAGCAGGCAGAGAATTCCCTGCTAGCACCTTCTCTGTGCCTGGGAAACAGAAGTGTTCACATTGCTTCGCAGAATCGCTTTTGTGCAGAAAACAGTAACACTTGTTCAGAACGAAAGAAAGCACAGAGCCCCAGATTTTATGTTGTCCTGGAGAGCTTGCAGAGCACTGGGGAAAGGCAGGCAGAGAATTCCCTGCTAGCACCTTCTCTGTGCCTGTTCACATTCCTTCGCAGAATCGCTTTTGTGCAGAAAACAGTAACACTTGTTCAGAACGAAAGAAAGCACAGAGCCCCAGATTTTATGTTGTCCTGGAGAGCTTGCAGAGCCCTGGGGAAAGGCAGGCAGAGAATTCCCTGCTAGCACCTTCTCTGTGCCTGGGAAGCAGAAGTGTTCACATTGCTTCGCAGAATCGCTTTTGTGCAGAAAACAGTAACACTTGTTCAGAACGAAAGAAAGCACAGAGCCCCAGATTTTATGTTGTCCTGGAGAGCTTGCAGAGCACTGGGGAAAGGCAGGCAGAGAATTCCCTGCTAGCACCTTCTCTGTGCCTGTTCACATTGCTTCGCAGAATCGCTTTTGTGCAGAAAACAGTAACACTTGTTCAGACGAAAGAAAGCACAGAGCCCCAGATTTTATGTTGTCCTGGAGAGCTTGCAGAGCACTGGGGAAAGGCAGGCAGAGAATTCCCTGCTAGCACCTTCTCTGTGCCTGTTCACATTGCTTCGCAGAATCGCTTTTGTGCACTAAACCCTAACACTTGTTCAGAACAAAAGAAAGCACAGAGCCCCAGACTCTATGTTGTCCTGGAGAGCTTGCAGAGCACTGGGGAAAGGCAGGCAGAGAATTCCCTGCTAGCACCTTCTCTGTGCCTGTTCACATTGCTTCGCAGAATCGCTTTTGTGCAGAAAACAGTAACACTTGTTCAGACGAAAGAAAGCACAGAGCCCCAGATTTTATGTTGTCCTGGAGAGCTTGCAGAGCACTGGGGAAAGGCAGGCAGAGAATTCCCTGCTAGCACCTTCTCTGTGCCTGGGAAGCAGAAGTGTTCACATTGCTTCGCAGAATCACTTTTGTGCAGAAAACAGTAACACTTGTTCAGAACGAAAGAAAGCACAGAGCCCCAGATTCTATGTTGTCCTGGAGAGCTTGCAGAGCACTGGGGAAAAGCAGGCAGAGAATTCCCTGCTAGCACCTTCTCTCTGCCTGGGAAACAGAAGTGTTCCCCTTGCTTCGCAGAATCGCTTTTGTGCAGAAAAAAGTAACACTTGTTCAGAATGAAAGAAAGCACAGAGCCCCAGATTTTATGTTGT
Source organism: Strix uralensis (assembly GCF_047716275.1). Taxonomy (NCBI): domain Eukaryota; kingdom Metazoa; phylum Chordata; class Aves; order Strigiformes; family Strigidae; genus Strix; species Strix uralensis. The sequence goes on from NW_027436731.1 coordinate 201,916, forward strand.
CCTGGAGAGCTTGCAGAGCACTGGGGAAAGGCAGGCAGAGAATTCCCTGCTAGCACCTTCTCTGTGCCTGTTCACATTGCTTCGCAGAATCGCTTTTGTGCAGAAAACAGTAACACTTGTTCAGACGAAAGAAAGCACAGAGCCCCAGATTTTATGTTGTCCTGGAGAGCTTGCAGAGCACTGGGGAAAGGCAGGCAGAGAATTCCCTGCTAGCACCTTTTCTGAGCCTGTTCACATTGCTTCGCAGAATCGCTTTTGTGCAGAAAACAGTAACACTTGTTCAGAACGAAAGAAAGCACAGAGCCCCAGATTCTATGTTGTCCTGGAGAGCTTGCAGAGCACTGGGGAAAAGCAGGCAGAGAATTCCCTGCTAGCACCTTCTCTGTGCCTGGGAAGCACAAGTGTTCACATTGCTTCGCAGAATCGCTTTTGTGCAGAAAACAGTAACACTTGTTCAGAACGAAAGAAAGCACAGAGCCCCAGATTCTATGTTGTCCTGGAGAGCTTGCAGAGCACTGGGGAAAGGCAGGCAGAGAATTCCCTGCTAGCACCTTCTCTGTGCCTGGGAAACAGAAGTGTTCACATTTCTTCGCAGAATCGCTTTTGTGCAGAAAACAGTAACACTTGTTCACAACGAAAGAAAGCACAGAGCCCCAGATTTTATGTTGTCCTGGAGAGCTTGCAGAGCACTGGGGAAAAGCAGGCAGAGAATTCCCTGCTAGCACCTTCTCTGTTCCTGGGAAACAGAAGTGTTCACATTGCTTCGCAGAATCGCTTTTGTGCAGAAAACAGTAACACTTGTTCAGAACGAAAGAAAGCACAGAGCCCCAGATTCTATGTTGTCCTGGAGAGCTTGCAGAGCACTGGGGAAAAGCAGGCAGAGAATTCCCTGCTAGCACCTTCTCTGTGCCTGGGAAGCAGAAGTGTTCACATTGCTTCGCAGAATCGCTTTTGTGCAGAAAACAGTAACACTTGTTCAGAACGAAAGAAAGCACAGAGCCACAGATTTTATGTTGTCCTTGAGAGCTTGCAGAGCACTGGGGAAAGGCAGGCAGAGAATTCCCTGCTAGCACCTTCTCTGTGCCTGGGAAGCAGAAGTGTTCACGTTGCTTCGCAGAATCGCTTTTGTGCAGAAAACAGTAACACTTGTTCAGAACGAAAGAAAGCACAGAGCCCCAGATTTGCTGTTGTCGTGGAGAGCTTGCAGAGCACTGGGGAAAAGCAGGCAGAGAATTCCCTGCTAGCACCTTCTCTGTGCCTGGGAAACAGAAGTGTTCCCATTGCTTCGCAGAATCGCTTTTGTGCAGAAAACAGTAACACTTGTTCAGAACGAAAGAAAGCACAGAGCCCCAGATTTGCTGTTGTCCTGGAGAGCTTGCAGAGCACTGGGGAAAGGCAGGCAGAGAATTCCCTGCTAGCACCTTCTCTGTGCCTGTTCACATTGCTTCGCAGAATCGCTTTTGTGCAGAAAACAGTAACACTTGTTCAGAACAAAAGAAAGCACAGAGCCCCAGATTTTATGTTGTCCTGGAGAGCTTGCAGAGCACTGGGGAAAGGCAGGCAGAGAATTCCCTGCTAGCACCTTCTCTGTGCCTGGGAAGCAGAAGTCTTCACATTGCTTCGCAGAATCGCTTTTCTGCACAAAACCCTAACACTTGTTCAGAACAAAAGAAAGCACAGAGCCCCAGATTCTATGTTGTCCTGGAGAGCTTGCAGAGCACTGGGGAAAGGCAGGCAGAGAATTCCCTGCTAGCACCTTTTCTGAGCCTGTTCACATTGCTTGGCAGAATCGCTTTTGTGCAGAAAACAGTAACACTTGTTCAGAACAAAAGAAAGCACAGAGCCCCAGATTTTATGTTGTCCTGGAGAGCTTGCAGAGCACTGGGGAAAGGCAGGCAGAGAATTCCCTGCTAGCACCTTCTCTGTGCCTGGGAAGCAGAAGTGTTCACATTGCTTCGCAGAATCGCTTTTGTGCAGAAAACAGTAACACTTGTTCACAACGAAAGAAAGCACAGAGCCCCAGATTTTATGTTGTCCTGGAGAGCTTGCAGAGCACTGGGGAAAAGCAGGCAGAGAATTCCCTGCTAGCACCTTCTCTGTTCCTGGGAAACAGAAGTGTTCACATTGCTTCGCAGAATAGCTTTTGTCCAGAAAACAGTAACACTTGTTCAGAACGAAAGAAAGCACAGAGCCCCAGATTTTATGTTGTCCTGGAGAGCTTGCAGAGCACTGGGGAAAGGCAGGCAGAGAATTCCCTGCTAGCGCCTTCTCTGTGCCTGTTCACATTCCTTCGCAGAATCGTTTTTGTGCAGAAAACAGTAACACTTGTTCAGAACGAAAGAAAGCACAGAGCCCCAGATTTTATGTTGTCCTGGAGAGCTTGCAGAGCACTGGGGAAAAGCAGGCAGAGAATTCCCTGCTAGCACCTTCTCTGTGCCTGGGAAACAGAAGTGTTCACATTGCTTCGCAGAATCGCTTTTGTGCAGAAAACAGTAACACTTGTTCAGAACGAAAGAAAGCACAGAGCCCCAGATTTGCTGTTGTCCTGGAGAGCTTGCAGAGCACTGGGGAAAGGCAGGCAGAGAATTCCCTGCTAGCACCTTCTTTGTGCCTGTTCACATTCCTTCGCAGAATCGCTTTTGTGCAGAAAACAGTAACACTTGTTCAGACGAAAGAAAGCACAGAGCCCCAGATTTTATGTTGTCCTGGAGAGCTTGCAGAGCACTGGGGAAAGGCAGGCAGAGAATTCCCTGCTAGCACCTTCTCTGTGCCTGGGAAGCAGAAGTGTTCACATTGCTTCGCAGAATCACTTTTGTGCAGAAAACAGTAACACTTGTTCAGAACGAAAGAAAGCACAGAACCCCAGATTTTATGTTGTCCTGGAGAGCTTGCAGAGCACTGGGGAAAAGCAGGCAGAGAATTCCCTGCTAGCACCTTCTCTGTGCCTGGGAAACAGAAGTGTTCACATTGCTTTGCAGAATCGCTTTTGTGCAGAAAAGAGTAACACTTGTTCAGAACGAAAGAAAGCACAGAGGCCCAGATTCTATGTTGTCCTGGAGAGCTTGCAGAGCACTGGGGAAAAGCAGGCAGAGAATTCCCTGCTAGCACCTTCTCTGTGCCTGGGAAACAGAAGTGTTCCCATTGCTTCGCAGAATCGCTTTTGTGCAGAAAACAGTAACACTTGTTCAGAACGAAAGAAAGCACAGAGCCCCAGATTTGCTGTTGTCCTGGAGAGCTTGCAGAGCACTGGGGAAAGGCAGGCAGAGAATTCCCTGCTAGCACCTTCTCTGTGCCTGTTCACATTGCTTCGCAGAATCGCTTTTGTGCAGAAAACAGTAACACTTGTTCAGAACAAAAGAAAGCACAGAGCCCCAGATTTTATGTTGTCCTGGAGAGCTTGCAGAGCACTGGGGAAAGGCAGGCAGAGAATTCCCTGCTAGCACCTTCTCTGTGCCTGGGAAGCAGAAGTCTTCACATTGCTTCGCAGAATCGCTTTTCTGCACAAAACCCTAACACTTGTTCAGAACAAAAGAAAGCACAGAGCCCCAGATTCTATGTTGTCCTGGAGAGCTTGCAGAGCACTGGGGAAAGGCAGGCAGAGAATTCCCTGCTAGCACCTTTTCTGAGCCTGTTCACATTGCTTGGCAGAATCGCTTTTGTGCAGAAAACAGTAACACTTGTTCAGAACGAAAGAAAGCACAGAGCCCCAGATTTTATGTTGTCCTGGAGAGCTTGCAGAGCACTGGGGAAAGGCAGGCAGAGAATTCCCTGCTAGCACCTTCTCTGTGCCTGGGAAGCAGAAGTGTTCACATTGCTTCGCAGAATCGCTTTTGTGCAGAAAACAGTAACACTTGTTCACAACGAAAGAAAGCACAGAGCCCCAGATTTTATGTTGTCCTGGAGAGCTTGCAGAGCACTGGGGAAAAGCAGGCAGAGAATTCCCTGCTAGCACCTTCTCTGTTCCTGGGAAACAGAAGTGTTCACATTGCTTCGCAGAATAGCTTTTGTCCAGAAAACAGTAACACTTGTTCAGAACGAAAGAAAGCACAGAGCCCCAGATTTTATGTTGTCCTGGAGAGCTTGCAGAGCACTGGGGAAAGGCAGGCAGAGAATTCCCTGCTAGCGCCTTCTCTGTGCCTGTTCACATTCCTTCGCAGAATCGTTTTTGTGCAGAAAACAGTAACACTTGTTCAGAACGAAAGAAAGCACAGAGCCCCAGATTTTATGTTGTCCTGGAGAGCTTGCAGAGCACTGGGGAAAAGCAGGCAGAGAATTCCCTGCTAGCACCTTCTCTGTGCCTGGGAAACAGAAGTGTTCACATTGCTTCGCAGAATCGCTTTTGTGCAGAAAACAGTAACACTTGTTCAGAACGAAAGAAAGCACAGAGCCCCAGATTTGCTGTTGTCCTGGAGAGCTTGCAGAGCACTGGGGAAAGGCAGGCAGAGAATTCCCTGCTAGCACCTTCTTTGTGCCTGTTCACATTCCTTCGCAGAATCGCTTTTGTGCAGAAAACAGTAACACTTGTTCAGACGAAAGAAAGCACAGAGCCCCAGATTTTATGTTGTCCTGGAGAGCTTGCAGAGCACTGGGGAAAGGCAGGCAGAGAATTCCCTGCTAGCACCTTCTCTGTGCCTGGGAAGCAGAAGTGTTCACATTGCTTCGCAGAATCACTTTTGTGCAGAAAACAGTAACACTTGTTCAGAACGAAAGAAAGCACAGAACCCCAGATTTTATGTTGTCCTGGAGAGCTTGCAGAGCACTGGGGAAAAGCAGGCAGAGAATTCCCTGCTAGCACCTTCTCTGTGCCTGGGAAACAGAAGTGTTCACATTGCTTTGCAGAATCGCTTTTGTGCAGAAAAGAGTAACACTTGTTCAGAACGAAAGAAAGCACAGAGGCCCAGATTCTATGTTGTCCTGGAGAGCTTGCAGAGCACTGGGGAAAAGCAGGCAGAGAATTCCCTGCTAGCACCTTCTCTGTGCCTGGGAAACAGAAGTGTTCACATTGCTTCGCAGAATCGCTTTTGTGCAGAAAACAGTAACACTTGTTCAGAACGAAAGAAAGCACAGAGGCCCAGATTTTATGTTGTCCTGGAGAGCTTGCAGAGCACTGGGGAAAGGCAGGCAGAGAATTCCCTGCTAGCACCTTCTCTGTGCCTGTTCACATTCCTTCGCAGAATCGCTTTTGTGCAGAAAACAGTAACACTTGGTCAGAACGAAAGAAAGCACAGAGCCCCAGATTTTATGTTGTCCTGGAGAGCTTGCAGAGCACTGGGGAAAAGCAGGCAGAGAATTCCCTGCTAGCACCTTCTCTGTGCCTGGGAAGCACAAGTGTTCACATTGCTTCGCAGAATCACTTTTGTGCAGAAAACAGTAACACTTGTTCAGAACGAAAGAAAGCACAGAACCCCAGATTTTATGTTGTCCTGGAGAGCTTGCAGAGCACTGGGGAAAAGCAGGCAGAGAATTCCCTGCTAGCACCTTCTCTGTGCCTGGGAAACAGAAGTGTTCACATTGCTTTGCAGAATCGCTTTTGTGCAGAAAAGAGTAACACTTGTTCAGAACGAAAGAAAGCACAGAGGCCCAGATTCTATGTTGTCCTGGAGAGCTTGCAGAGCACTGGGGAAAAGCAGGCAGAGAATTCCCTGCTAGCACCTTCTCTGTGCCTGGGAAGCACAAGTGTTCCCATTGCTTCGCAGAATCGCTTTTGTGCAGAAAACAGTAACACTTGTTCAGAACGAAAGAAAGCACAGAGCCCCAGATTTGCTGTTGTCCTGGAGAGCTTGCAGAGCACTGGGGAAAGGCAGGCAGAGAATTCCCTGCTAGCACCTTCTCTGTGCCTGTTCACATTGCTTCGCAGAATCGCTTTTGTGCAGAAAACAGTAACACTTGTTCAGAACAAAAGAAAGCACAGAGCCCCAGATTTTATGTTGTCCTGGAGAGCTTGCAGAGCACTGGGGAAAGGCAGGCAGAGAATTCCCTGCTAGCACCTTCTCTGTTCCTGGGAAACAGAAGTGTTCACATTGCTTCGCAGAATAGCTTTTGTCCAGAAAACAGTAACACTTGTTCAGAACGAAAGAAAGCACAGAGCCCCAGATTTTATGTTGTCCTGGAGAGCTTGCAGAGCACTGGGGAAAGGCAGGCAGAGAATTCCCTGCTAGCGCCTTCTCTGTGCCTGTTCACATTCCTTCGCAGAATCGTTTTTGTGCAGAAAACAGTAACACTTGTTCAGAACGAAAGAAAGCACAGAGCCCCAGATTTTATGTTGTCCTGGAGAGCTTGCAGAGCACTGGGGAAAAGCAGGCAGAGAATTCCCTGCTAGCACCTTCTCTGTGCCTGGGAAACAGAAGTGTTCACATTGCTTCGCAGAATCGCTTTTGTGCAGAAAACAGTAACACTTGTTCAGAACGAAAGAAAGCACAGAGCCCCAGATTTGCTGTTGTCCTGGAGAGCTTGCAGAGCACTGGGGAAAGGCAGGCAGAGAATTCCCTGCTAGCACCTTCTCTGTGCCTGTTCACATTCCTTCGCAGAATCGCTTTTGTGCAGAAAACAGTAACACTTGTTCAGACGAAAGAAAGCACAGAGCCCCAGATTTTATGTTGTCCTGGAGAGCTTGCAGAGCACTGGGGAAAGGCAGGCAGAGAATTCCCTGCTAGCACCTTCTCTGTGCCTGGGAAGCAGAAGTGTTCATATTGCTTCGCAGAATCACTTTTCTGCAGAAAACAGTAACACTTGTTCAGAACGAAAGAAAGCACAGAACCCCAGATTTTATGTTGTCCTGGAGAGCTTGCAGAGCACTGGGGAAAAGCAGGCAGAGAATTCCCTGCTAGCACCTTCTCTGTGCCTGGGAAACAGAAGTGTTCACATTGCTTCGCAGAATCGCTTTTGTGCAGAAAAGAGTAACACTTGTTCAGAACGAAAGAAAGCACAGAGGCCCAGATTCTATGTTGTCCTGGAGAGCTTGCAGAGCACTGGGGAAAAGCAGGCAGAGAATTCCCTGCTAGCACCTTCTCTCTGCCTGGGAAACAGAAGTGTTCACATTGCTTCGCAGAATCGCTTTTGTGCAGAAAACAGTAACACTTGTTCAGAACGAAAGAAAGCACAGAGGCCCAGATTTTATGTTGTCCTGGAGAGCTTGCAGAGCACTGGGGAAAGGCAGGCAGAGAATTCCCTGCTAGCACCTTCTCTGTGCCTGTTCACATTCCTTCGCAGAATCGCTTTTGTGCAGAAAACAGTAACACTTGGTCAGAACGAAAGAAAGCACAGAGCCCCAGATTTTATGTTGTCCTGGAGAGCTTGCAGAGCACTGGGGAAAAGCAGGCAGAGAATTCCCTGCTAGCACCTTCTCTGTGCCTGGGAAGCAGACGTCTTCACATTGCTTCGCAGAATCGCTTTTGTGCAGAAAACAATAAAACTTGTTCAGAACGAAAGAAAGCACAGAGCCCCAGATTTTATGTTGTCCTGGAGAGCTTGCAGAGCACTGGGGAAAAGCAGGCAGAGAATTCCCTGCTAGCACCTTCTCTGTGCCTGGGAAGCACAAGTGTTCACATTGCTTCGCAGAATCGCTTTTGTGCAGAAAACAGTAACACTTGTTCAGAACGAAAGAAAGCACAGAGCCCCAGATTTTATGTTGTCCTGGAGAGCTTGCAGAGCACTGGGGAAAGGCAGGCAGAGAATTCCCTGCTAGCACCTTCTCTGTGCCTGTTCACATTGCTTCGCAGAATCGCTTTTGTGCAGAAAACAGTAACACTTGTTCAGACGAAAGAAAGCACAGAGCCACAGATTTTATGTTGTCCTGGAGAGCTTGCAGAGCACTGGGGAAAGGCAGGCAGAGAATTCCCTGCTAGCACCTTCTCTGTGCCTCGGAAGCAGAAATGTTCACATTGCTTCGCAGAATCGCTTTTGTGCAGAAAACAGTAACACTTGTTCAGAACGAAAGAAAGCACAGAGCCCCAGATTCTATGTTGTCCTGGAGAGCTTGCAGAGCACTGGGGAAAAGCAGGCAGAGAATTCCCTGCTAGCACCTTCTCTGTGCCTGGGAAACAGAAGTGTTCACATTGCTTCGCAGAATCGCTTTTGTGCAGAAAACAGTAACACTTGTTCAGAACGAAAGAAAGCACAGAGCCCCAGATTTTATGTTGTCCTGGAGAGCTTGCAGAGCACTGGGGAAAAGCAGGCAGAGAATTCCCTGCTAGCACCTTCTCTGTGCCTGGGAAGCACAAGTGTTCACATTGCTTTGCAGAATCGCTTTTGTGCAGAAAACAGTAACACTTGTTCAGAACGAAAGAAAGCACAGAGCCCCAGATTCTATGTTGTCCTGGAGAGCTTGCAGAGCACTGGGGAAAAGCAGGCAGAGAATTCCCTGCTAGCACCTTCTCTGTGCCTGGGAAACAGAAGTGTTCACATTCCTTCGCAGAATCGCTTTTGTGCAGAAAACAGTAACACTTGTTCACAACGAAAGAAAGCACAGAGCCCCAGATTTGCTGTTGTCCTGGAGAGCTTGCAGAGCACTGGGGAAAGGCAGGCAGAGAATTCCCTGCTAGCACCTTCTCTGTGCCTGGGAAGCAGAAGTGTTCACATTGCTTCGCAGAATCGCTTTTGTGCAGAAAACAGTAACACGTGTTCAGAACGAAAGAAAGCACAGAGCCCCAGATTTTATGTTGTCCTGGAGAGCTTGCAGAGCACTGGGGAAAAGCAGGCAGAGAATTCCCTGCTAGCACCTTCTCTCTGCCTGGGAAACAGAAGTGTTCACATTGCTTCGCAGAATCGCTTTTGTGCAGAAAACAGTAACACTTGTTCAGAACGAAAGAAAGCACAGAGCCCCAGATTTTATGTTGTCCTGGAGAGCTTGCAGAGCACTGGGGAAAGGCAGGCAGAGAATTCCCTGCTAGCACCTTCTCTGTGCCTGGGAAGCAGAAGTGTTCACATTGCTTCGCAGAATCGCTTTTGTGCAGAAAACAGTAACACTTGTTCAGAACGAAAGAAAGCACAGAGCCCCAGATTTTATGTTGTCCTGGAGAGCTTGCAGAGCACTGGGGAAAGGCAGGCAGAGAATTCCCTGCTAGTACCTTCTCTGTGCCTGGGAAGCAGAAGTCTTCACATTGCTTCGCAGAATCACTTTTGTGCAGAAAACAGTAACACTTGTTCAGAACGAAAGAAAGCACAGAGCCCCAGATTTTATGTTGTCCTGGAGAGCTTGCAGAGCACTGGGGAAAGGCAGGCAGAGAATTCCCTGCTAGCACCTTCTCTGTGCCTGTTCACATTGCTTCGCAGAATCGCTTTTGTGCAGAAAACAGTAACACTTGTTCAGACGAAAGAAAGCACAGAGCCCCAGATTTTATGTTGTCCTGGAGAGCTTGCAGAGCACTGGGGAAAGGCAGGCAGAGAATTCCCTGCTAGCACCTTCTCTGTGCCTGTTCACATTGCTTCGCAGAATCGCTTTTGTGCACTAAACCCTAACACTTGTTCAGAACAAAAGAAAGCACAGAGCCCCAGACTCTATGTTGTCCTGGAGAGCTTGCAGAGCACTGGGGAAAGGCAGGCAGAGAATTCCCTGCTAGCACCTTCTCTGTGCCTGTTCACATTGCTTCGCAGAATCGCTTTTGTGCAGAAAACAGTAACACTTGTTCAGACGAAAGAAAGCACAGAGCCCCAGATTTTATGTTGTCCTGGAGAGCTTGCAGAGCACTGGGGAAAGGCAGGCAGAGAATTCCCTGCTAGCACCTTCTCTGTGCCTGGGAAGCAGAAGTGTTCACATTGCTTCGCAGAATCACTTTTGTGCAGAAAACAGTAACACTTGTTCAGAACGAAAGAAAGCACAGAGCCCCAGATTCTATGTTGTCCTGGAGAGCTTGCAGAGCACTGGGGAAAAGCAGGCAGAGAATTCCCTGCTAGCACCTTCTCTCTGCCTGGGAAACAGAAGTGTTCCCATTGCTTCGCAGAATCGCTTTTGTGCAGAAAACAGTAACACTTGTTCAGAATGAAAGAAAGCACAGAGCCCCAGATTTTATGTTGTCCTGGAGAGCTTGCAGAGCACTGGGGAAAGGCAGGCAGAGAATTCCCTGCTAGCACCTTCTCTGTGCCTGTTCACATTGCTTCGCAGAATCGCTTTTGTGCAGAAAACAGTAACACTTGTTCAGACGAAAGAAAGCACAGAGCCCCAGATTTTATGTTGTCCTGGAGAGCTTGCAGAGCACTGGGGAAAGGCAGGCAGAGAATTCCCTGCTAGCACCTTTTCTGTGCCTGGGAAACAGAAGTGTTCACATTGCTTCGCAGAATCGCTTTTGTGCAGAAAACAGTAACACTTGTTCAGAACGAAAGAAAGCACAGAGCCCCAGATTTTATGTTGTCCTGGAGAGCTTGCAGAGCACTGGGGAAAGGCAGGCAGAGAATTCCCTGCTAGCACCTTCTCTGTGCCTGGGAAACAGAAGTGTTCACATTGCTTCGCAGAATCGCTTTTGTGCAGAAAACAGTAACACTTGTTCAGAACGAAAGAAAGCACAGAGCCCCAGATTCTATGTTGTCCTGGAGAGCTTGCAGAGCACTGGGGAAAAGCAGGCAGAGAATTCCCTGCTAGCACCTTCTCTGTGCCTGGGAAACAGAAGTGTTCACATTGCTTCGCAGAATCGCTTTTGTGCAGAAAACAGTAACACTTGTTCAGAACGAAAGAAAGCACAGAGCCCCAGATTTGCTGTTGTCCTTGAGAGCTTGCAGAGCACTGGGGAAAGGCAGGCAGAGAATTCCCTGCTAGCACCTTCTCTGTGCCTGGGAAGCAGAAGTGTTCACGTTGCTTCGCAGAATCGCTTTTGTGCAGAAAACAGTAACACTTGTTCAGAACGAAAGAAAGCACAGAGCCCCAGATTTGCTGTTGTCCTGGAGAGCTTGCAGAGCACTGGGGAAAAGCAGGCAGAGAATTCCCTGCTAGCACCTTCTCTGTGCCTGGGAAACAGAAGTGTTCCCATTGCTTCGCAGAATCGCTTTTGTGCAGAAAACAGTAACACTTGTTCAGAACGAAAGAAAGCACAGAGCCCCAGATTTTATGTTGTCCTGGAGAGCTTGCAGAGCACTGGGGAAAGGCAGGCAGAGAATTCCCTGCTAGCACCTTCTCTGTGCCTGTTCACATTGCTTCGCAGAATCGCTTTTGTGCAGAAAACAGTAACACTTGTTCAGAACAAAAGAAAGCACAGAGCCCCAGATTTTATGTTGTCCTGGAGAGCTTGCAGAGCACTGGGGAAAGGCAGGCAGAGAATTCCCTGCTAGCACCTTCTCTGTGCCTGGGAAGCAGAAGTCTTCACATTGCTTCGCAGAATCGCTTTTCTGCACAAAACCCTAACACTTGTTCAGAACAAAAGAAAGCACAGAGCCCCAGATTCTATGTTGTCCTGGAGAGCTTGCAGAGCACTGGGGAAAGGCAGGCAGAGAATTCCCTGCTAGCACCTTTTCTGAGCCTGTTCACATTGCTTGGCAGAATCGCTTTTGTGCAGAAAACAGTAACACTTGTTCAGAACAAAAGAAAGCACAGAGCCCCAGATTTTATGTTGTCCTGGAGAGCTTGCAGAGCACTGGGGAAAGGCAGGCAGAGAATTCCCTGCTAGCACCTTCTCTGTGCCTGGGAAGCAGAAGTGTTCACATTGCTTCGCAGACTCGCTTTTGTGCAGAAAACAGTAACACTTGTTCACAACGAAAGAAAGCACAGAGCCCCAGATTTTATGTTGTCCTGGAGAGCTTGCAGAGCACTGGGGAAAAGCAGGCAGAGAATTCCCTGCTAGCACCTTCTCTGTTCCTGGGAAACAGAAGTGTTCACATTGCTTCGCAGAATCGCTTTTGTGCAGAAAACAGTAACACTTGTTCAGAACGAAAGAAAGCACAGAGCCCCAGATTTTATGTTGTCCTGGAGAGCTTGCAGAGCACTGGGGAAAGGCAGGCAGAGAATTCCCTGCTAGCACCTTCTCTGTGCCTGTTCACATTGCTTCGCAGAATCGCTTTTGTGCAGAAAACAGTAACACTTGTTCAGACGAAAGAAAGCACAGAGCCCCAGATTTTATGTTGTCCTGGAGAGCTTGCAGAGCACTGGGGAAAGGCAGGCAGAGAATTCCCTGCTAGCACCTTCTCTGTGCCTGTTCACATTGCTTCGCAGAATCGCTTTTGTGCACTAAACCCTAACACTTGTTCAGAACAAAAGAAAGCACAGAGCCCCAGACTCTATGTTGTCCTGGAGAGCTTGCAGAGCACTGGGGAAAGGCAGGCAGAGAATTCCCTGCTAGCACCTTCTCTGTGCCTGTTCACATTGCTTCGCAGAATCGCTTTTGTGCAGAAAACAGTAACACTTCAGACGAAAGAAAGCACAGAGCCCCAGATTTTATGTTGTCCTGGAGAGCTTGCAGAGCACTGGGGAAAGGCAGGCAGAGAATTCCCTGCTAGCACCTTTTCTGAGCCTGTTCACATTGCTTCGCAGAATCGCTTTTGTGCAGAAAACAGTAACACTTGTTCAGAACGAAAGAAAGCACAGAGCCCCAGATTCTATGTTGTCCTGGAGAGCTTGCAGAGCACTGGGGAAAAGCAGGCAGAGAATTCCCTGCTAGCACCTTCTCTGTGCCTGGGAAACAGAAGTGTTCACATTGCTTCGCAGAATCGCTTTTGTGCAGAAAACAGTAACACTTGTTCAGAACGAAAGAAAGCACAGAGCCCCAGATTTTATGTTGTCCTGGAGAGCTTGCAGAGCACTGGGGAAAGGCAGGCAGAGAATTCCCTGCTAGCACCTTCTCTGTGCCTGGGAAACAGAAGTGTTCACATTGCTTCGCAGAATCGCTTTTGTGCAGAAAACAGTAACACTTGTTCACAACGAAAGAAAGCACAGAGACCCAGATTTTATGTTGTCCTGGAGAGCTTGCAGAGCACTGGGGAAAAGCAGGCAGAGAATTCCCTGCTAGCACCTTCTCTGTTCCTGGGAAACAGAAGTGTTCACATTGCTTCGCAGAATCGCTTTTGTGCAGAAAACAGTAACACTTGTTCAGAACGAAAGAAAGCACAGAGCCCCAGATTCTATGTTGTCCTGGAGAGCTTGCAGAGCACTGGGGAAAAGCAGGCAGAGAATTCCCTGCTAGCACCTTCTCTGTGCCTGGGAAACAGAAGTGTTCACATTGCTTCGCAGAATCGCTTTTGTGCAGAAAACAGTAACACTTGTTCAGAACGAAAGAAAGCACAGAGCCACAGATTTTATGTTGTCCTTGAGAGCTTGCAGAGCACTGGGGAAAGGCAGGCAGAGAATTCCCTGCTAGCACCTTCTCTGTGCCTGGGAAGCAGAAGTGTTCACGTTGCTTCGCAGAATCGCTTTTGTGCAGAAAACAGTAACACTTGTTCAGAACGAAAGAAAGCACAGAGCCCCAGATTTGCTGTTGTCGTGGAGAGCTTGCAGAGCACTGGGGAAAAGCAGGCAGAGAATTCCCTGCTAGCACCTTCTCTGTGCCTGGGAAACAGAAGTGTTCCCATTGCTTGGCAGAATCGCTTTTGTGCAGAAAACAGTAACACTTGTTCAGAACAAAAGAAAGCACAGAGCCCCAGATTTTATGTTGTCCTGGAGAGCTTGCAGAGCACTGGGGAAAGGCAGGCAGAGAATTCCCTGCTAGCACCTTCTCTGTGCCTGGGAAGCAGAAGTCTTCACATTGCTTCGCAGAATCGCTTTTCTGCACAAAACCCTAACACTTGTTCAGAACAAAAGAAAGCACAGAGCCCCAGATTCTATGTTGTCCTGGAGAGCTTGCAGAGCACTGGGGAAAGGCAGGCAGAGAATTCCCTGCTAGCACCTTTTCTGAGCCTGTTCACATTGCTTGGCAGAATCGCTTTTGTGCAGAAAACAGTAACACTTGTTCAGAACAAAAGAAAGCACAGAGCCCCAGATTTTATGTTGTCCTGGAGAGCTTGCAGAGCACTGGGGAAAGGCAGGCAGAGAATTCCCTGCTAGCACCTTCTCTGTGCCTGGGAAGCAGAAGTGTTCACATTGCTTCGCAGAATCGCTTTTGTGCAGAAAACAGTAACACTTGTTCACAACGAAAGAAAGCACAGAGCCCCAGATTTTATGTTGTCCTGGAGAGCTTGCAGAGCACTGGGGAAAAGCAGGCAGAGAATTCCCTGCTAGCACCTTCTCTGTTCCTGGGAAACAGAAGTGTTCATATTGCTTCGCAGAATCGCTTTTGTGCAGAAAACAGTAACACTTGTTCAGAACAAAAGAAAGCACAGAGCCCCAGATTTTATGTTGTCCTGGAGAGCTTGCAGAGCACTGGGGAAAGGCAGGCAGAGAATTCCCTGCTAGCACCTTCTCTGTGCCTGTTCACATTGCTTCGCAGAATCGCTTTTGTGCAGAAAACAGTAACACTTGTTCAGAACAAAAGAAAGCACAGAGCCCCAGATTTTATGTTGTCCTGGAGAGCTTGCAGAGCACTGGGGAAAGGCAGGCAGAGAATTCCCTGCTAGCACCTTCTCTGTGCCTGGGAAGCAGAAGTGTTCACATTGCTTCGCAGAATCACTTTTGTGCAGAAAACAGTAACACTTGTTCAGAACGAAAGAAAGCACAGAGCCCCAGATTCTATGTTGTCCTGGAGAGCTTGCAGAGCACTGGGGAAAAGCAGGCAGAGAATTCCCTGCTAGCACCTTCTCTGTGCCTGGGAAACAGAAGTGTTCACATTGCTTCGCAGAATCGCTTTTGTGCAGAAAAGAGTAACACTTGTTCAGAACGAAAGAAAGCACAGAGCCCCAGATTCTATGTTGTCCTGGAGAGCTTGCAGAGCACTGGGGAAAAGCAGGCAGAGAATTCCCTGCTAGCACCTTCTCTGTGCCTGGGAAACAGAAGTGTTCACATTGCTTCGCAGAATCGCTTTTGTGCAGAAAACAGTAACACTTGTTCAGAACGAAAGAAAGCACAGAGCCCCAGATTTGCTGTTGTCCTGGAGAGCTTGCAGAGCACTGGGGAAAGGCAGGCAGAGAATTCCCTGCTAGCACCTTCTCTGTGCCTGGGAAGCAGAAGTGTTCACATTGCTTCGCAGAATCACTTTTGTGCAGAAAACAGTAACACTTGTTCAGAACGAAAGAAAGCACCGAGCCCCAGATTCTATGTTGTCCTGGAGAGCTTGCAGAGCACTGGGGAAAAGCAGGCAGAGAATTCCCTGCTAGCACCTTCTCTGTGCCTGGGAAACAGAAGTGTTCACATTGCTTTGCAGAATCGCTTTTGTGCAGAAAAGAGTAACACTTGTTCAGAACGAAAGAAAGCACAGAGCCCCAGATTCTATGTTGTCCTGGAGAGCTTGCAGAGCACTGGGGAAAAGCAGGCAGAGAATTCCCTGCTAGCACCTTCTCTGTGCCTGGGAAACAGAAGTGTTCACATTGCTTCGCAGAATCGCTTTTGTGCAGAAAACAGTAACACTTGTTCAGAACGAAAGAAAGCACAGAGCCCCAGATTTTATGTTGTCCTGGAGAGCTTGCAGAGCACTGGGGAAAGGCAGGCAGAGAATTCCCTGCTAGCACCTTCTCTGTGCCTGTTCACATTCCTTCGCAGAATCGCTTTTGTGCAGAAAACAGTAACACTTGTTCAGACGAAAGAAAGCACAGAGCCACAGATTTTATGTTGTCCTGGAGAGCTTGCAGAGCACTGGGGAAAGGCAGGCAGAGAATTCCCTGCTAGCACCTTCTCTGTGCCTCGGAAGCAGAAATGTTCACATTGCTTCGCAGAATCGCTTTTGTGCAGAAAACAGTAACACTTGTTCAGAACGAAAGAAAGCACAGAGCCCCAGATTCTATGTTGTCCTGGAGAGCTTGCAGAGCACTGGGGAAAAGCAGGCAGAGAATTCCCTGCTAGCACCTTCTCTGTGCCTGGGAAACAGAAGTGTTCACATTGCTTCGCAGAATCGCTTTTGTGCAGAAAACAGTAACACTTGTTCAGAACGAAAGAAAGCACAGAGCCCCAGATTTTATGTTGTCCTGGAGAGCTTGCAGAGCACTGGGGAAAAGCAGGCAGAGAATTCCCTGCTAGCACCTTCTCTGTGCCTGGGAAGCACAAGTGTTCACATTGCTTTGCAGAATCGCTTTTGTGCAGAAAACAGTAACACTTGTTCAGAACGAAAGAAAGCACAGAGCCCCAGATTCTATGTTGTCCTGGAGAGCTTGCAGAGCACTGGGGAAAAGCAGGCAGAGAATTCCCTGCTAGCACCTTCTCTGTGCCTGGGAAACAGAAGTGTTCACATTCCTTCGCAGAATCGCTTTTGTGCAGAAAACAGTAACACTTGTTCACAACGAAAGAAAGCACAGAGCCCCAGATTTGCTGTTGTCCTGGAGAGCTTGCAGAGCACTGGGGAAAGGCAGGCAGAGAATTCCCTGCTAGCACCTTCTCTGTGCCTGGGAAGCAGAAGTGTTCACATTGCTTCGCAGAATCGCTTTTGTGCAGAAAACAGTAACACGTGTTCAGAACGAAAGAAAGCACAGAGCCCCAGATTTTATGTTGTCCTGGAGAGCTTGCAGAGCACTGGGGAAAAGCAGGCAGAGAATTCCCTGCTAGCACCTTCTCTCTGCCTGGGAAACAGAAGTGTTCACATTGCTTCGCAGAATCGCTTTTGTGCAGAAAACAGTAACACTTGTTCAGAACGAAAGAAAGCACAGAGCCCCAGATTTTATGTTGTCCTGGAGAGCTTGCAGAGCACTGGGGAAAGGCAGGCAGAGAATTCCCTGCTAGCACCTTCTCTGTGCCTGGGAAGCAGAAGTGTTCACATTGCTTCGCAGAATCGCTTTTGTGCAGAAAACAGTAACACTTGTTCAGAACGAAAGAAAGCACAGAGCCCCAGATTTTATGTTGTCCTGGAGAGCTTGCAGAGCACTGGGGAAAGGCAGGCAGAGAATTCCCTGCTAGTACCTTCTCTGTGCCTGGGAAGCAGAAGTCTTCACATTGCTTCGCAGAATCACTTTTGTGCAGAAAACAGTAACACTTGTTCAGAACGAAAGAAAGCACAGAGCCCCAGATTTTATGTTGTCCTGGAGAGCTTGCAGAGCACTGGGGAAAGGCAGGCAGAGAATTCCCTGCTAGCACCTTCTCTGTGCCTGTTCACATTGCTTCGCAGAATCGCTTTTGTGCAGAAAACAGTAACACTTGTTCAGACGAAAGAAAGCACAGAGCCCCAGATTTTATGTTGTCCTGGAGAGCTTGCAGAGCACTGGGGAAAGGCAGGCAGAGAATTCCCTGCTAGCACCTTCTCTGTGCCTGTTCACATTGCTTCGCAGAATCGCTTTTGTGCACTAAACCCTAACACTTGTTCAGAACAAAAGAAAGCACAGAGCCCCAGACTCTATGTTGTCCTGGAGAGCTTGCAGAGCACTGGGGAAAGGCAGGCAGAGAATTCCCTGCTAGCACCTTCTCTGTGCCTGTTCACATTGCTTCGCAGAATCGCTTTTGTGCAGAAAACAGTAACACTTGTTCAGACGAAAGAAAGCACAGAGCCCCAGATTTTATGTTGTCCTGGAGAGCTTGCAGAGCACTGGGGAAAGGCAGGCAGAGAATTCCCTGCTAGCACCTTCTCTGTGCCTGGGAAGCAGAAGTGTTCACATTGCTTCGCAGAATCACTTTTGTGCAGAAAACAGTAACACTTGTTCAGAACGAAAGAAAGCACAGAGCCCCAGATTCTATGTTGTCCTGGAGAGCTTGCAGAGCACTGGGGAAAAGCAGGCAGAGAATTCCCTGCTAGCACCTTCTCTCTGCCTGGGAAACAGAAGTGTTCCCATTGCTTCGCAGAATCGCTTTTGTGCAGAAAACAGTAACACTTGTTCAGAATGAAAGAAAGCACAGAGCCCCAGATTTTATGTTGTCCTGGAGAGCTTGCAGAGCACTGGGGAAAGGCAGGCAGAGAATTCCCTGCTAGCACCTTCTCTGTGCCTGTTCACATTGCTTCGCAGAATCGCTTTTGTGCAGAAAACAGTAACACTTGTTCAGACGAAAGAAAGCACAGAGCCCCAGATTTTATGTTGTCCTGGAGAGCTTGCAGAGCACTGGGGAAAGGCAGGCAGAGAATTCCCTGCTAGCACCTTTTCTGAGCCTGTTCACATTGCTTGGCAGAATCGCTTTTGTGCAGAAAACAGTAACACTTGTTCAGAACGAAAGAAAGCACAGAGCCCCAGATTCTATGTTGTCCTGGAGAGCTTGCAGAGCACTGGGGAAAAGCAGGCAGAGAATTCCCTGCTAGCACCTTCTCTGTGCCTGGGAAACAGAAGTGTTCACATTGCTTCGCAGAATCGCTTTTGTGCAGAAAACAGTAACACTTGTTCAGAACGAAAGAAAGCACAGAGCCCCAGATTTTATGTTGTCCTGGAGAGCTTGCAGAGCACTGGGGAAAGGCAGGCAGAGAATTCCCTGCTAGCACCTTCTCTGTGCCTGGGAAACAGAAGTGTTCACATTGCTTCGCAGAATCGCTTTTGTGCAGAAAACAGTAACACTTGTTCAGAACGAAAGAAAGCACAGAGCCCCAGATTCTATGTTGTCCTGGAGAGCTTGCAGAGCACTGGGGAAAAGCAGGCAGAGAATTCCCTGCTAGCACCTTCTCTGTGCCTGGGAAACAGAAGTGTTCACATTGCTTCGCAGAATCGCTTTTGTGCAGAAAACAGTAACACTTGTTCAGAACGAAAGAAAGCACAGAGCCCCAGATTTGCTGTTGTCCTTGAGAGCTTGCAGAGCACTGGGGAAAGGCAGGCAGAGAATTCCCTGCTAGCACCTTCTCTGTGCCTGGGAAGCAGAAGTGTTCACGTTGCTTCGCAGAATCGCTTTTGTGCAGAAAACAGTAACACTTGTTCAGAACGAAAGAAAGCACAGAGCCCCAGATTTGCTGTTGTCCTGGAGAGCTTGCAGAGCACTGGGGAAAAGCAGGCAGAGAATTCCCTGCTAGCACCTTCTCTGTGCCTGGGAAACAGAAGTGTTCCCATTGCTTCGCAGAATCGCTTTTGTGCAGAAAACAGTAACACTTGTTCAGAACGAAAGAAAGCACAGAGCCCCAGATTTTATGTTGTCCTGGAGAGCTTGCAGAGCACTGGGGAAAGGCAGGCAGAGAATTCCCTGCTAGCACCTTCTCTGTGCCTGTTCACATTGCTTCGCAGAATCGCTTTTGTGCAGAAAACAGTAACACTTGTTCAGAACAAAAGAAAGCACAGAGCCCCAGATTTTATGTTGTCCTGGAGAGCTTGCAGAGCACTGGGGAAAGGCAGGCAGAGAATTCCCTGCTAGCACCTTCTCTGTGCCTGGGAAGCAGAAGTCTTCACATTGCTTCGCAGAATCGCTTTTCTGCACAAAACCCTAACACTTGTTCAGAACAAAAGAAAGCACAGAGCCCCAGATTCTATGTTGTCCTGGAGAGCTTGCAGAGCACTGGGGAAAGGCAGGCAGAGAATTCCCTGCTAGCACCTTTTCTGAGCCTGTTCACATTGCTTGGCAGAATCGCTTTTGTGCAGAAAACAGTAACACTTGTTCAGAACAAAAGAAAGCACAGAGCCCCAGATTTTATGTTGTCCTGGAGAGCTTGCAGAGCACTGGGGAAAGGCAGGCAGAGAATTCCCTGCTAGCACCTTCTCTGTGCCTGGGAAGCAGAAGTGTTCACATTGCTTCGCAGACTCGCTTTTGTGCAGAAAACAGTAACACTTGTTCACAACGAAAGAAAGCACAGAGCCCCAGATTTTATGTTGTCCTGGAGAGCTTGCAGAGCACTGGGGAAAAGCAGGCAGAGAATTCCCTGCTAGCACCTTCTCTGTTCCTGGGAAACAGAAGTGTTCACATTGCTTCGCAGAATCGCTTTTGTGCAGAAAACAGTAACACTTGTTCAGAACGAAAGAAAGCACAGAGCCCCAGATTTTATGTTGTCCTGGAGAGCTTGCAGAGCACTGGGGAAAGGCAGGCAGAGAATTCCCTGCTAGCACCTTCTCTGTGCCTGTTCACATTGCTTCGCAGAATCGCTTTTGTGCAGAAAACAGTAACACTTGTTCAGACGAAAGAAAGCACAGAGCCCCAGATTTTATGTTGTCCTGGAGAGCTTGCAGAGCACTGGGGAAAGGCAGGCAGAGAATTCCCTGCTAGCACCTTCTCTGTGCCTGTTCACATTGCTTCGCAGAATCGCTTTTGTGCACTAAACCCTAACACTTGTTCAGAACAAAAGAAAGCACAGAGCCCCAGACTCTATGTTGTCCTGGAGAGCTTGCAGAGCACTGGGGAAAGGCAGGCAGAGAATTCCCTGCTAGCACCTTCTCTGTGCCTGTTCACATTGCTTCGCAGAATCGCTTTTGTGCAGAAAACAGTAACACTTCAGACGAAAGAAAGCACAGAGCCCCAGATTTTATGTTGTCCTGGAGAGCTTGCAGAGCACTGGGGAAAGGCAGGCAGAGAATTCCCTGCTAGCACCTTTTCTGAGCCTGTTCACATTGCTTCGCAGAATCGCTTTTGTGCAGAAAACAGTAACACTTGTTCAGAACGAAAGAAAGCACAGAGCCCCAGATTCTATGTTGTCCTGGAGAGCTTGCAGAGCACTGGGGAAAAGCAGGCAGAGAATTCCCTGCTAGCACCTTCTCTGTGCCTGGGAAACAGAAGTGTTCACATTGCTTCGCAGAATCGCTTTTGTGCAGAAAACAGTAACACTTGTTCAGAACGAAAGAAAGCACAGAGCCCCAGATTTTATGTTGTCCTGGAGAGCTTGCAGAGCACTGGGGAAAGGCAGGCAGAGAATTCCCTGCTAGCACCTTCTCTGTGCCTGGGAAACAGAAGTGTTCACATTGCTTCGCAGAATCGCTTTTGTGCAGAAAACAGTAACACTTGTTCACAACGAAAGAAAGCACAGAGACCCAGATTTTATGTTGTCCTGGAGAGCTTGCAGAGCACTGGGGAAAAGCAGGCAGAGAATTCCCTGCTAGCACCTTCTCTGTTCCTGGGAAACAGAAGTGTTCACATTGCTTCGCAGAATCGCTTTTGTGCAGAAAACAGTAACACTTGTTCAGAACGAAAGAAAGCACAGAGCCCCAGATTCTATGTTGTCCTGGAGAGCTTGCAGAGCACTGGGGAAAAGCAGGCAGAGAATTCCCTGCTAGCACCTTCTCTGTGCCTGGGAAACAGAAGTGTTCACATTGCTTCGCAGAATCGCTTTTGTGCAGAAAACAGTAACACTTGTTCAGAACGAAAGAAAGCACAGAGCCACAGATTTTATGTTGTCCTTGAGAGCTTGCAGAGCACTGGGGAAAGGCAGGCAGAGAATTCCCTGCTAGCACCTTCTCTGTGCCTGGGAAGCAGAAGTGTTCACGTTGCTTCGCAGAATCGCTTTTGTGCAGAAAACAGTAACACTTGTTCAGAACGAAAGAAAGCACAGAGCCCCAGATTTGCTGTTGTCGTGGAGAGCTTGCAGAGCACTGGGGAAAAGCAGGCAGAGAATTCCCTGCTAGCACCTTCTCTGTGCCTGGGAAACAGAAGTGTTCCCATTGCTTGGCAGAATCGCTTTTGTGCAGAAAACAGTAACACTTGTTCAGAACAAAAGAAAGCACAGAGCCCCAGATTTTATGTTGTCCTGGAGAGCTTGCAGAGCACTGGGGAAAGGCAGGCAGAGAATTCCCTGCTAGCACCTTCTCTGTGCCTGGGAAGCAGAAGTCTTCACATTGCTTCGCAGAATCGCTTTTCTGCACAAAACCCTAACACTTGTTCAGAACAAAAGAAAGCACAGAGCCCCAGATTCTATGTTGTCCTGGAGAGCTTGCAGAGCACTGGGGAAAGGCAGGCAGAGAATTCCCTGCTAGCACCTTTTCTGAGCCTGTTCACATTGCTTGGCAGAATCGCTTTTGTGCAGAAAACAGTAACACTTGTTCAGAACAAAAGAAAGCACAGAGCCCCAGATTTTATGTTGTCCTGGAGAGCTTGCAGAGCACTGGGGAAAGGCAGGCAGAGAATTCCCTGCTAGCACCTTCTCTGTGCCTGGGAAGCAGAAGTGTTCACATTGCTTCGCAGAATCGCTTTTGTGCAGAAAACAGTAACACTTGTTCACAACGAAAGAAAGCACAGAGCCCCAGATTTTATGTTGTCCTGGAGAGCTTGCAGAGCACTGGGGAAAAGCAGGCAGAGAATTCCCTGCTAGCACCTTCTCTGTTCCTGGGAAACAGAAGTGTTCATATTGCTTCGCAGAATCGCTTTTGTGCAGAAAACAGTAACACTTGTTCAGAACAAAAGAAAGCACAGAGCCCCAGATTTTATGTTGTCCTGGAGAGCTTGCAGAGCACTGGGGAAAGGCAGGCAGAGAATTCCCTGCTAGCACCTTCTCTGTGCCTGTTCACATTGCTTCGCAGAATCGCTTTTGTGCAGAAAACAGTAACACTTGTTCAGAACAAAAGAAAGCACAGAGCCCCAGATTTTATGTTGTCCTGGAGAGCTTGCAGAGCACTGGGGAAAGGCAGGCAGAGAATTCCCTGCTAGCACCTTCTCTGTGCCTGGGAAGCAGAAGTGTTCACATTGCTTCGCAGAATCACTTTTGTGCAGAAAACAGTAACACTTGTTCAGAACGAAAGAAAGCACAGAGCCCCAGATTCTATGTTGTCCTGGAGAGCTTGCAGAGCACTGGGGAAAAGCAGGCAGAGAATTCCCTGCTAGCACCTTCTCTGTGCCTGGGAAACAGAAGTGTTCACATTGCTTCGCAGAATCGCTTTTGTGCAGAAAAGAGTAACACTTGTTCAGAACGAAAGAAAGCACAGAGCCCCAGATTCTATGTTGTCCTGGAGAGCTTGCAGAGCACTGGGGAAAAGCAGGCAGAGAATTCCCTGCTAGCACCTTCTCTGTGCCTGGGAAACAGAAGTGTTCACATTGCTTCGCAGAATCGCTTTTGTGCAGAAAACAGTAACACTTGTTCAGAACGAAAGAAAGCACAGAGCCCCAGATTCTATGTTGTCCTGGAGAGCTTGCAGAGCACTGGGGAAAGGCAGGCAGAGAATTCCCTGCTAGCACCTTCTCTGTGCCTGGGAAGCAGAAGTGTTCACATTGCTTCGCAGAATCACTTTTGTGCAGAAAACAGTAACACTTGTTCAGAACGAAAGAAAGCACCGAGCCCCAGATTCTATGTTGTCCTGGAGAGCTTGCAGAGCACTGGGGAAAAGCAGGCAGAGAATTCCCTGCTAGCACCTTCTCTGTGCCTGGGAAACAGAAGTGTTCACATTGCTTTGCAGAATCGCTTTTGTGCAGAAAAGAGTAACACTTGTTCAGAACGAAAGAAAGCACAGAGCCCCAGATTCTATGTTGTCCTGGAGAGCTTGCAGAGCACTGGGGAAAAGCAGGCAGAGAATTCCCTGCTAGCACCTTCTCTGTGCCTGGGAAACAGAAGTGTTCACATTGCTTCGCAGAATCGCTTTTGTGCAGAAAACAGTAACACTTGTTCAGAACGAAAGAAAGCACAGAGCCCCAGATTTTATGTTGTCCTGGAGAGCTTGCAGAGCACTGGGGAAAGGCAGGCAGAGAATTCCCTGCTAGCACCTTCTCTGTGCCTGTTCACATTCCTTCGCAGAATCGCTTTTGTGCAGAAAACAGTAACACTTGGTCAGAACGAAAGAAAGCACAGAGCCCCAGATTTTATGTTGTCCTGGAGAGCTTGCAGAGCACTGGGGAAAGGCAGGCAGAGAATTCCCTGCTAGCACCTTCTCTGTGCCTGGGAAGCAGACGTCTTCACATTGCTTCGCAGAATCGCTTTTGTGCAGAAAACAATAACACTTGTTCAGAACGAAAGAAAGCACAGAGCCCCAGATTTTATGTTGTCCTGGAGAGCTTGCAGAGCACTGGGGAAAGGCAGGCAGAGAATTCCCTGCTAGCACCTTCTCTGTGCCTGTTCACATTGCTTCGCAGAATCGCTTTTGTGCAGAAAACAGTAACACTTGTTCAGACGAAAGAAAGCACAGAGCCCCAGATTTTATGTTGTCCTGGAGAGCTTGCAGAGCACTGGGGAAAGGCAGGCAGAGAATTCCCTGCTAGCACCTTCTCTGTGCCTCGGAAGCAGAAATGTTCACATTGCTTCGCAGAATCGCTTTTGTGCAGAAAACAGTAACACTTGTTCAGAACGAAAGAAAGCACAGAGCCCCAGATTCTATGTTGTCCTGGAGAGCTTGCAGAGCACTGGGGAAAAGCAGGCAGAGAATTCCCTGCTAGCACCTTCTCTGTGCCTGGGAAACAGAAGTGTTCACATTGCTTCGCAGAATCGCTTTTGTGCAGAAAACAGTAACACTTGTTCAGAACGAAAGAAAGCACAGAGCCCCAGATTTTATGTTGTCCTGGAGAGCTTGCAGAGCACTGGGGAAAGGCAGGCAGAGAATTCCCTGCTAGCACCTTCTCTGTGCCTGGGAAGCAGAAGTGTTCACATTGCTTCGCAGAATCACTTTTGTGCAGAAAACAGTAACACTTGTTCAGAACGAAAGAAAGCACAGAGCCCCAGATTCTATGTTGTCCTGGAGAGCTTGCAGAGCACTGGGGAAAAGCAGGCAGAGAATTCCCTGCTAGCACCTTCTCTGTGCCTGGGAAACAGAAGTGTTCACATTGCTTCGCAGAATCGCTTTTGTGCAGAAAACAGTAACACTTGTTCACAATGAAAGAAAGCACAGAGCCCCAGATTTTATGTTGTCCTGGAGAGCTTGCAGAGCACTGGGGAAAAGCAGGCAGAGAATTCCCTGCTAGCACCTTCTCTGTTCCTGGGAAACAGAAGTGTTCATATTGCTTGGCAGAATCGCTTTTGTGCAGAAAACAGTAACAATTGTTCAGAACGAAAGAAAGCACAGAGCCCCAGATTTTATGTTGTCCTGGAGAGCTTGCAGAGCACTGGGGAAAAGAAGGCAGAGAATTCCCTGCTAGCACCTTCTCTGTGCCTGGGAAACAGAAGTGTTCCCATTGCTTCGCAGAATCGCTTTTGTGCAGAAAACAGTAACAGTTGTTCAGAACGAAAGAAAGCACAGAGCCCCAGATTTTATGTTGTCCTGGAGAGCTTGCAGAGCACTGGGGAAAGGCAGGCAGAGAATTCCCTGCTAGCACCTTCTCTGTGGCTGTTCACATTGCTTCGCAGAATCGCTTTTGTGCAGAAAACAGTAACACTTGTTCAGACGAAAGAAAGCACAGAGCCCCAGATTTTATGTTGTCCTGGAGAGCTTGCAGAGCACTGGGGAAAGGCAGGCAGAGAATTCCCTGCTAGCACCTTCTCTGTGCCTGGGAAGCAGAAGTCTTCACATTGCTTCGCAGAATCACTTTTGTGCAGAAAACAGTAACACTTGTTCAGAACGAAAGAAAGCACAGAGCCCCAGATTCTATGTTGTCCTGGAGAGCTTGCAGAGCACTGGGGAAAAGCAGGCAGAGAATTCCCTGCTAGCACCTTCTCTGTGCCTGGGAAACAGAAGTGTTCACATTGCTTCGCAGAATCACTTTTGTGCAGAAAACAGTAACACTTGTTCAGAACGAAAGAAAGCACAGAGCCCCAGATTTTATGTTGTCCTGGAGAGCTTGCAGAGCACTGGGGAAAGGCAGGCAGAGAATTCCCTGCTAGCACCTTCTCTGTGCCTGTTCACATTGCTTCGCAGAATCGCTTTTGTGCAGAAAACAGTAACACTTGTTCAGAACAAAAGAAAGCACAGAGCCCCAGATTTTATGTTGTCCTGGAGAGCTTGCAGAGCACTGGGGAAAGGCAGGCAGAGAATTCCCTGCTAGCACGTTCTCTGTTCCTGGGAAACAGAAGTGTTCACATTGCTTCGCAGAATCGCTTTTGTGCAGAAAACAGTAACACTTGTTCAGAACGAAAGAAAGCACAGAGCCCCAGATTCTATGTTGTCCTGGAGAGCTTGCAGAGCACTGGGGAAAGGCAGGCAGAGAATTCCCTGCTAGCACCTTCTCTGTGCCTCGGAAGCAGAAATGTTCACATTGCTTCGCAGAATCACTTTTGTGCAGAAAACAGTAACACTTGTTCAGAACGAAAGAAAGCACAGAGCCCCAGATTCTATGTTGTCCTGGAGAGCTTGCAGAGCACTGGGGAAAAGCAGGCAGAGAATTCCCTGCTAGCACCTTCTCTGTGCCTGGGAAACAGAAGTGTTCACATTGCTTCGCAGAATCGCTTTTGTGCAGAAAACAGTAACACTTGTTCAGAACGAAAGAAAGCACAGAGCCCCAGATTTGCTGTTGTCCTGGAGAACTTGCAGAGCACTGGGGAAAGGCAGGCAGAGAATTCCCTGCTAGCACCTTTTCTGTGCCTGTTCACACTGCTTGGCAGAATCGCTTTTGTGCAGAAAACAGTAACACTTGTTCAGAACAAAAGAAAGCACAGAGCCCCAGATTTTATGTTGTCCTGGAGAGCTTGCAGAGCACTGGGGAAAGGCAGGCAGAGAATTCCCTGCTAGCACCTTCTCTGTGCCTGGGAAACAGAAGTGTTCACATTGCTTCGCAGCATCACTTTTGTGCAGAAAACAGTAACACTTGTTCACAATGAAAGAAAGCACAGAGCCCCAGATTTTATGTTGTCCTGGAGAGCTTGCAGAGCACTGGGGAAAAGCAGGCAGAGAATTCCCTGCTAGCACCTTCTCTGTTCCTGGGAAACAGAAGTGTTCATATTGCTTCGCAGAATCGCTTTTGTGCAGAAAACAGTAACACTTGTTCAGAACAAAAGAAAGCACAGAGCCCCAGATTTTATGTTGTCCTGGAGAGCTTGCAGAGCACTGGGGAAAGGCAGGCAGAGAATTCCCTGCTAGCACCTTCTCTGTGCCTGGGAAGCAGACGTCTTCACATTGCTTCGCAGAATCGCTTTTGTGCAGAAAACAATAACACTTGTTCAGAACGAAAGAAAGCACAGAGCCCCAGATTTTATGTTGTCCTGGAGAGCTTGCAGAGCACTGGGTAAAAGCAGGCAGAGAATTCCCTGCTAGCACCTTCTCTGTGCCTGGGAAACAGAAGTGTTCACATTGCTTCGCAGAATCGCTTTTGTGCAGAAAACAGTAACACTTGTTCAGAACGAAAGAAAGCACAGAGCCCCAGATTTGCTGTTGTCCTGGAGAGCTTGCAGAGCACTGGGGAAAGGCAGGCAGAGAATTCCCTGCTAGCACCTTCTCTGTGCCTGGGAAGCAGAAGTGTTCACATTGCTTCGCAGAATCGCTTTTGTGCAGAAAACAGTAACACTTGTTCAGAACGAAAGAAAGCACAGAGCCCCAGATTCTATGTTGTCCTGGAGAGCTTGCAGAGCACTGGGGAAAAGCAGGCAGAGAATTCCCTGCTAGCACCTTCTCTGTGCCTGGGAAACAGAAGTGTTCACATTGCTTCGCAGAATCGCTTTTGTGCAGAAAACAGTAACACTTGTTCAGAACGAAAGAAAGCACAGAGCCCCAGATTTGCTGTTGTCCTGGAGAGCTTGCAGAGCACTGGGGAAAGGCAGGCAGAGAATTCCCTGCTAGCACCTTCTCTGTGCCTGGGAAGCAGAAGTGTTCACATTGCTTCGCAGAATCGCTTTTGTGCAGAAAACAGTAACACTTGTTCAGAACGAAAGAAAGCACAGAGCCCCAGATTCTATGTTGTCCTGGAGAGCTTGCAGAGCACTGGGGAAAAGCAGGCAGAGAATTCCCTGCTAGCACCTTCTCTGTGCCTGGGAAACAGAAGTGTTCACATTGCTTCGCAGAATCGCTTTTGTGCAGAAAACAGTAACACTTGTTCAGAACGAAAGAAAGCACAGAGCCCCAGATTTGCTGTTGTCCTGGAGAGCTTGCAGAGCACTGGGTAAAAGCAGGCAGAGAATTCCCTGCTAGCACCTTCTCTGTGCCTGGGAAACAGAAGTGTTCACATTGCTTCGCAGAATCGCTTTTGTGCAGAAAACAGTAACACTTGTTCAGAACGAAAGAAAGCACAGAGCCCCAGATTTGCTGTTGTCCTGGAGAGCTTGCAGAGCACTGGGGAAAGGCAGGCAGAGAATTCCCTGCTAGCACCTTCTCTGTGCCTGGGAAGCAGAAGTGTTCACATTGCTTCGCAGAATCGCTTTTGTGCAGAAAACAGTAACACTTGTTCAGAACGAAAGAAAGCACAGAGCCCCAGATTCTATGTTGTCCTGGAGAGCTTGCAGAGCACTGGGGAAAAGCAGGCAGAGAATTCCCTGCTAGCACCTTCTCTGTGCCTGGGAAACAGAAGTGTTCACATTGCTTCGCAGAATCGCTTTTGTGCAGAAAACAGTAACACTTGTTCAGAACGAAAGAAAGCACAGAGCCCCAGATTTTATGTTGTCCTGGAGAGCTTGCAGAGCACTGGGGAAAGGCAGGCAGAGAATTCCCTGCTAGCACCTTCTCTGTGCCTGTTCACATTGCTTCGCAGAATCGCTTTTGTGCAGAAAACAGTAACACTTGTTCAGAACAAAAGAAAGCACAGAGCCCCAGATTTTATGTTGTCCTGGAGAGCTTGCAGAGCACTGGGGAAAGGCAGGCAGAGAATTCCCTGCTAGCACGTTCTCTGTTCCTGGGAAACAGAAGTGTTCACATTGCTTCGCAGAATCGCTTTTGTGCAGAAAACAGTAACACTTGTTCAGAACGAAAGAAAGCACAGAGCCCCAGATTCTATGTTGTCCTGGAGAGCTTGCAGAGCACTGGGGAAAGGCAGGCAGAGAATTCCCTGCTAGCACCTTCTCTGTGCCTCGGAAGCAGAAATGTTCACATTGCTTCGCAGAATCACTTTTGTGCAGAAAACAGTAAC
The DNA here is from genome assembly GCF_047716275.1 of Strix uralensis. NCBI lineage: Eukaryota > Metazoa > Chordata > Aves > Strigiformes > Strigidae > Strix > Strix uralensis. Next base: position 230,627 of record NW_027436731.1, read on the forward strand.
AATTGTTCAGAACAAAAGAAAGCACAGAGCCCCAGATTCTATGTTGTCCTGGAGAGCTTGCAGAGCACTGGGGAAAAGCAGGCAGAGAATTCCCTGCTAGCACCTTCTCTGTGCCTGGGAAACAGAAGTGTTCACATTGCTTCGCAGAATCGCTTTTGTGCAGAAAACAGTAACACTTGTTCAGAACGAAAGAAAGCACAGAGCCCCAGATTTGCTGTTGTCCTGGAGAGCTTGCAGAGCACTGGGGAAAGGCAGGCAGAGAATTCCCTGCTAGCACCTTTTCTGTGCCTGTTCACACTGCTTGGCAGAATCGCTTTTGTGCAGAAAACAGTAACACTTGTTCAGAACAAAAGAAAGCACAGAGCCCCAGATTTTATGTTGTCCTGGAGAGCTTGCAGAGCACTGGGGAAAGGCAGGCAGAGAATTCCCTGCTAGCACGTTCTCTGTTCCTGGGAAACAGAAGTGTTCACATTGCTTCGCAGAATCGCTTTTGTGCAGAAAACAGTAACACTTGTTCACAACGAAAGAAAGCACAGAGCCCCAGATTTTATGTTGTCCTGGAGAGCTTGCAGAGCACTGGGGAAAAGCAGGCAGAGAATTCCCTGCTAGCACCTTCTCTGTGCCTGGGAAACAGAAGTGTTCACATTGCTTCGCAGAATCGCTTTTGTGCAGAAAACAGTAACACTTGTTCAGAACGAAAGAAAGCACAGAGCCCCAGATTTGCTGTTGTCCTGGAGAACTTGCAGAGCACTGGGGAAAGGCAGGCAGAGAATTCCCTGCTAGCACCTTTTCTGTGCCTGTTCACACTGCTTGGCAGAATCGCTTTTGTGCAGAAAACAGTAACACTTGTTCAGAACAAAAGAAAGCACAGAGCCCCAGATTTTATGTTGTCCTGGAGAGCTTGCAGAGCACTGGGGAAAAGCAGGCAGAGAATTCCCTGCTAGCACCTTCTCTGTGCCTGGGAAACAGAAGTGTTCACATTGCTTCGCAGAATCGCTTTTGTGCAGAAAACAGTAACACTTGTTCACAATGAAAGAAAGCACAGAGCCCCAGATTTTATGTTGTCCTGGAGAGCTTGCAGAGCACTGGGGAAAAGCAGGCAGAGAATTCCCTGCTAGCACCTTCTCTGTTCCTGGGAAACAGAAGTGTTCATATTGCTTCGCAGAATCGCTTTTGTGCAGAAAACAGTAACACTTGTTCAGAACAAAAGAAAGCACAGAGCCCCAGATTTTATGTTGTCCTGGAGAGCTTGCAGAGCACTGGGGAAAGGCAGGCAGAGAATTCCCTGCTAGCACCTTCTCTGTGCCTGTTCACATTGCTTGGCAGAATCGCTTTTGTGCAGAAAACAGTAACACTTGTTCAGAACAAAAGAAAGCACAGAGCCCCAGATTTTATGTTGTCCTGGAGAGCTTGCAGAGCACTGGGGAAAGGCAGGCAGAGAATTCCCTGCTAGCACCTTCTCTGTGCCTGGGAAGCAGAAGTCTTCACATTGCTTCGCAGAATCGCTTTTCTGCACAAAACCCTAACACTTGTTCAGAACAAAAGAAAGCACAGAGCCCCAGATTCTATGTTGTCCTGGAGAGCTTGCAGAGCACTGGGGAAAGGCAGGCAGAGAATTCCCTGCTAGCACCTTTTCTGAGCCTGTTCACATTGCTTGGCAGAATCGCTTTTGTGCAGAAAACAGTAACACTTGTTCAGAACAAAAGAAAGCACAGAGCCCCAGATTTTATGTTGTCCTGGAGAGCTTGCAGAGCACTGGGGAAAGGCAGGCAGAGAATTCCCTGCTAGCACCTTCTCTGTGCCTGGGAAGCAGAAGTGTTCACATTGCTTCGCAGAATCGCTTTTGTGCAGAAAACAGTAACACTTGTTCACAACGAAAGAAAGCACAGAGCCCCAGATTTTATGTTGTCCTGGAGAGCTTGCAGAGCACTGGGGAAAAGCAGGCAGAGAATTCCCTGCTAGCACCTTCTCTGTTCCTGGGAAACAGAAGTGTTCACATTGCTTCGCAGAATCGCTTTTGTGCAGAAAACAGTAACACTTGTTCAGAACGAAAGAAAGCACAGAGCCCCAGATTTTATGTTGTCCTGGAGAGCTTGCAGAGCACTGGGGAAAGGCAGGCAGAGAATTCCCTGCTAGCACCTTCTCTGTGCCTGTTCACATTCCTTCGCAGAATCGCTTTTGTGCAGAAAACAGTAACACTTGTTCAGAACGAAAGAAAGCACAGAGCCCCAGATTTTATGTTGTCCTGGAGAGCTTGCAGAGCACTGGGGAAAAGCAGGCAGAGAATTCCCTGCTAGCACCTTCTCTGTGCCTGGGAAACAGAAGTGTTCACATTGCTTCGCAGAATCGCTTTTGTGCAGAAAACAGTAACACTTGTTCAGAACGAAAGAAAGCACAGAGCCCCAGATTTGCTGTTGTCCTGGAGAGCTTGCAGAGCACTGGGGAAAGGCAGGCAGAGAATTCCCTGCTAGCACCTTCTTTGTGCCTGTTCACATTCCTTCGCAGAATCGCTTTTGTGCAGAAAACAGTAACACTTGTTCAGACGAAAGAAAGCACAGAGCCCCAGATTTTATGTTGTCCTGGAGAGCTTGCAGAGCACTGGGGAAAGGCAGGCAGAGAATTCCCTGCTAGCACCTTCTCTGTGCCTGGGAAGCAGAAGTGTTCACATTGCTTCGCAGAATCACTTTTGTGCAGAAAACAGTAACACTTGTTCAGAACGAAAGAAAGCACAGAGCCCCAGATTCTATGTTGTCCTGGAGAGCTTGCAGAGCACTGGGGAAAAGCAGGCAGAGAATTCCCTGCTAGCACCTTCTCTGTGCCTGGGAAACAGAAGTGTTCACATTGCTTTGCAGAATCGCTTTTGTGCAGAAAAGAGTAACACTTGTTCAGAACGAAAGAAAGCACAGAGCCCCAGATTCTATGTTGTCCTGGAGAGCTTGCAGAGCACTGGGGAAAAGCAGGCAGAGAATTCCCTGCTAGCACCTTCTCTGTTCCTGGGAAACAGAAGTGTTCACATTGCTTCGCAGAATCGCTTTTGTGCAGAAAACAGTAACACTTGTTCAGAACGAAAGAAAGCACAGAGCCCCAGATTTTATGTTGTCCTGGAGAGCTTGCAGAGCACTGGGGAAAGGCAGGCAGAGAATTCCCTGCTAGCACCTTCTCTGTGCCTGTTCACATTCCTTCGCAGAATCGCTTTTGTGCAGAAAACAGTAACACTTGGTCAGAACGAAAGAAAGCACAGAGCCCCAGATTTTATGTTGTCCTGGAGAGCTTGCAGAGCACTGGGGAAAGGCAGGCAGAGAATTCCCTGCTAGCACCTTCTCTGTGCCTGGGAAGCAGACGTCTTCACATTGCTTCGCAGAATCGCTTTTGTGCAGAAAACAATAACACTTGTTCAGAACGAAAGAAAGCACAGAGCCCCAGATTTTATGTTGTCCTGGAGAGCTTGCAGAGCACTGGGGAAAAGCAGGCAGAGAATTCCCTGCTACCACCTTCTCTGTGCCTGGGAAGCAGAAGTGTTCACATTGCTTCGCAGAATCACTTTTGTGCAGAAAACAGTAACAGTTGTTCAGAACGAAAGAAAGCACAGAGCCCCAGATTTTATGTTGTCCTGGAGAGCTTGCAGAGCACTGGGGAAAGGCAGGCAGAGAATTCCCTGCTAGCACCTTCTCTGTGCCTGTTCACATTGCTTCGCAGAATCGCTTTTGTGCAGAAAACAGTAACACTTGTTCAGACGAAAGAAAGCACAGAGCCCCAGATTTTATGTTGTCCTGGAGAGCTTGCAGAGCACTGGGGAAAGGCAGGCAGAGAATTCCCTGCTAGCACCTTCTCTGTGCCTCGGAAGCAGAAATGTTCACATTGCTTCGCAGAATCGCTTTTGTGCAGAAAACAGTAACACTTGTTCAGAACGAAAGAAAGCACAGAGCCCCAGATTCTATGTTGTCCTGGAGAGCTTGCAGAGCACTGGGGAAAAGCAGGCAGAGAATTCCCTGCTAGCACCTTCTCTGTGCCTGGGAAACAGAAGTGTTCACATTGCTTCGCAGAATCGCTTTTGTGCAGAAAACAGTAACACTTGTTCAGAACGAAAGAAAGCACAGAGCCCCAGATTTTATGTTGTCCTGGAGAGCTTGCAGAGCACTGGGGAAAAGCAGGCAGAGAATTCCCTGCTAGCACCTTCTCTGTTCCTGGGAAACAGAAGTGTTCACATTGCTTCGCAGAATCGCTTTTGTGCAGAAAACAGTAACACTTGTTCAGAACGAAAGAAAGCACAGAGCCCCAGATTCTATGTTGTCCTGGAGAGCTTGCAGAGCACTGGGGAAAAGCAGGCAGAGAATTCCCTGCTAGCACCTTCTCTGTGCCTGGGAAACAGAAGTGTTCACATTCCTTCGCAGAATCGCTTTTGTGCAGAAAACAGTAACACTTGTTCAGAACGAAAGAAAGCACAGAGCCCCAGATTTGCTGTTGTCCTGGAGAGCTTGCAGAGCACTGGGGAAAGGCAGGCAGAGAATTCCCTGCTAGCACCTTCTCTGTGCCTGGGAAGCAGAAGTGTTCACATTGCTTCGCAGAATCGCTTTTGTGCAGAAAACAGTAACACTTGTTCACAACGAAAGAAAGCACAGAGCCCCAGATTTTATGTTGTCCTGGAGAGCTTGCAGAGCACTGGGGAAAAGCAGGCAGAGAATTCCCTGCTAGCACCTTCTCTCTGCCTGGGAAACAGAAGTGTTCACATTGCTTCGCAGAATCGCTTTTGTGCAGAAAACAGTAACACTTGTTCAGAACGAAAGAAAGCACAGAGCCCCAGATTTTATGTTGTCCTGGAGAGCTTGCAGAGCACTGGGGAAAGGCAGGCAGAGAATTCCCTGCTAGCACCTTCTCTGTGCCTGGGAAGCAGAAGTGTTCACATTGCTTCGCAGAATCGCTTTTGTGCAGAAAACAGTAAAACTTGTTCAGAACGAAAGAAAGCACAGAGCCCCAGATTTTATGTTGTCCTGGAGAGCTTGCAGAGCACTGGGGAAAGGCAGGCAGAGAATTCCCTGCTAGCACCTTCTCTGTGCCTGGGAAGCAGAAGTCTTCACATTGCTTCGCAGAATCACTTTTGTGCAGAAAACAGTAACACTTGTTCAGAACGAAAGAAAGCACAGAGCCCCAGATTTTATGTTGTCCTGGAGAGCTTGCAGAGCACTGGGGAAAGGCAGGCAGAGAATTCCCTGCTAGCACCTTCTCTGTGCCTGTTCACATTGCTTCGCAGAATCGCTTTTGTGCAGAAAACAGTAACACTTGTTCAGACGAAAGAAAGCACAGAGCCCCAGATTTTATGTTGTCCTGGAGAGCTTGCAGAGCACTGGGGAAAGGCAGGCAGAGAATTCCCTGCTAGCACCTTCTCTGTGCCTCGGAAGCAGAAATGTTCACATTGCTTATCAGAATCACTTTTGTGCAGAAAACAGTAACACTTGTTCAGAACGAAAGAAAGCACAGAGCCCCAGATTCTATGTTGTCCTGGAGAGCTTGCAGAGCACTGGGGAAAAGCAGGCAGAGAATTCCCTGCTAGCACCTTCTCTGTGCCTGGGAAACAGAAGTGTTCACATTGCTTCGCAGAATCGCTTTTGTGCAGAAAACAGTAACACTTGTTCAGAACGAAAGAAAGCACAGAGCCCCAGATTTTATGTTGTCCTGGAGAGCTTGCAGAGCACTGGGGAAAGGCAGGCAGAGAATTCCCTGCTAGCACCTTCTCTGTGCCTGGGAAGCAGAAGTGTTCACATTGCTTCGCAGAATCACTTTTGTGCAGAAAACAGTAACACTTGTTCAGAACGAAAGAAAGCACAGAGCCCCAGATTCTATGTTGTCCTGGAGAGCTTGCAGAGCACTGGGCAAAAGCAGGCAGAGAATTCCCTGCTAGCACCTTCTCTGTGCCTGGGAAACAGAAGTGTTCACATTGCTTCGCAGAATCGCTTTTGTGCAGAAAACAGTAACACTTGTTCACAATGAAAGAAAGCACAGAGCCCCAGATTTTATGTTGTCCTGGAGAGCTTGCAGAGCACTGGGGAAAAGCAGGCAGAGAATTCCCTGCTAGCACCTTCTCTGTTCCTGGGAAACAGAAGTGTTCACATTGCTTCGCAGAATCGCTTTTGTGCAGAAAACAGTAACAATTGTTCAGAACGAAAGAAAGCACAGAGCCCCAGATTTTATGTTGTCCTGGAGAGCTTGCAGAGCACTGGGGAAAAGAAGGCAGAGAATTCCCTGCTAGCACCTTCTCTGTGCCTGGGAAACAGAAGTGTTCACATTGCTTCGCAGAATCGCTTTTGTGCAGAAAACAGTAACACTTGTTCAGAACGAAAGAAAGCACAGAGCCCCAGATTTTATGTTGTCCTGGAGAGCTTGCAGAGCACTGGGGAAAGGCAGGCAGAGAATTCCCTGCTAGCACCTTCTCTGTGCCTGTTCACATTGCTTCGCAGAATCGCTTTTGTGCAGAAAACAGTAACACTTGTTCAGACGAAAGAAAGCACAGAGCCCCAGATTTGCTGTTGTCCTGGAGAGCTTGCAGAGCACTGGGGAAAGGCAGGCAGAGAATTCCCTGCTAGCACCTTCTCTGTGCCTGGGAAGCAGAAGTGTTCACATTGCTTCGCAGAATCACTTTTGTGCAGAAAACAGTAACACTTGTTCAGAACGAAAGAAAGCACAGAGCCCCAGATTCTATGTTGTCCTGGAGAGCTTGCAGAGCACTGGGGAAAAGCAGGCAGAGAATTCCCTGCTAGCACCTTCTCTGTGCCTGGGAAACAGAAGTGTTCCCATTGCTTCGCAGAATCGCTTTTGTGCAGAAAACAGTAACACTTGTTCAGAACGAAAGAAAGCACAGAGCCCCAGATTTTATGTTGTCCTGGAGAGCTTGCAGAGCACTGGGGAAAGGCAGGCAGAGAATTCCCTGCTAGCACCTTCTCTGTGCCTGTTCACATTGCTTCGCAGAATCGCTTTTGTGCAGAAAACAGTAACACTTGTTCAGAACAAAAGAAAGCACAGAGCCCCAGATTTTATGTTGTCCTGGAGAGCTTGCAGAGCACTGGGGAAAGGCAGGCAGAGAATTCCCTGCTAGCACGTTCTCTGTTCCTGGGAAACAGAAGTGTTCACATTGCTTCGCAGAATCGCTTTTGTGCAGAAAACAGTAACACTTGTTCAGAACGAAAGAAAGCACAGAGCCCCAGATTCTATGTTGTCCTGGAGAGCTTGCAGAGCACTGGGGAAAGGCAGGCAGAGAATTCCCTGCTAGCACCTTCTCTGTGCCTCGGAAGCAGAAATGTTCACATTGCTTCGCAGAATCACTTTTGTGCAGAAAACAGTAACAATTGTTCAGAACAAAAGAAAGCACAGAGCCCCAGATTCTATGTTGTCCTTGAGAGCTTGCAGAGCACTGGGGAAAAGCAGGCAGAGAATTCCCTGCTAGCACCTTCTCTGTGCCTGGGAAACAGAAGTGTTCACATTGCTTCGCAGAATCGCTTTTGTGCAGAAAACAGTAACACTTGTTCAGAACAAAAGAAAGCACAGAGCCCCAGATTTTATGTTGTCCTGGAGAGCTTGCAGAGCACTGGGGAAAGGCAGGCAGAGAATTCCCTGCTAGCACGTTCTCTGTTCCTGGGAAACAGAAGTGTTCACATTGCTTCGCAGAATCGCTTTTGTGCAGAAAACAGTAACACTTGTTCACAACGAAAGAAAGCACAGAGCCCCAGATTTGCTGTTGTCCTGGAGAGCTTGCAGAGTACTGGGGAAAAGCAGGCAGAGAATTCCCTGCTAGCACCTTCTCTGTGCCTGGGAAACAGAAGTGTTCCCATTGCTTCGCAGAATCGCTTTTGTGCAGAAAACAGTAACACTTGTTCAGAACGAAAGAAAGCACAGAGCCCCAGATTTTATGTTGTCCTGGAGAGCTTGCAGAGCACTGGGGAAAGGCAGGCAGAGAATTCCCTGCTAGCACCTTCTCTGTGCCTGGGAAGCACAAGTGTTCACATTGCTTCGCAGAATCGCTTTTGTGCAGAAAACAGTAACACTTGTTCAGAACGAAAGAAAGCACAGAGCCCCAGATTTGCTGTTGTCCTGGAGAGCTTGCAGAGCACTGGGGAAAGGCAGGCAGAGAATTCCCTGCTAGCACCTTCTCTGTGCCTGGGAAGCACAAGTGTTCACATTGCTTCGCAGAATCGCTTTTGTGCAGAAAACAGTAACACTTGTTCAGAACGAAAGAAAGCACAGAGCCCCAGATTTTATGTTGTCCTGGAGAGCTTGCAGAGCACTGGGGAAAGGCAGGCAGAGAATTCCCTGCTAGCACCTTCTCTGTGCCTGTTCACATTGCTTCGCAGAATCGCTTTTGTGCAGAAAACAGTAACACTTGTTCAGAACAAAAGAAAGCACAGAGCCCCAGATTTTATGTTGTCCTGGAGAGCTTGCAGAGCACTGGGGAAAGGCAGGCAGAGAATTCCCTGCTAGCACGTTCTCTGTTCCTGGGAAACAGAAGTGTTCACATTGCTTCGCAGAATCGCTTTTGTGCAGAAAACAGTAACACTTGTTCAGAACGAAAGAAAGCACAGAGCCCCAGATTCTATGTTGTCCTGGAGAGCTTGCAGAGCACTGGGGAAAGGCAGGCAGAGAATTCCCTGCTAGCACCTTCTCTGTGCCTCGGAAGCAGAAATGTTCACATTGCTTCGCAGAATCACTTTTGTGCAGAAAACAGTAACAATTGTTCAGAACAAAAGAAAGCACAGAGCCCCAGATTCTATGTTGTCCTGGAGAGCTTGCAGAGCACTGGGGAAAAGCAGGCAGAGAATTCCCTGCTAGCACCTTCTCTGTGCCTGGGAAACAGAAGTGTTCACATTGCTTCGCAGAATCGCTTTTGTGCAGAAAACAGTAACACTTGTTCAGAACGAAAGAAAGCACAGAGCCCCAGATTTGCTGTTGTCCTGGAGAGCTTGCAGAGCACTGGGGAAAGGCAGGCAGAGAATTCCCTGCTAGCACCTTTTCTGTGCCTGTTCACACTGCTTGGCAGAATCGCTTTTGTGCAGAAAACAGTAACACTTGTTCAGAACAAAAGAAAGCACAGAGCCCCAGATTTTATGTTGTCCTGGAGAGCTTGCAGAGCACTGGGGAAAGGCAGGCAGAGAATTCCCTGCTAGCACGTTCTCTGTTCCTGGGAAACAGAAGTGTTCACATTGCTTCGCAGAATCGCTTTTGTGCAGAAAACAGTAACACTTGTTCACAACGAAAGAAAGCACAGAGCCCCAGATTTTATGTTGTCCTGGAGAGCTTGCAGAGCACTGGGGAAAAGCAGGCAGAGAATTCCCTGCTAGCACCTTCTCTGTGCCTGGGAAACAGAAGTGTTCACATTGCTTCGCAGAATCGCTTTTGTGCAGAAAACAGTAACACTTGTTCAGAACGAAAGAAAGCACAGAGCCCCAGATTTGCTGTTGTCCTGGAGAACTTGCAGAGCACTGGGGAAAGGCAGGCAGAGAATTCCCTGCTAGCACCTTTTCTGTGCCTGTTCACACTGCTTGGCAGAATCGCTTTTGTGCAGAAAACAGTAACACTTGTTCAGAACAAAAGAAAGCACAGAGCCCCAGATTTTATGTTGTCCTGGAGAGCTTGCAGAGCACTGGGGAAAAGCAGGCAGAGAATTCCCTGCTAGCACCTTCTCTGTGCCTGGGAAACAGAAGTGTTCACATTGCTTCGCAGAATCGCTTTTGTGCAGAAAACAGTAACACTTGTTCACAATGAAAGAAAGCACAGAGCCCCAGATTTTATGTTGTCCTGGAGAGCTTGCAGAGCACTGGGGAAAAGCAGGCAGAGAATTCCCTGCTAGCACCTTCTCTGTTCCTGGGAAACAGAAGTGTTCATATTGCTTCGCAGAATCGCTTTTGTGCAGAAAACAGTAACACTTGTTCAGAACAAAAGAAAGCACAGAGCCCCAGATTTTATGTTGTCCTGGAGAGCTTGCAGAGCACTGGGGAAAGGCAGGCAGAGAATTCCCTGCTAGCACCTTCTCTGTGCCTGTTCACATTGCTTGGCAGAATCGCTTTTGTGCAGAAAACAGTAACACTTGTTCAGAACAAAAGAAAGCACAGAGCCCCAGATTTTATGTTGTCCTGGAGAGCTTGCAGAGCACTGGGGAAAGGCAGGCAGAGAATTCCCTGCTAGCACCTTCTCTGTGCCTGGGAAGCAGAAGTCTTCACATTGCTTCGCAGAATCGCTTTTCTGCACAAAACCCTAACACTTGTTCAGAACAAAAGAAAGCACAGAGCCCCAGATTCTATGTTGTCCTGGAGAGCTTGCAGAGCACTGGGGAAAGGCAGGCAGAGAATTCCCTGCTAGCACCTTTTCTGAGCCTGTTCACATTGCTTGGCAGAATCGCTTTTGTGCAGAAAACAGTAACACTTGTTCAGAACAAAAGAAAGCACAGAGCCCCAGATTTTATGTTGTCCTGGAGAGCTTGCAGAGCACTGGGGAAAGGCAGGCAGAGAATTCCCTGCTAGCACCTTCTCTGTGCCTGGGAAGCAGAAGTGTTCACATTGCTTCGCAGAATCGCTTTTGTGCAGAAAACAGTAACACTTGTTCACAACGAAAGAAAGCACAGAGCCCCAGATTTTATGTTGTCCTGGAGAGCTTGCAGAGCACTGGGGAAAAGCAGGCAGAGAATTCCCTGCTAGCACCTTCTCTGTTCCTGGGAAACAGAAGTGTTCACATTGCTTCGCAGAATCGCTTTTGTGCAGAAAACAGTAACACTTGTTCAGAACGAAAGAAAGCACAGAGCCCCAGATTTTATGTTGTCCTGGAGAGCTTGCAGAGCACTGGGGAAAGGCAGGCAGAGAATTCCCTGCTAGCACCTTCTCTGTGCCTGTTCACATTCCTTCGCAGAATCGCTTTTGTGCAGAAAACAGTAACACTTGTTCAGAACGAAAGAAAGCACAGAGCCCCAGATTTTATGTTGTCCTGGAGAGCTTGCAGAGCACTGGGGAAAAGCAGGCAGAGAATTCCCTGCTAGCACCTTCTCTGTGCCTGGGAAACAGAAGTGTTCACATTGCTTCGCAGAATCGCTTTTGTGCAGAAAACAGTAACACTTGTTCAGAACGAAAGAAAGCACAGAGCCCCAGATTTGCTGTTGTCCTGGAGAGCTTGCAGAGCACTGGGGAAAGGCAGGCAGAGAATTCCCTGCTAGCACCTTCTTTGTGCCTGTTCACATTCCTTCGCAGAATCGCTTTTGTGCAGAAAACAGTAACACTTGTTCAGACGAAAGAAAGCACAGAGCCCCAGATTTTATGTTGTCCTGGAGAGCTTGCAGAGCACTGGGGAAAGGCAGGCAGAGAATTCCCTGCTAGCACCTTCTCTGTGCCTGGGAAGCAGAAGTGTTCACATTGCTTCGCAGAATCACTTTTGTGCAGAAAACAGTAACACTTGTTCAGAACGAAAGAAAGCACAGAGCCCCAGATTCTATGTTGTCCTGGAGAGCTTGCAGAGCACTGGGGAAAAGCAGGCAGAGAATTCCCTGCTAGCACCTTCTCTGTGCCTGGGAAACAGAAGTGTTCACATTGCTTTGCAGAATCGCTTTTGTGCAGAAAAGAGTAACACTTGTTCAGAACGAAAGAAAGCACAGAGCCCCAGATTCTATGTTGTCCTGGAGAGCTTGCAGAGCACTGGGGAAAAGCAGGCAGAGAATTCCCTGCTAGCACCTTCTCTGTTCCTGGGAAACAGAAGTGTTCACATTGCTTCGCAGAATCGCTTTTGTGCAGAAAACAGTAACACTTGTTCAGAACGAAAGAAAGCACAGAGCCCCAGATTTTATGTTGTCCTGGAGAGCTTGCAGAGCACTGGGGAAAGGCAGGCAGAGAATTCCCTGCTAGCACCTTCTCTGTGCCTGTTCACATTCCTTCGCAGAATCGCTTTTGTGCAGAAAACAGTAACACTTGGTCAGAACGAAAGAAAGCACAGAGCCCCAGATTTTATGTTGTCCTGGAGAGCTTGCAGAGCACTGGGGAAAGGCAGGCAGAGAATTCCCTGCTAGCACCTTCTCTGTGCCTGGGAAGCAGACGTCTTCACATTGCTTCGCAGAATCGCTTTTGTGCAGAAAACAATAACACTTGTTCAGAACGAAAGAAAGCACAGAGCCCCAGATTTTATGTTGTCCTGGAGAGCTTGCAGAGCACTGGGGAAAAGCAGGCAGAGAATTCCCTGCTACCACCTTCTCTGTGCCTGGGAAGCAGAAGTGTTCACATTGCTTCGCAGAATCACTTTTGTGCAGAAAACAGTAACAGTTGTTCAGAACGAAAGAAAGCACAGAGCCCCAGATTTTATGTTGTCCTGGAGAGCTTGCAGAGCACTGGGGAAAGGCAGGCAGAGAATTCCCTGCTAGCACCTTCTCTGTGCCTGTTCACATTGCTTCGCAGAATCGCTTTTGTGCAGAAAACAGTAACACTTGTTCAGACGAAAGAAAGCACAGAGCCCCAGATTTTATGTTGTCCTGGAGAGCTTGCAGAGCACTGGGGAAAGGCAGGCAGAGAATTCCCTGCTAGCACCTTCTCTGTGCCTCGGAAGCAGAAATGTTCACATTGCTTCGCAGAATCGCTTTTGTGCAGAAAACAGTAACACTTGTTCAGAACGAAAGAAAGCACAGAGCCCCAGATTCTATGTTGTCCTGGAGAGCTTGCAGAGCACTGGGGAAAAGCAGGCAGAGAATTCCCTGCTAGCACCTTCTCTGTGCCTGGGAAACAGAAGTGTTCACATTGCTTCGCAGAATCGCTTTTGTGCAGAAAACAGTAACACTTGTTCAGAACGAAAGAAAGCACAGAGCCCCAGATTTTATGTTGTCCTGGAGAGCTTGCAGAGCACTGGGGAAAAGCAGGCAGAGAATTCCCTGCTAGCACCTTCTCTGTTCCTGGGAAACAGAAGTGTTCACATTGCTTCGCAGAATCGCTTTTGTGCAGAAAACAGTAACACTTGTTCAGAACGAAAGAAAGCACAGAGCCCCAGATTCTATGTTGTCCTGGAGAGCTTGCAGAGCACTGGGGAAAAGCAGGCAGAGAATTCCCTGCTAGCACCTTCTCTGTGCCTGGGAAACAGAAGTGTTCACATTCCTTCGCAGAATCGCTTTTGTGCAGAAAACAGTAACACTTGTTCAGAACGAAAGAAAGCACAGAGCCCCAGATTTGCTGTTGTCCTGGAGAGCTTGCAGAGCACTGGGGAAAGGCAGGCAGAGAATTCCCTGCTAGCACCTTCTCTGTGCCTGGGAAGCAGAAGTGTTCACATTGCTTCGCAGAATCGCTTTTGTGCAGAAAACAGTAACACTTGTTCACAACGAAAGAAAGCACAGAGCCCCAGATTTTATGTTGTCCTGGAGAGCTTGCAGAGCACTGGGGAAAAGCAGGCAGAGAATTCCCTGCTAGCACCTTCTCTCTGCCTGGGAAACAGAAGTGTTCACATTGCTTCGCAGAATCGCTTTTGTGCAGAAAACAGTAACACTTGTTCAGAACGAAAGAAAGCACAGAGCCCCAGATTTTATGTTGTCCTGGAGAGCTTGCAGAGCACTGGGGAAAGGCAGGCAGAGAATTCCCTGCTAGCACCTTCTCTGTGCCTGGGAAGCAGAAGTGTTCACATTGCTTCGCAGAATCGCTTTTGTGCAGAAAACAGTAAAACTTGTTCAGAACGAAAGAAAGCACAGAGCCCCAGATTTTATGTTGTCCTGGAGAGCTTGCAGAGCACTGGGGAAAGGCAGGCAGAGAATTCCCTGCTAGCACCTTCTCTGTGCCTGGGAAGCAGAAGTCTTCACATTGCTTCGCAGAATCACTTTTGTGCAGAAAACAGTAACACTTGTTCAGAACGAAAGAAAGCACAGAGCCCCAGATTTTATGTTGTCCTGGAGAGCTTGCAGAGCACTGGGGAAAGGCAGGCAGAGAATTCCCTGCTAGCACCTTCTCTGTGCCTGTTCACATTGCTTCGCAGAATCGCTTTTGTGCAGAAAACAGTAACACTTGTTCAGACGAAAGAAAGCACAGAGCCCCAGATTTTATGTTGTCCTGGAGAGCTTGCAGAGCACTGGGGAAAGGCAGGCAGAGAATTCCCTGCTAGCACCTTCTCTGTGCCTCGGAAGCAGAAATGTTCACATTGCTTATCAGAATCACTTTTGTGCAGAAAACAGTAACACTTGTTCAGAACGAAAGAAAGCACAGAGCCCCAGATTCTATGTTGTCCTGGAGAGCTTGCAGAGCACTGGGGAAAAGCAGGCAGAGAATTCCCTGCTAGCACCTTCTCTGTGCCTGGGAAACAGAAGTGTTCACATTGCTTCGCAGAATCGCTTTTGTGCAGAAAACAGTAACACTTGTTCAGAACGAAAGAAAGCACAGAGCCCCAGATTTTATGTTGTCCTGGAGAGCTTGCAGAGCACTGGGGAAAGGCAGGCAGAGAATTCCCTGCTAGCACCTTCTCTGTGCCTGGGAAGCAGAAGTGTTCACATTGCTTCGCAGAATCACTTTTGTGCAGAAAACAGTAACACTTGTTCAGAACGAAAGAAAGCACAGAGCCCCAGATTCTATGTTGTCCTGGAGAGCTTGCAGAGCACTGGGCAAAAGCAGGCAGAGAATTCCCTGCTAGCACCTTCTCTGTGCCTGGGAAACAGAAGTGTTCACATTGCTTCGCAGAATCGCTTTTGTGCAGAAAACAGTAACACTTGTTCACAATGAAAGAAAGCACAGAGCCCCAGATTTTATGTTGTCCTGGAGAGCTTGCAGAGCACTGGGGAAAAGCAGGCAGAGAATTCCCTGCTAGCACCTTCTCTGTTCCTGGGAAACAGAAGTGTTCACATTGCTTCGCAGAATCGCTTTTGTGCAGAAAACAGTAACAATTGTTCAGAACGAAAGAAAGCACAGAGCCCCAGATTTTATGTTGTCCTGGAGAGCTTGCAGAGCACTGGGGAAAAGAAGGCAGAGAATTCCCTGCTAGCACCTTCTCTGTGCCTGGGAAACAGAAGTGTTCACATTGCTTCGCAGAATCGCTTTTGTGCAGAAAACAGTAACACTTGTTCAGAACGAAAGAAAGCACAGAGCCCCAGATTTTATGTTGTCCTGGAGAGCTTGCAGAGCACTGGGGAAAGGCAGGCAGAGAATTCCCTGCTAGCACCTTCTCTGTGCCTGTTCACATTGCTTCGCAGAATCGCTTTTGTGCAGAAAACAGTAACACTTGTTCAGACGAAAGAAAGCACAGAGCCCCAGATTTGCTGTTGTCCTGGAGAGCTTGCAGAGCACTGGGGAAAGGCAGGCAGAGAATTCCCTGCTAGCACCTTCTCTGTGCCTGGGAAGCAGAAGTGTTCACATTGCTTCGCAGAATCACTTTTGTGCAGAAAACAGTAACACTTGTTCAGAACGAAAGAAAGCACAGAGCCCCAGATTCTATGTTGTCCTGGAGAGCTTGCAGAGCACTGGGGAAAAGCAGGCAGAGAATTCCCTGCTAGCACCTTCTCTGTGCCTGGGAAACAGAAGTGTTCCCATTGCTTCGCAGAATCGCTTTTGTGCAGAAAACAGTAACACTTGTTCAGAACGAAAGAAAGCACAGAGCCCCAGATTTTATGTTGTCCTGGAGAGCTTGCAGAGCACTGGGGAAAGGCAGGCAGAGAATTCCCTGCTAGCACCTTCTCTGTGCCTGTTCACATTGCTTCGCAGAATCGCTTTTGTGCAGAAAACAGTAACACTTGTTCAGAACAAAAGAAAGCACAGAGCCCCAGATTTTATGTTGTCCTGGAGAGCTTGCAGAGCACTGGGGAAAGGCAGGCAGAGAATTCCCTGCTAGCACGTTCTCTGTTCCTGGGAAACAGAAGTGTTCACATTGCTTCGCAGAATCGCTTTTGTGCAGAAAACAGTAACACTTGTTCAGAACGAAAGAAAGCACAGAGCCCCAGATTCTATGTTGTCCTGGAGAGCTTGCAGAGCACTGGGGAAAGGCAGGCAGAGAATTCCCTGCTAGCACCTTCTCTGTGCCTCGGAAGCAGAAATGTTCACATTGCTTCGCAGAATCACTTTTGTGCAGAAAACAGTAACAATTGTTCAGAACAAAAGAAAGCACAGAGCCCCAGATTCTATGTTGTCCTTGAGAGCTTGCAGAGCACTGGGGAAAAGCAGGCAGAGAATTCCCTGCTAGCACCTTCTCTGTGCCTGGGAAACAGAAGTGTTCACATTGCTTCGCAGAATCGCTTTTGTGCAGAAAACAGTAACACTTGTTCAGAACAAAAGAAAGCACAGAGCCCCAGATTTTATGTTGTCCTGGAGAGCTTGCAGAGCACTGGGGAAAGGCAGGCAGAGAATTCCCTGCTAGCACGTTCTCTGTTCCTGGGAAACAGAAGTGTTCACATTGCTTCGCAGAATCGCTTTTGTGCAGAAAACAGTAACACTTGTTCACAACGAAAGAAAGCACAGAGCCCCAGATTTGCTGTTGTCCTGGAGAGCTTGCAGAGTACTGGGGAAAAGCAGGCAGAGAATTCCCTGCTAGCACCTTCTCTGTGCCTGGGAAACAGAAGTGTTCCCATTGCTTCGCAGAATCGCTTTTGTGCAGAAAACAGTAACACTTGTTCAGAACGAAAGAAAGCACAGAGCCCCAGATTTGCTGTTGTCCTGGAGAGCTTGCAGAGCACTGGGGAAAGGCAGGCAGAGAATTCCCTGCTAGCACCTTCTCTGTGCCTGTTCACATTGCTTCGCAGAATCGCTTTTGTGCAGAAAACAGTAACACTTGTTCAGAACAAAAGAAAGCACAGAGCCCCAGATTTTATGTTGTCCTGGAGAGCTTGCAGAGCACTGGGGAAAGGCAGGCAGAGAATTCCCTGCTAGCACGTTCTCTGTGCCTGGGAAACAGAAGTGTTCACATTGCTTCGCAGAATCGCTTTTGTGCAGAAAACAGTAACACTTGTTCAGAACGAAAGAAAGCACAGAGCCCCAGATTCTATGTTGTCCTGGAGAGCTTGCAGAGCACTGGGGAAAGGCAGGCAGAGAATTCCCTGCTAGCACCTTCTCTGTGCCTCGGAAGCAGAAATGTTCACATTGCTTCGCAGAATCACTTTTGTGCAGAAAACAGTAACAATTGTTCAGAACAAAAGAAAGCACAGAGCCCCAGATTCTATGTTGTCCTGGAGAGCTTGCAGAGCACTGGGGAAAAGCAGGCAGAGAATTCCCTGCTAGCACCTTCTCTGTGCCTGGGAAACAGAAGTGTTCACATTGCTTCGCAGAATCGCTTTTGTGCAGAAAACAGTAACACTTGTTCAGAACAAAAGAAAGCACAGAGCCCCAGATTTTATGTTGTCCTGGAGAGCTTGCAGAGCACTGGGGAAAGGCAGGCAGAGAATTCCCTGCTAGCACGTTCTCTGTTCCTGGGAAACAGAAGTGTTCACATTGCTTCGCAGAATCGCTTTTGTGCAGAAAACAGTAACACTTGTTCACAACGAAAGAAAGCACAGAGCCCCAGATTTGCTGTTGTCCTGGAGAGCTTGCAGAGTACTGGGGAAAAGCAGGCAGAGAATTCCCTGCTAGCACCTTCTCTGTGCCTGGGAAACAGAAGTGTTCACATTGCTTCGCAGAATCGCTTTTGTGCAGAAAACAGTAACACTTGTTCAGAACGAAAGAAAGCACAGAGCCCCAGATTTGCTGTTGTCCTGGAGAACTTGCAGAGCACTGGGGAAAGGCAGGCAGAGAATTCCCTGCTAGCACCTTTTCTGTGCCTGTTCACACTGCTTGGCAGAATCGCTTTTGTGCAGAAAACAGTAACACTTGTTCAGAACAAAAGAAAGCACAGAGCCCCAGATTTTATGTTGTCCTGGAGAGCTTGCAGAGCACTGGGGAAAAGCAGGCAGAGAATTCCCTGCTAGCACCTTCTCTGTGCCTGGGAAACAGAAGTGTTCACATTGCTTCGCAGAATCGCTTTTGTGCAGAAAACAGTAACACTTGTTCACAATGAAAGAAAGCACAGAGCCCCAGATTTTATGTTGTCCTGGAGAGCTTGCAGAGCACTGGGGAAAAGCAGGCAGAGAATTCCCTGCTAGCACCTTCTCTGTTCCTGGGAAACAGAAGTGTTCATATTGCTTCGCAGAATCGCTTTTGTGCAGAAAACAGTAACACTTGTTCAGAACAAAAGAAAGCACAGAGCCCCAGATTCTATGTTGTCCTGGAGAGCTTGCAGAGCACTGGGGAAAAGCAGGCAGAGAATTCCCTGCTAGCACCTTCTCTGTGCCTGGGAAACAGAAGTGTTCCCATTGCTTCGCAGAATCGCTTTTGTGCAGAAAACAGTAACACTTGTTCAGAACAAAAGAAAGCACAGAGCCCCAGATTTTATGTTGTCCTGGAGAGCTTGCAGAGCACTGGGGAAAGGCAGGCAGAGAATTCCCTGCTAGCACGTTCTCTGTTCCTGGGAAACAGAAGTGTTCACATTGCTTCGCAGAATCGCTTTTGTGCAGAAAACAGTAACACTTGTTCACAACGAAAGAAAGCACAGAGCCCCAGATTTGCTGTTGTCCTGGAGAGCTTGCAGAGTACTGGGGAAAAGCAGGCAGAGAATTCCCTGCTAGCACCTTCTCTGTGCCTGGGAAGCAGAAGTCTTCACATTGCTTCGCAGAATCGCTTTTCTGCACAAAACCCTAACACTTGTTCAGAACAAAAGAAAGCACAGAGCCCCAGATTCTATGTTGTCCTGGAGAGCTTGCAGAGCACTGGGGAAAGGCAGGCAGAGAATTCCCTGCTAGCACCTTTTCTGAGCCTGTTCACATTGCTTGGCAGAATCGCTTTTGTGCAGAAAACAGTAACACTTGTTCAGTACAAAAGAAAGCACAGAGCCCCAGATTTTATGTTGTCCTGGAGAGCTTGCAGAGCACTGGGGAAAGGCAGGCAGAGAATTCCCTGCTAGCACCTTCTCTGTGCCTGGGAAGCAGAAGTGTTCACATTGCTTCGCAGAATCGCTTTTGTGCAGAAAACAGTAACACTTGTTCACAACGAAAGAAAGCACAGAGCCCCAGATTTTATGTTGTCCTGGAGAGCTTGCAGAGCACTGGGGAAAAGCAGGCAGAGAATTCCCTGCTAGCACCTTCTCTGTTCCTGGGAAACAGAAGTGTTCACATTGCTTCGCAGAATCGCTTTTGTGCAGAAAACAGTAACACTTGTTCAGAACGAAAGAAAGCACAGAGCCCCAGATTTTATGTTGTCCTGGAGAGCTTGCAGAGCACTGGGGAAAGGCAGGCAGAGAATTCCCTGCTAGCACCTTCTCTGTGCCTGTTCACATTCCTTCGCAGAATCGCTTTTGTGCAGAAAACAGTAACACTTGTTCAGAACGAAAGAAAGCACAGAGCCCCAGATTTTATGTTGTCCTGGAGAGCTTGCAGAGCACTGGGGAAAAGCAGGCAGAGAATTCCCTGCTAGCACCTTCTCTGTGCCTGGGAAACAGAAGTGTTCACATTGCTTCGCAGAATCGCTTTTGTGCAGAAAACAGTAACACTTGTTCAGAACGAAAGAAAGCACAGAGCCCCAGATTTGCTGTTGTCCTGGAGAGCTTGCAGAGCACTGGGGAAAGGCAGGCAGAGAATTCCCTGCTAGCACCTTCTTTGTGCCTGTTCACATTGCTTCGCAGAATCGCTTTTGTGCAGAAAACAGTAACACTTGTTCAGACGAAAGAAAGCACAGAGCCCCAGATTTTATGTTGTCCTGGAGAGCTTGCAGAGCACTGGGGAAAGGCAGGCAGAGAATTCCCTGCTAGCACCTTCTCTGTGCCTGGGAAGCAGAAGTGTTCACATTGCTTCGCAGAATCACTTTTGTGCAGAAAACAGTAACACTTGTTCAGAACGAAAGAAAGCACAGAGCCCCAGATTCTATGTTGTCCTGGAGAGCTTGCAGAGCACTGGGGAAAAGCAGGCAGAGAATTCCCTGCTAGCACCTTCTCTGTGCCTGGGAAACAGAAGTGTTCACATTGCTTCGCAGAATCGCTTTTGTGCAGAAAAGAGTAACACTTGTTCAGAACGAAAGAAAGCACAGAGCCCCAGATTCTATGTTGTCCTGGAGAGCTTGCAGAGCACTGGGGAAAAGCAGGCAGAGAATTCCCTGCTAGCACCTTCTCTGTGCCTGGGAAACAGAAGTGTTCACATTGCTTCGCAGAATCGCTTTTGTGCAGAAAACAGTAACACTTGTTCAGAACGAAAGAAAGCACAGAGCCCCAGATTTTATGTTGTCCTGGAGAGCTTGCAGAGCACTGGGGAAAGGCAGGCAGAGAATTCCCTGCTAGCACCTTCTCTGTGCCTGTTCACATTCCTTCGCAGAATCGCTTTTGTGCAGAAAACCGTAACACTTGGTCAGAACGAAAGAAAGCACAGAGCCCCAGATTTTATGTTGTCCTGGAGAGCTTGCAGAGCACTGGGGAAAGGCAGGCAGAGAATTCCCTGCTAGCACCTTCTCTGTGCCTGGGAAGCAGACGTCTTCACATTGCTTCGCAGAATCGCTTTTGTGCAGAAAACAATAACACTTGTTCAGAACGAAAGAAAGCACAGAGCCCCAGATTTTATGTTGTCCTGGAGAGCTTGCAGAGCACTGGGGAAAAGCAGGCAGAGAATTCCCTGCTACCACCTTCTCTGTGCCTGGGAAGCAGAAGTGTTCACATTGCTTCGCAGAATCGCTTTTGTGCAGAAAACAGTAACAGTTGTTCAGAACGAAAGAAAGCACAGAGCCCCAGATTTTATGTTGTCCTGGAGAGCTTGCAGAGCACTGGGGAAAGGCAGGCAGAGAATTCCCTGCTAGCACCTTCTCTGTGCCTGTTCACATTGCTTGGCAGAATCGCTTTTGTGCAGAAAACAGTAACACTTGTTCAGACGAAAGAAAGCACAGAGCCCCAGATTTTATGTTGTCCTGGAGAGCTTGCAGAGCACTGGGGAAAGGCAGGCAGAGAATTCCCTGCTAGCACCTTCTCTGTGCCTCGGAAGCAGAAATGTTCACATTGCTTCGCAGAATCGCTTTTGTGCAGAAAACAGTAACACTTGTTCAGAACGAAAGAAAGCACAGAGCCCCAGATTCTATGTTGTCCTGGAGAGCTTGCAGAGCACTGGGGAAAAGCAGGCAGAGAATTCCCTGCTAGCACCTTCTCTGTGCCTGGGAAACAGAAGTGTTCACATTGCTTCGCAGAATCGCTTTTGTGCAGAAAACAGTAACACTTGTTCAGAACGAAAGAAAGCACAGAGCCCCAGATTTGCTGTTGTCCTGGAGAGCTTGCAGAGCACTGGGGAAAGGCAGGCAGAGAATTCCCTGCTAGCACCTTCTTTGTGCCTGTTCACATTCCTTCGCAGAATCGCTTTTGTGCAGAAAACAGTAACACTTGTTCAGACGAAAGAAAGCACAGAGCCCCAGATTTTATGTTGTCCTGGAGAGCTTGCAGAGCACTGGGGAAAGGCAGGCAGAGAATTCCCTGCTAGCACCTTCTCTGTGCCTGGGAAGCAGAAGTGTTCACATTGCTTCGCAGAATCACTTTTGTGCAGAAAACAGTAACACTTGTTCAGAACGAAAGAAAGCACAGAGCCCCAGATTCTATGTTGTCCTGGAGAGCTTGCAGAGCACTGGGGAAAAGCAGGCAGAGAATTCCCTGCTAGCACCTTCTCTGTGCCTGGGAAACAGAAGTGTTCACATTGCTTCGCAGAATCGCTTTTGTGCAGAAAAGAGTAACACTTGTTCAGAACGAAAGAAAGCACAGAGCCCCAGATTCTATGTTGTCCTGGAGAGCTTGCAGAGCACTGGGGAAAAGCAGGCAGAGAATTCCCTGCTAGCACCTTCTCTGTGCCTGGGAAACAGAAGTGTTCACATTGCTTCGCAGAATCGCTTTTGTGCAGAAAACAGTAACACTTGTTCAGAACGAAAGAAAGCACAGAGCCCCAGATTTTATGTTGTCCTGGAGAGCTTGCAGAGCACTGGGGAAAGGCAGGCAGAGAATTCCCTGCTAGCACCTTCTCTGTGCCTGTTCACATTCCTTCGCAGAATCGCTTTTGTGCAGAAAACAGTAACACTTGGTCAGAACGAAAGAAAGCACAGAGCCCCAGATTCTATGTTGTCCTGGAGAGCTTGCAGAGCACTGGGGAAAGGCAGGCAGAGAATTCCCTGCTAGCACCTTCTCTGTGCCTGGGAAGCAGACGTCTTCACATTGCTTCGCAGAATCGCTTTTGTGCAGAAAACAATAACACTTGTTCAGAACGAAAGAAAGCACAGAGCCCCAGATTTTATGTTGTCCTGGAGAGCTTGCAGAGCACTGGGGAAAAGCAGGCAGAGAATTCCCTGCTACCACCTTCTCTGTGCCTGGGAAGCAGAAGTGTTCACATTGCTTCGCAGAATCGCTTTTGTGCAGAAAACAGTAACAGTTGTTCAGAACGAAAGAAAGCACAGAGCCCCAGATTTTATGTTGTCCTGGAGAGCTTGCAGAGCACTGGGGAAAGGCAGGCAGAGAATTCCCTGCTAGCACCTTCTCTGTGCCTGTTCACATTGCTTGGCAGAATCGCTTTTGTGCAGAAAACAGTAACACTTGTTCAGACGAAAGAAAGCACAGAGCCCCAGATTTTATGTTGTCCTGGAGAGCTTGCAGAGCACTGGGGAAAGGCAGGCAGAGAATTCCCTGCTAGCACCTTCTCTGTGCCTCGGAAGCAGAAATGTTCACATTGCTTCGCAGAATCGCTTTTGTGCAGAAAACAGTAACACTTGTTCAGAACGAAAGAAAGCACAGAGCCCCAGATTCTATGTTGTCCTGGAGAGCTTGCAGAGCACTGGGGAAAAGCAGGCAGAGAATTCCCTGCTAGCACCTTCTCTGTGCCTGGGAAACAGAAGTGTTCACATTGCTTCGCAGAATCGCTTTTGTGCAGAAAACAGTAACACTTGTTCAGAACGAAAGAAAGCACAGAGCCCCAGATTTTATGTTGTCCTGGAGAGCTTGCAGAGCACTGGGGAAAAGCAGGCAGAGAATTCCCTGCTAGCACCTTCTCTGTTCCTGGGAAACAGAAGTGTTCACATTGCTTCGCAGAATCGCTTTTGTGCAGAAAACAGTAACACTTGTTCAGAACGAAAGAAAGCACAGAGCCCCAGATTCTATGTTGTCCTGGAGAGCTTGCAGAGCACTGGGGAAAAGCAGGCAGAGAATTCCCTGCTAGCACCTTCTCTGTGCCTGGGAAACAGAAGTGTTCACATTCCTTCGCAGAATCGCTTTTGTGCAGAAAACAGTAACACTTGTTCACAACGAAAGAAAGCACAGAGCCCCAGATTTGCTGTTGTCCTGGAGAGCTTGCAGAGCACTGGGGAAAGGCAGGCAGAGAATTCCCTGCTAGCACCTTCTCTGTGCCTGGGAAGCAGAAGTGTTCACATTCTTTCGCAGAATCGCTTTTGTGCAGAAAACAGTAACACTTGTTCACAACGAAAGAAAGCACAGAGCCCCAGATTTTATGTTGTCCTGGAGAGCTTGCAGAGCACTGGGGAAAAGCAGGCAGAGAATTCCCTGCTAGCACCTTCTCTCTGCCTGGGAAACAGAAGTGTTCACATTGCTTCGCAGAATCGCTTTTGTGCAGAAAACAGTAACACTTGTTCAGAACGAAAGAAAGCACAGAGCCCCAGATTTTATGTTGTCCTGGAGAGCTTGCAGAGCACTGGGGAAAGGCAGGCAGAGAATTCCCTGCTAGCACCTTCTCTGTGCCTGGGAAGCAGAAGTGTTCACATTGCTTCGCAGAATCGCTTTTGTGCAGAAAACAGTAACACTTGTTCAGAACGAAAGAAAGCACAGAGCCCCAGATTTTATGTTGTCCTGGAGAGCTTGCAGAGCACTGGGGAAAGGCAGGCAGAGAATTCCCTGCTAGCACCTTCTCTGTGCCTGGGAAGCAGAAGTCTTCACATTGCTTCGCAGAATCACTTTTGTGCAGAAAACAGTAACACTTGTTCAGAACGAAAGAAAGCACAGAGCCCCAGATTTTATGTTGTCCTGGAGAGCTTGCAGAGCACTGGGGAAAGGCAGGCAGAGAATTCCCTGCTAGCACCTTCTCTGTGCCTGTTCACATTCCTTCGCAGAATCGCTTTTGTGCAGAAAACAGTAACACTTGTTCAGACGAAAGAAAGCACAGAGCCCCAGATTTTATGTTGTCCTGGAGAGCTTGCAGAGCACTGGGGAAAGGCAGGCAGAGAATTCCCTGCTAGCACCTTCTCTGTGCCTGTTCACATTGCTTCGCAGAATCGCTTTTGTGCACTAAACCCTAACACTTGTTCAGAACAAAAGAAAGCACAGAGCCCCAGACTCTATGTTGTCCTGGAGAGCTTGCAGAGCACTGGGGAAAGGCAGGCAGAGAATTCCCTGCTAGCACCTTCTCTGTGCCTGTTCACATTGCTTCGCAGAATCGCTTTTGTGCAGAAAACAGTAACACTTGTTCAGACGAAAGAAAGCACAGAGCCCCAGATTTTATGTTGTCCTGGAGAGCTTGCAGAGCACTGGGGAAAGGCAGGCAGAGAATTCCCTGCTAGCACCTTCTCTGTGCCTGGGAAGCAGAAGTGTTCACATTGCTTCGCAGAATCACTTTTGTGCAGAAAACAGTAACACTTGTTCAGAACGAAAGAAAGCACAGAGCCCCAGATTCTATGTTGTCCTGGAGAGCTTGCAGAGCACTGGGGAAAAGCAGGCAGAGAATTCCCTGCTAGCACCTTCTCTCTGCCTGGGAAACAGAAGTGTTCCCATTGCTTCGCAGAATCGCTTTTGTGCAGAAAACAGTAACACTTGTTCAGAATGAAAGAAAGCACAGAGCCCCAGATTTTATGTTGTCCTGGAGAGCTTGCAGAGCACTGGGGAAAGGCAGGCAGAGAATTCCCTGCTAGCACCTTCTCTGTGCCTGTTCACATTGCTTCGCAGAATCGCTTTTGTGCAGAAAACAGTAACACTTGTTCAGACGAAAGAAAGCACAGAGCCCCAGATTTTATGTTGTCCTGGAGAGCTTGCAGAGCACTGGGGAAAGGCAGGCAGAGAATTCCCTGCTAGCACCTTTTCTGAGCCTGTTCACATTGCTTGGCAGAATCGCTTTTGTGCAGAAAACAGTAACACTTGTTCAGAACGAAAGAAAGCACAGAGCCCCAGATTCTATGTTGTCCTGGAGAGCTTGCAGAGCACTGGGGAAAAGCAGGCAGAGAATTCCCTGCTAGCACCTTCTCTGTGCCTGGGAAACAGAAGTGTTCACATTGCTTCGCAGAATCGCTTTTGTGCAGAAAACAGTAACACTTGTTCAGAACGAAAGAAAGCACAGAGCCCCAGATTTGCTGTTGTCCTGGAGAGCTTGCAGAGCACTGGGGAAAGGCAGGCAGAGAATTCCCTGCTAGCACCTTCTTTGTGCCTGTTCACATTCCTTCGCAGAATCGCTTTTGTGCAGAAAACAGTAACACTTGTTCAGACGAAAGAAAGCACAGAGCCCCAGATTTTATGTTGTCCTGGAGAGCTTGCAGAGCACTGGGGAAAGGCAGGCAGAGAATTCCCTGCTAGCACCTTCTCTGTGCCTGGGAAGCAGAAGTGTTCACATTGCTTCGCAGAATCACTTTTGTGCAGAAAACAGTAACACTTGTTCAGAACGAAAGAAAGCACAGAGCCCCAGATTCTATGTTGTCCTGGAGAGCTTGCAGAGCACTGGGGAAAAGCAGGCAGAGAATTCCCTGCTAGCACCTTCTCTGTGCCTGGGAAACAGAAGTGTTCACATTGCTTCGCAGAATCGCTTTTGTGCAGAAAAGAGTAACACTTGTTCAGAACGAAAGAAAGCACAGAGCCCCAGATTCTATGTTGTCCTGGAGAGCTTGCAGAGCACTGGGGAAAAGCAGGCAGAGAATTCCCTGCTAGCACCTTCTCTGTGCCTGGGAAACAGAAGTGTTCACATTGCTTCGCAGAATCGCTTTTGTGCAGAAAACAGTAACACTTGTTCAGAACGAAAGAAAGCACAGAGCCCCAGATTTTATGTTGTCCTGGAGAGCTTGCAGAGCACTGGGGAAAGGCAGGCAGAGAATTCCCTGCTAGCACCTTCTCTGTGCCTGTTCACATTCCTTCGCAGAATCGCTTTTGTGCAGAAAACAGTAACACTTGGTCAGAACGAAAGAAAGCACAGAGCCCCAGATTTTATGTTGTCCTGGAGAGCTTGCAGAGCACTGGGGAAAGGCAGGCAGAGAATTCCCTGCTAGCACCTTCTCTGTGCCTGGGAAGCAGACGTCTTCACATTGCTTCGCAGAATCGCTTTTGTGCAGAAAACAATAACACTTGTTCAGAACGAAAGAAAGCACAGAGCCCCAGATTTTATGTTGTCCTGGAGAGCTTGCAGAGCACTGGGGAAAAGCAGGCAGAGAATTCCCTGCTACCACCTTCTCTGTGCCTGGGAAGCAGAAGTGTTCACATTGCTTCGCAGAATCGCTTTTGTGCAGAAAACAGTAACACTTGTTCAGAACGAAAGAAAGCACAGAGCCCCAGATTTTATGTTGTCCTGGAGAGCTTGCAGAGCACTGGGGAAAGGCAGGCAGAGAATTCCCTGCTAGCACCTTCTCTGTGCCTGTTCACATTCCTTCGCAGAATCGCTTTTGTGCAGAAAACAGTAACACTTGTTCAGACGAAAGAAAGCACAGAGCCCCAGATTTTATGTTGTCCTGGAGAGCTTGCAGAGCACTGGGGAAAGGCAGGCAGAGAATTCCCTGCTAGCACCTTCTCTGTGCCTCGGAAGCAGAAATGTTCACATTGCTTCGCAGAATCGCTTTTGTGCAGAAAACAGTAACACTTGTTCAGAACGAAAGAAAGCACAGAGCCCCAGATTCTATGTTGTCCTGGAGAGCTTGCAGAGCACTGGGGAAAAGCAGGCAGAGAATTCCCTGCTAGCACCTTCTCTGTGCCTGGGAAACAGAAGTGTTCACATTGCTTCGCAGAATCGCTTTTGTGCAGAAAACAGTAACACTTGTTCAGAACGAAAGAAAGCACAGAGCCCCAGATTTTATGTTGTCCTGGAGAGCTTGCAGAGCACTGGGGAAAAGCAGGCAGAGAATTCCCTGCTAGCACCTTCTCTGTTCCTGGGAAACAGAAGTGTTCACATTGCTTCGCAGAATCGCTTTTGTGCAGAAAACAGTAACACTTGTTCAGAACGAAAGAAAGCACAGAGCCCCAGATTCTATGTTGTCCTGGAGAGCTTGCAGAGCACTGGGGAAAAGCAGGCAGAGAATTCCCTGCTAGCACCTTCTCTGTGCCTGGGAAACAGAAGTGTTCACATTGCTTCGCAGAATCGCTTTTGTGCAGAAAACAGTAACACTTGTTCAGAACGAAAGAAAGCACAGAGCCCCAGATTTGCTGTTGTCCTGGAGAGCTTGCAGAGCACTGGGGAAAGGCAGGCAGAGAATTCCCTGCTAGCACCTTCTTTGTGCCTGTTCACATTGCTTCGCAGAATCGCTTTTGTGCAGAAAACAGTAACACTTGTTCAGACGAAAGAAAGCACAGAGCCCCAGATTTTATGTTGTCCTGGAGAGCTTGCAGAGCACTGGGGAAAGGCAGGCAGAGAATTCCCTGCTAGCACCTTCTCTGTGCCTGGGAAGCAGAAGTGTTCACATTGCTTCGCAGAATCACTTTTGTGCAGAAAACAGTAACACTTGTTCAGAACGAAAGAAAGCACAGAGCCCCAGATTCTATGTTGTCCTGGAGAGCTTGCAGAGCACTGGGGAAAAGCAGGCAGAGAATTCCCTGCTAGCACCTTCTCTGTGCCTGGGAAACAGAAGTGTTCACATTGCTTCGCAGAATCGCTTTTGTGCAGAAAAGAGTAACACTTGTTCAGAACGAAAGAAAGCACAGAGCCCCAGATTCTATGTTGTCCTGGAGAGCTTGCAGAGCACTGGGGAAAAGCAGGCAGAGAATTCCCTGCTAGCACCTTCTCTGTGCCTGGGAAACAGAAGTGTTCACATTGCTTCGCAGAATCGCTTTTGTGCAGAAAACAGTAACACTTGTTCAGAACGAAAGAAAGCACAGAGCCCCAGATTTTATGTTGTCCTGGAGAGCTTGCAGAGCACTGGGGAAAGGCAGGCAGAGAATTCCCTGCTAGCACCTTCTCTGTGCCTGTTCACATTCCTTCGCAGAATCGCTTTTGTGCAGAAAACCGTAACACTTGGTCAGAACGAAAGAAAGCACAGAGCCCCAGATTTTATGTTGTCCTGGAGAGCTTGCAGAGCACTGGGGAAAGGCAGGCAGAGAATTCCCTGCTAGCACCTTCTCTGTGCCTGGGAAGCAGACGTCTTCACATTGCTTCGCAGAATCGCTTTTGTGCAGAAAACAATAACACTTGTTCAGAACGAAAGAAAGCACAGAGCCCCAGATTTTATGTTGTCCTGGAGAGCTTGCAGAGCACTGGGGAAAAGCAGGCAGAGAATTCCCTGCTACCACCTTCTCTGTGCCTGGGAAGCAGAAGTGTTCACATTGCTTCGCAGAATCGCTTTTGTGCAGAAAACAGTAACAGTTGTTCAGAACGAAAGAAAGCACAGAGCCCCAGATTTTATGTTGTCCTGGAGAGCTTGCAGAGCACTGGGGAAAGGCAGGCAGAGAATTCCCTGCTAGCACCTTCTCTGTGCCTGTTCACATTGCTTGGCAGAATCGCTTTTGTGCAGAAAACAGTAACACTTGTTCAGACGAAAGAAAGCACAGAGCCCCAGATTTTATGTTGTCCTGGAGAGCTTGCAGAGCACTGGGGAAAGGCAGGCAGAGAATTCCCTGCTAGCACCTTCTCTGTGCCTCGGAAGCAGAAATGTTCACATTGCTTCGCAGAATCGCTTTTGTGCAGAAAACAGTAACACTTGTTCAGAACGAAAGAAAGCACAGAGCCCCAGATTCTATGTTGTCCTGGAGAGCTTGCAGAGCACTGGGGAAAAGCAGGCAGAGAATTCCCTGCTAGCACCTTCTCTGTGCCTGGGAAACAGAAGTGTTCACATTGCTTCGCAGAATCGCTTTTGTGCAGAAAACAGTAACACTTGTTCAGAACGAAAGAAAGCACAGAGCCCCAGATTTGCTGTTGTCCTGGAGAGCTTGCAGAGCACTGGGGAAAGGCAGGCAGAGAATTCCCTGCTAGCACCTTCTTTGTGCCTGTTCACATTCCTTCGCAGAATCGCTTTTGTGCAGAAAACAGTAACACTTGTTCAGACGAAAGAAAGCACAGAGCCCCAGATTTTATGTTGTCCTGGAGAGCTTGCAGAGCACTGGGGAAAGGCAGGCAGAGAATTCCCTGCTAGCACCTTCTCTGTGCCTGGGAAGCAGAAGTGTTCACATTGCTTCGCAGAATCACTTTTGTGCAGAAAACAGTAACACTTGTTCAGAACGAAAGAAAGCACAGAGCCCCAGATTCTATGTTGTCCTGGAGAGCTTGCAGAGCACTGGGGAAAAGCAGGCAGAGAATTCCCTGCTAGCACCTTCTCTGTGCCTGGGAAACAGAAGTGTTCACATTGCTTCGCAGAATCGCTTTTGTGCAGAAAAGAGTAACACTTGTTCAGAACGAAAGAAAGCACAGAGCCCCAGATTCTATGTTGTCCTGGAGAGCTTGCAGAGCACTGGGGAAAAGCAGGCAGAGAATTCCCTGCTAGCACCTTCTCTGTGCCTGGGAAACAGAAGTGTTCACATTGCTTCGCAGAATCGCTTTTGTGCAGAAAACAGTAACACTTGTTCAGAACGAAAGAAAGCACAGAGCCCCAGATTTTATGTTGTCCTGGAGAGCTTGCAGAGCACTGGGGAAAGGCAGGCAGAGAATTCCCTGCTAGCACCTTCTCTGTGCCTGTTCACATTCCTTCGCAGAATCGCTTTTGTGCAGAAAACAGTAACACTTGGTCAGAACGAAAGAAAGCACAGAGCCCCAGATTTTATGTTGTCCTGGAGAGCTTGCAGAGCACTGGGGAAAGGCAGGCAGAGAATTCCCTGCTAGCACCTTCTCTGTGCCTGGGAAGCAGACGTCTTCACATTGCTTCGCAGAATCGCTTTTGTGCAGAAAACAATAACACTTGTTCAGAACGAAAGAAAGCACAGAGCCCCAGATTTTATGTTGTCCTGGAGAGCTTGCAGAGCACTGGGGAAAAGCAGGCAGAGAATTCCCTGCTACCACCTTCTCTGTGCCTGGGAAGCAGAAGTGTTCACATTGCTTCGCAGAATCGCTTTTGTGCAGAAAACAGTAACAGTTGTTCAGAACGAAAGAAAGCACAGAGCCCCAGATTTTATGTTGTCCTGGAGAGCTTGCAGAGCACTGGGGAAAGGCAGGCAGAGAATTCCCTGCTAGCACCTTCTCTGTGCCTGTTCACATTGCTTGGCAGAATCGCTTTTGTGCAGAAAACAGTAACACTTGTTCAGACGAAAGAAAGCACAGAGCCCCAGATTTTATGTTGTCCTGGAGAGCTTGCAGAGCACTGGGGAAAGGCAGGCAGAGAATTCCCTGCTAGCACCTTCTCTGTGCCTCGGAAGCAGAAATGTTCACATTGCTTCGCAGAATCGCTTTTGTGCAGAAAACAGTAACACTTGTTCAGAACGAAAGAAAGCACAGAGCCCCAGATTCTATGTTGTCCTGGAGAGCTTGCAGAGCACTGGGGAAAAGCAGGCAGAGAATTCCCTGCTAGCACCTTCTCTGTGCCTGGGAAACAGAAGTGTTCACATTGCTTCGCAGAATCGCTTTTGTGCAGAAAACAGTAACACTTGTTCAGAACGAAAGAAAGCACAGAGCCCCAGATTTTATGTTGTCCTGGAGAGCTTGCAGAGCACTGGGGAAAAGCAGGCAGAGAATTCCCTGCTAGCACCTTCTCTGTTCCTGGGAAACAGAAGTGTTCACATTGCTTCGCAGAATCGCTTTTGTGCAGAAAACAGTAACACTTGTTCAGAACGAAAGAAAGCACAGAGCCCCAGATTCTATGTTGTCCTGGAGAGCTTGCAGAGCACTGGGGAAAAGCAGGCAGAGAATTCCCTGCTAGCACCTTCTCTGTGCCTGGGAAACAGAAGTGTTCACATTCCTTCGCAGAATCGCTTTTGTGCAGAAAACAGTAACACTTGTTCACAACGAAAGAAAGCACAGAGCCCCAGATTTGCTGTTGTCCTGGAGAGCTTGCAGAGCACTGGGGAAAGGCAGGCAGAGAATTCCCTGCTAGCACCTTCTCTGTGCCTGGGAAGCAGAAGTGTTCACATTCTTTCGCAGAATCGCTTTTGTGCAGAAAACAGTAACACTTGTTCACAACGAAAGAAAGCACAGAGCCCCAGATTTTATGTTGTCCTGGAGAGCTTGCAGAGCACTGGGGAAAAGCAGGCAGAGAATTCCCTGCTAGCACCTTCTCTCTGCCTGGGAAACAGAAGTGTTCACATTGCTTCGCAGAATCGCTTTTGTGCAGAAAACAGTAACACTTGTTCAGAACGAAAGAAAGCACAGAGCCCCAGATTTTATGTTGTCCTGGAGAGCTTGCAGAGCACTGGGGAAAGGCAGGCAGAGAATTCCCTGCTAGCACCTTCTCTGTGCCTGGGAAGCAGAAGTGTTCACATTGCTTCGCAGAATCGCTTTTGTGCAGAAAACAGTAACACTTGTTCAGAACGAAAGAAAGCACAGAGCCCCAGATTTTATGTTGTCCTGGAGAGCTTGCAGAGCACTGGGGAAAGGCAGGCAGAGAATTCCCTGCTAGCACCTTCTCTGTGCCTGGGAAGCAGAAGTCTTCACATTGCTTCGCAGAATCACTTTTGTGCAGAAAACAGTAACACTTGTTCAGAACGAAAGAAAGCACAGAGCCCCAGATTTTATGTTGTCCTGGAGAGCTTGCAGAGCACTGGGGAAAGGCAGGCAGAGAATTCCCTGCTAGCACCTTCTCTGTGCCTGTTCACATTCCTTCGCAGAATCGCTTTTGTGCAGAAAACAGTAACACTTGTTCAGACGAAAGAAAGCACAGAGCCCCAGATTTTATGTTGTCCTGGAGAGCTTGCAGAGCACTGGGGAAAGGCAGGCAGAGAATTCCCTGCTAGCACCTTCTCTGTGCCTGTTCACATTGCTTCGCAGAATCGCTTTTGTGCACTAAACCCTAACACTTGTTCAGAACAAAAGAAAGCACAGAGCCCCAGACTCTATGTTGTCCTGGAGAGCTTGCAGAGCACTGGGGAAAGGCAGGCAGAGAATTCCCTGCTAGCACCTTCTCTGTGCCTGTTCACATTGCTTCGCAGAATCGCTTTTGTGCAGAAAACAGTAACACTTGTTCAGACGAAAGAAAGCACAGAGCCCCAGATTTTATGTTGTCCTGGAGAGCTTGCAGAGCACTGGGGAAAGGCAGGCAGAGAATTCCCTGCTAGCACCTTCTCTGTGCCTGGGAAGCAGAAGTGTTCACATTGCTTCGCAGAATCACTTTTGTGCAGAAAACAGTAACACTTGTTCAGAACGAAAGAAAGCACAGAGCCCCAGATTCTATGTTGTCCTGGAGAGCTTGCAGAGCACTGGGGAAAAGCAGGCAGAGAATTCCCTGCTAGCACCTTCTCTCTGCCTGGGAAACAGAAGTGTTCCCATTGCTTCGCAGAATCGCTTTTGTGCAGAAAACAGTAACACTTGTTCAGAATGAAAGAAAGCACAGAGCCCCAGATTTTATGTTGTCCTGGAGAGCTTGCAGAGCACTGGGGAAAGGCAGGCAGAGAATTCCCTGCTAGCACCTTCTCTGTGCCTGTTCACATTGCTTCGCAGAATCGCTTTTGTGCAGAAAACAGTAACACTTGTTCAGACGAAAGAAAGCACAGAGCCCCAGATTTTATGTTGTCCTGGAGAGCTTGCAGAGCACTGGGGAAAGGCAGGCAGAGAATTCCCTGCTAGCACCTTTTCTGAGCCTGTTCACATTGCTTGGCAGAATCGCTTTTGTGCAGAAAACAGTAACACTTGTTCAGAACGAAAGAAAGCACAGAGCCCCAGATTCTATGTTGTCCTGGAGAGCTTGCAGAGCACTGGGGAAAAGCAGGCAGAGAATTCCCTGCTAGCACCTTCTCTGTGCCTGGGAAACAGAAGTGTTCACATTGCTTCGCAGAATCGCTTTTGTGCAGAAAACAGTAACACTTGTTCAGAACGAAAGAAAGCACAGAGCCCCAGATTTGCTGTTGTCCTGGAGAGCTTGCAGAGCACTGGGGAAAGGCAGGCAGAGAATTCCCTGCTAGCACCTTCTTTGTG
Organism: Strix uralensis; assembly: GCF_047716275.1. Taxonomy (NCBI): domain Eukaryota; kingdom Metazoa; phylum Chordata; class Aves; order Strigiformes; family Strigidae; genus Strix; species Strix uralensis. The sequence goes on from NW_027436731.1 coordinate 263,796, forward strand.
CCTGTTCACATTCCTTCGCAGAATCGCTTTTGTGCAGAAAACAGTAACACTTGTTCAGACGAAAGAAAGCACAGAGCCCCAGATTTTATGTTGTCCTGGAGAGCTTGCAGAGCACTGGGGAAAGGCAGGCAGAGAATTCCCTGCTAGCACCTTCTCTGTGCCTGGGAAGCAGAAGTGTTCACATTGCTTCGCAGAATCACTTTTGTGCAGAAAACAGTAACACTTGTTCAGAACGAAAGAAAGCACAGAGCCCCAGATTCTATGTTGTCCTGGAGAGCTTGCAGAGCACTGGGGAAAAGCAGGCAGAGAATTCCCTGCTAGCACCTTCTCTGTGCCTGGGAAACAGAAGTGTTCACATTGCTTCGCAGAATCGCTTTTGTGCAGAAAAGAGTAACACTTGTTCAGAACGAAAGAAAGCACAGAGCCCCAGATTCTATGTTGTCCTGGAGAGCTTGCAGAGCACTGGGGAAAAGCAGGCAGAGAATTCCCTGCTAGCACCTTCTCTGTGCCTGGGAAACAGAAGTGTTCACATTGCTTCGCAGAATCGCTTTTGTGCAGAAAACAGTAACACTTGTTCAGAACGAAAGAAAGCACAGAGCCCCAGATTTTATGTTGTCCTGGAGAGCTTGCAGAGCACTGGGGAAAGGCAGGCAGAGAATTCCCTGCTAGCACCTTCTCTGTGCCTGTTCACATTCCTTCGCAGAATCGCTTTTGTGCAGAAAACAGTAACACTTGGTCAGAACGAAAGAAAGCACAGAGCCCCAGATTTTATGTTGTCCTGGAGAGCTTGCAGAGCACTGGGGAAAGGCAGGCAGAGAATTCCCTGCTAGCACCTTCTCTGTGCCTGGGAAGCAGACGTCTTCACATTGCTTCGCAGAATCGCTTTTGTGCAGAAAACAATAACACTTGTTCAGAACGAAAGAAAGCACAGAGCCCCAGATTTTATGTTGTCCTGGAGAGCTTGCAGAGCACTGGGGAAAAGCAGGCAGAGAATTCCCTGCTACCACCTTCTCTGTGCCTGGGAAGCAGAAGTGTTCACATTGCTTCGCAGAATCGCTTTTGTGCAGAAAACAGTAACACTTGTTCAGAACGAAAGAAAGCACAGAGCCCCAGATTTTATGTTGTCCTGGAGAGCTTGCAGAGCACTGGGGAAAGGCAGGCAGAGAATTCCCTGCTAGCACCTTCTCTGTGCCTGTTCACATTCCTTCGCAGAATCGCTTTTGTGCAGAAAACAGTAACACTTGTTCAGACGAAAGAAAGCACAGAGCCCCAGATTTTATGTTGTCCTGGAGAGCTTGCAGAGCACTGGGGAAAGGCAGGCAGAGAATTCCCTGCTAGCACCTTCTCTGTGCCTCGGAAGCAGAAATGTTCACATTGCTTCGCAGAATCGCTTTTGTGCAGAAAACAGTAACACTTGTTCAGAACGAAAGAAAGCACAGAGCCCCAGATTCTATGTTGTCCTGGAGAGCTTGCAGAGCACTGGGGAAAAGCAGGCAGAGAATTCCCTGCTAGCACCTTCTCTGTGCCTGGGAAACAGAAGTGTTCACATTGCTTCGCAGAATCGCTTTTGTGCAGAAAACAGTAACACTTGTTCAGAACGAAAGAAAGCACAGAGCCCCAGATTTTATGTTGTCCTGGAGAGCTTGCAGAGCACTGGGGAAAAGCAGGCAGAGAATTCCCTGCTAGCACCTTCTCTGTTCCTGGGAAACAGAAGTGTTCACATTGCTTCGCAGAATCGCTTTTGTGCAGAAAACAGTAACACTTGTTCAGAACGAAAGAAAGCACAGAGCCCCAGATTCTATGTTGTCCTGGAGAGCTTGCAGAGCACTGGGGAAAAGCAGGCAGAGAATTCCCTGCTAGCACCTTCTCTGTGCCTGGGAAACAGAAGTGTTCACATTCCTTCGCAGAATCGCTTTTGTGCAGAAAACAGTAACACTTGTTCACAACGAAAGAAAGCACAGAGCCCCAGATTTGCTGTTGTCCTGGAGAGCTTGCAGAGCACTGGGGAAAGGCAGGCAGAGAATTCCCTGCTAGCACCTTCTCTGTGCCTGGGAAGCAGAAGTGTTCACATTGTTTCGCAGAATCGCTTTTGTGCAGAAAACAGTAACACTTGTTCACAACGAAAGAAAGCACAGAGCCCCAGATTTTATGTTGTCCTGGAGAGCTTGCAGAGCACTGGGGAAAAGCAGGCAGAGAATTCCCTGCTAGCACCTTCTCTCTGCCTGGGAAACAGAAGTGTTCACATTGCTTCGCAGAATCGCTTTTGTGCAGAAAACAGTAACACTTGTTCAGAACGAAAGAAAGCACAGAGCCCCAGATTTTATGTTGTCCTGGAGAGCTTGCAGAGCACTGGGGAAAGGCAGGCAGAGAATTCCCTGCTAGCACCTTCTCTGTGCCTGGGAAGCAGAAGTGTTCACATTGCTTCGCAGAATCGCTTTTGTGCAGAAAACAGTAACACTTGTTCAGAACGAAAGAAAGCACAGAGCCCCAGATTTTATGTTGTCCTGGAGAGCTTGCAGAGCACTGGGGAAAGGCAGGCAGAGAATTCCCTGCTAGCACCTTCTCTGTGCCTGGGAAGCAGAAGTCTTCACATTGCTTCGCAGAATCACTTTTGTGCAGAAAACAGTAACACTTGTTCAGAACGAAAGAAAGCACAGAGCCCCAGATTTTATGTTGTCCTGGAGAGCTTGCAGAGCACTGGGGAAAGGCAGGCAGAGAATTCCCTGCTAGCACCTTCTCTGTGCCTGTTCACATTCCTTCGCAGAATCGCTTTTGTGCAGAAAACAGTAACACTTGTTCAGACGAAAGAAAGCACAGAGCCCCAGATTTTATGTTGTCCTGGAGAGCTTGCAGAGCACTGGGGAAAGGCAGGCAGAGAATTCCCTGCTAGCACCTTCTCTGTGCCTGTTCACATTGCTTCGCAGAATCGCTTTTGTGCACTAAACCCTAACACTTGTTCAGAACAAAAGAAAGCACAGAGCCCCAGACTCTATGTTGTCCTGGAGAGCTTGCAGAGCACTGGGGAAAGGCAGGCAGAGAATTCCCTGCTAGCACCTTCTCTGTGCCTGTTCACATTGCTTCGCAGAATCGCTTTTGTGCAGAAAACAGTAACACTTGTTCAGACGAAAGAAAGCACAGAGCCCCAGATTTTATGTTGTCCTGGAGAGCTTGCAGAGCACTGGGGAAAGGCAGGCAGAGAATTCCCTGCTAGCACCTTCTCTGTGCCTGGGAAGCAGAAGTGTTCACATTGCTTCGCAGAATCACTTTTGTGCAGAAAACAGTAACACTTGTTCAGAACGAAAGAAAGCACAGAGCCCCAGATTCTATGTTGTCCTGGAGAGCTTGCAGAGCACTGGGGAAAAGCAGGCAGAGAATTCCCTGCTAGCACCTTCTCTCTGCCTGGGAAACAGAAGTGTTCCCATTGCTTCGCAGAATCGCTTTTGTGCAGAAAACAGTAACACTTGTTCAGAATGAAAGAAAGCACAGAGCCCCAGATTTTATGTTGTCCTGGAGAGCTTGCAGAGCACTGGGGAAAGGCAGGCAGAGAATTCCCTGCTAGCACCTTCTCTGTGCCTGTTCACATTGCTTCGCAGAATCGCTTTTGTGCAGAAAACAGTAACACTTGTTCAGACGAAAGAAAGCACAGAGCCCCAGATTTTATGTTGTCCTGGAGAGCTTGCAGAGCACTGGGGAAAGGCAGGCAGAGAATTCCCTGCTAGCACCTTTTCTGAGCCTGTTCACATTGCTTGGCAGAATCGCTTTTGTGCAGAAAACAGTAACACTTGTTCAGAACGAAAGAAAGCACAGAGCCCCAGATTCTATGTTGTCCTGGAGAGCTTGCAGAGCACTGGGGAAAAGCAGGCAGAGAATTCCCTGCTAGCACCTTCTCTGTGCCTGGGAAACAGAAGTGTTCACATTGCTTCGCAGAATCGCTTTTGTGCAGAAAACAGTAACACTTGTTCAGAACGAAAGAAAGCACAGAGCCCCAGATTTTATGTTGTCCTGGAGAGCTTGCAGAGCACTGGGGAAAGGCAGGCAGAGAATTCCCTGCTAGCACCTTCTCTGTGCCTGGGAAACAGAAGTGTTCACATTTCTTCGCAGAATCGCTTTTGTGCAGAAAACAGTAACACTTGTTCACAACGAAAGAAAGCACAGAGCCCCAGATTTTATGTTGTCCTGGAGAGCTTGCAGAGCACTGGGGAAAAGCAGGCAGAGAATTCCCTGCTAGCACCTTCTCTGTTCCTGGGAAACAGAAGTGTTCACATTGCTTCGCAGAATCGCTTTTGTGCAGAAAACAGTAACGCTTGTTCAGAACGAAAGAAAGCACAGAGCCCCAGATTCTATGTTGTCCTGGAGAGCTTGCAGAGCACTGGGGAAAAGCAGGCAGAGAATTCCCTGCTAGCACCTTCTCTGTGCCTGGGAAACAGAAGTGTTCACATTGCTTCGCAGAATCGCTTTTGTGCAGAAAACAGTAACACTTGTTCAGAACGAAAGAAAGCACAGAGCCACAGATTTTATGTTGTCCTTGAGAGCTTGCAGAGCACTGGGGAAAGGCAGGCAGAGAATTCCCTGCTAGCACCTTCTCTGTGCCTGGGAAGCAGAAGTGTTCACGTTGCTTCGCAGAATCGCTTTTGTGCAGAAAACAGTAACACTTGTTCAGAACGAAAGAAAGCACAGAGCCCCAGATTTGCTGTTGTCGTGGAGAGCTTGCAGAGCACTGGGGAAAAGCAGGCAGAGAATTCCCTGCTAGCACCTTCTCTGTGCCTGGGAAACAGAAGTGTTCCCATTGCTTGGCAGAATCGCTTTTGTGCAGAAAACAGTAACACTTGTTCAGAACAAAAGAAAGCACAGAGCCCCAGATTTTATGTTGTCCTGGAGAGCTTGCAGAGCACTGGGGAAAGGCAGGCAGAGAATTCCCTGCTAGCACCTTCTCTGTGCCTGGGAAGCAGAAGTCTTCACATTGCTTCGCAGAATCGCTTTTCTGCACAAAACCCTAACACTTGTTCAGAACAAAAGAAAGCACAGAGCCCCAGATTCTATGTTGTCCTGGAGAGCTTGCAGAGCACTGGGGAAAGGCAGGCAGAGAATTCCCTGCTAGCACCTTTTCTGAGCCTGTTCACATTGCTTGGCAGAATCGCTTTTGTGCAGAAAACAGTAACACTTGTTCAGAACAAAAGAAAGCACAGAGCCCCAGATTTTATGTTGTCCTGGAGAGCTTGCAGAGCACTGGGGAAAGGCAGGCAGAGAATTCCCTGCTAGCACCTTCTCTGTGCCTGGGAAGCAGAAGTGTTCACATTGCTTCGCAGAATCGCTTTTGTGCAGAAAACAGTAACACTTGTTCACAACGAAAGAAAGCACAGAGCCCCAGATTTTATGTTGTCCTGGAGAGCTTGCAGAGCACTGGGGAAAAGCAGGCAGAGAATTCCCTGCTAGCACCTTCTCTGTTCCTGGGAAACAGAAGTGTTCACATTGCTTCGCAGAATCGCTTTTGTGCAGAAAACAGTAACACTTGTTCAGAACGAAAGAAAGCACAGAGCCCCAGATTTTATGTTGTCCTGGAGAGCTTGCAGAGCACTGGGGAAAGGCAGGCAGAGAATTCCCTGCTAGTACCTTCTCTGTGCCTGGGAAGCAGAAGTGTTCACATTGCTTCGCAGAATCGCTTTTGTGCAGAAAACAGTAACACTTGTTCAGAACGAAAGAAAGCACAGAGCCCCAGATTTTATGTTGTCCTGGAGAGCTTGCAGAGCACTGGGGAAAGGCAGGCAGAGAATTCCCTGCTAGCACCTTCTCTGTGCCTGTTCACATTGCTTCGCAGAATCGCTTTTGTGCACTAAACCCTAACACTTGTTCAGAACAAAAGAAAGCACAGAGCCCCAGACTCTATGTTGTCCTGGAGAGCTTGCAGAGCACTGGGGAAAGGCAGGCAGAGAATTCCCTGCTAGCACCTTCTCTGTGCCTGTTCACATTGCTTCGCAGAATCGCTTTTGTGCACTAAACCCTAACACTTGTTCAGAACAAAAGAAAGCACAGAGCCCCAGACTCTATGTTGTCCTGGAGAGCTTGCAGAGCACTGGGGAAAGGCAGGCAGAGAATTCCCTGCTAGCACCTTCTCTGTGCCTGTTCACATTGCTTCGCAGAATCGCTTTTGTGCAGAAAACAGTAACACTTGTTCAGAATGAAAGAAAGCACAGAGCCCCAGATTTTATGTTGTCCTGGAGAGCTTGCAGAGCACTGGGGAAAGGCAGGCAGAGAATTCCCTGCTAGCACCTTCTCTGTGCCTGTTCACATTGCTTCGCAGAATCGCTTTTGTGCAGAAAACAGTAACACTTGTTCAGACGAAAGAAAGCACAGAGCCCCAGATTTTATGTTGTCCTGGAGAGCTTGCAGAGCACTGGGGAAAGGCAGGCAGAGAATTCCCTGCTAGCACCTTTTCTGAGCCTGTTCACATTGCTTCGCAGAATCGCTTTTGTGCAGAAAACAGTAACACTTGTTCAGAACGAAAGAAAGCACAGAGCCCCAGATTCTATGTTGTCCTGGAGAGCTTGCAGAGCACTGGGGAAAAGCAGGCAGAGAATTCCCTGCTAGCACCTTCTCTGTGCCTGGGAAACAGAAGTGTTCACATTGCTTCGCAGAATCGCTTTTGTGCAGAAAACAGTAACACTTGTTCAGAACGAAAGAAAGCACAGAGCCCCAGATTTTATGTTGTCCTGGAGAGCTTGCAGAGCACTGGGGAAAGGCAGGCAGAGAATTCCCTGCTAGCACCTTCTCTGTTCCTGGGAAACAGAAGTGTTCACATTGCTTCGCAGAATCGCTTTTGTGCAGAAAACAGTAACACTTGTTCAGAACGAAAGAAAGCACAGAGCCCCAGATTCTATGTTGTCCTGGAGAGCTTGCAGAGCACTGGGGAAAAGCAGGCAGAGAATTCCCTGCTAGCACCTTCTCTGTGCCTGGGAAACAGAAGTGTTCACATTGCTTCGCAGAATCGCTTTTGTGCAGAAAACAGTAACACTTGTTCAGAACGAAAGAAAGCACAGAGCCACAGATTTTATGTTGTCCTTGAGAGCTTGCAGAGCACTGGGGAAAGGCAGGCAGAGAATTCCCTGCTAGCACCTTCTCTGTGCCTGGGAAGCAGAAGTGTTCACGTTGCTTCGCAGAATCGCTTTTGTGCAGAAAACAGTAACACTTGTTCAGAACGAAAGAAAGCACAGAGCCCCAGATTTGCTGTTGTCGTGGAGAGCTTGCAGAGCACTGGGGAAAAGCAGGCAGAGAATTCCCTGCTAGCACCTTCTCTGTGCCTGGGAAACAGAAGTGTTCTCATTGCTTCGCAGAATCGCTTTTGTGCAGAAAACAGTAACACTTGTTCAGAACGAAAGAAAGCACAGAGCCCCAGATTTGCTGTTGTCCTGGAGAGCTTGCAGAGCACTGGGGAAAGGCAGGCAGAGAATTCCCTGCTAGCACCTTCTCTGTGCCTGTTCACATTGCTTGGCAGAATCGCTTTTGTGCAGAAAACAGTAACACTTGTTCAGAACAAAAGAAAGCACAGAGCCCCAGATTTTATGTTGTCCTGGAGAGCTTGCAGAGCACTGGGGAAAGGCAGGCAGAGAATTCCCTGCTAGCACCTTCTCTGTGCCTGGGAAGCAGAAGTCTTCACATTGCTTCGCAGAATCGCTTTTCTGCACAAAACCCTAACACTTGTTCAGAACAAAAGAAAGCACAGAGCCCCAGATTCTATGTTGTCCTGGAGAGCTTGCAGAGCACTGGGGAAAGGCAGGCAGAGAATTCCCTGCTAGCACCTTTTCTGAGCCTGTTCACATTGCTTGGCAGAATCGCTTTTGTGCAGAAAACAGTAACACTTGTTCAGAACAAAAGAAAGCACAGAGCCCCAGATTTTATGTTGTCCTGGAGAGCTTGCAGAGCACTGGGGAAAGGCAGGCAGAGAATTCCCTGCTAGCACCTTCTCTGTGCCTGGGAAGCAGAAGTGTTCACATTGCTTCGCAGAATCGCTTTTGTGCAGAAAACAGTAACACTTGTTCAGAACGAAAGAAAGCACAGAGCCCCAGATTTTATGTTGTCCTGGAGAGCTTGCAGAGCACTGGGGAAAAGCAGGCAGAGAATTCCCTGCTAGCACCTTCTCTGTTCCTGGGAAACAGAAGTGTTCACATTGCTTCGCAGAATCGCTTTTGTGCAGAAAACAGTAACACTTGTTCAGAACGAAAGAAAGCACAGAGCCCCAGATTTTATGTTGTCCTGGAGAGCTTGCAGAGCACTGGGGAAAGGCAGGCAGAGAATTCCCTGCTAGCACCTTCTCTGTGCCTGTTCACATTCCTTCGCAGAATCGCTTTTGTGCAGAAAACAGTAACACTTGTTCAGAACGAAAGAAAGCACAGAGCCCCAGATTTTATGTTGTCCTGGAGAGCTTGCAGAGCACTGGGGAAAAGCAGGCAGAGAATTCCCTGCTAGCACCTTCTCTGTGCCTGGGAAACAGAAGTGTTCACATTGCTTCGCAGAATCGCTTTTGTGCAGAAAACAGTAACACTTGTTCAGAACGAAAGAAAGCACAGAGCCCCAGATTTGCTGTTGTCCTGGAGAGCTTGCAGAGCACTGGGGAAAGGCAGGCAGAGAATTCCCTGCTAGCACCTTCTTTGTGCCTGTTCACATTCCTTCGCAGAATCGCTTTTGTGCAGAAAACAGTAACACTTGTTCAGACGAAAGAAAGCACAGAGCCCCAGATTTTATGTTGTCCTGGAGAGCTTGCAGAGCACTGGGGAAAGGCAGGCAGAGAATTCCCTGCTAGCACCTTCTCTGTGCCTGGGAAACAGAAGTGTTCCCATTGCTTCGCAGAATCGCTTTTGTGCAGAAAACAGTAACACTTGTTCAGAACGAAAGAAAGCACAGAGCCCCAGCTTTTATGTTGTCCTGGAGAGCTTGCAGAGGACTGGGGAAAGGCAGGCAGAGAATTCCCTGCTAGCACCTTCTCTGTGCCTGGGAAGCAGACGTCTTCACATTGCTTCGCAGAATCGCTTTTGTGCAGAAAACAATAACACTTGTTCAGAACGAAAGAAAGCACAGAGCCCCAGATTTTATGTTGTCCTGGAGAGCTTGCAGAGCACTGGGGAAAAGCAGGCAGAGAATTCCCTGCTAGCACCTTCTCTGTGCCTGGGAAACAGAAGTGTTCACATTGCTTCGCAGAATCGCTTTTGGGCAGAAAACAGTAACACTTGTTCAGAACGAAAGAAAGCACAGAGCCCCAGATTTTATGTTGTCCTGGAGAGCTTGCAGAGCACTGGGGAAAGGCAGGCAGAGAATTCCCTGCTAGCACCTTCTCTGTGCCTGTTCACATTGCTTCGCAGAATCGCTTTTGTGCAGAAAACAGTAACACTTGTTCAGACGAAAGAAAGCACAGAGCCCCAGATTTGCTGTTGTCCTGGAGAGCTTGCAGAGCACTGGGGAAAGGCAGGCAGAGAATTCCCTGCTAGCACCTTCTCTGTGCCTGGGAAGCAGAAGTGTTCACATTGCTTCGCAGAATCGCTTTTGTGCAGAAAACAGTAACACTTGTTCAGAACGAAAGAAAGCACAGAGCCCCAGATTCTATGTTGTCCTGGAGAGCTTGCAGAGCACTGGGGAAAAGCAGGCAGAGAATTCCCTGCTAGCACCTTCTCTGTGCCTGGGAAACAGAAGTGTTCACATTGCTTCGCAGAATCGCTTTTGTGCAGAAAACAGTAACACTTGTTCAGAACGAAAGAAAGCACAGAGCCCCAGATTTTATGTTGTCCTGGAGAGCTTGCAGAGCACTGGGGAAAGGCAGGCAGAGAATTCCCTGCTAGCACCTTCTCTGTGCCTGGGAAACAGAAGTGTTCACATTTCTTCGCAGAATCGCTTTTGTGCAGAAAACAGTAACAATTGTTCAGAACAAAAGAAAGCACAGAGCCCCAGATTTTATGTTGTCCTGGAGAGCTTGCAGAGCACTGGGGAAAGGCAGGCAGAGAATTCCCTGCTAGCACCTTCTCTGTGCCTGTTCACATCGCTTCGCAGAATCGCTTTTGTGCAGAAAACAGTAACACTTGTTCAGAACAAAAGAAAGCACAGAGCCCCAGATTTTATGTTGTCCTGGAGAGCTTGCAGAGCACTGGGGAAAGGCAGGCAGAGAATTCCCTGCTAGCACCTTCTCTGTGCCTGTTCACATTGCTTCGCAGAATCGCTTTTGTGCAGAAAACAGTAACACTTGTTCAGAACAAAAGAAAGCACAGAGCCCCAGATTTTATGTTGTCCTGGAGAGCTTGCAGAGCACTGGGGAAAGGCAGGCAGAGAATTCCCTGCTAGCACGTTCTCTGTTCCTGGGAAACAGAAGTGTTCACATTGCTTCGCAGAATCGCTTTTGTGCAGAAAACAGTAACACTTGTTCAGAACGAAAGAAAGCACAGAGCCCCAGATTTTATGTTGTCCTGGAGAGCTTGCAGAGCACTGGGGAAAGGCAGGCAGAGAATTCCCTGCTAGCACCTTCTCTGTGCCTCAGAAGCAGAAATGTTCACATTGCTTCGCAGAATCACTTTTGTGCAGAAAACAGTAACACTTGTTCACAATGAAAGAAAGCACAGAGCCCCAGATTTTATGTTGTCCTGGAGAGCTTGCAGAGCACTGGGGAAAAGCAGGCAGAGAATTCCCTGCTAGCACCTTCTCTGTTCCTGGGAAACAGAAGTGTTCATATTGCTTCGCAGAATCGTTTTTGTGCAGAAAACAGTAACAATTGTTCAGAACAAAAGAAAGCACAGAGCCCCAGATTTTATGTTGTCCTGGAGAGCTTGCAGAGCACTGGGGAAAGGCAGGCAGAGAATTCCCTGCTAGCACCTTCTCTGTGCCTGTTCACATCGCTTCGCAGAATCGCTTTTGTGCAGAAAACAGTAACACTTGTTCAGAACAAAAGAAAGCACAGAGCCCCAGATTTTATGTTGTCCTGGAGAGCTTGCAGAGCACTGGGGAAAAGCAGGCAGAGAATTCCCTGCTAGCACCTTCTCTGTGCCTGGGAAGCAGAAGTGTTCACATTGCTTCACAGAATAGCTTTTGTGCAGAAAACAGTAACAGTTGTTCAGAACGAAAGAAAGCACAGAGCCCCAGATTTTATGTTGTCCTGGAGAGCTTGCAGAGCACTGGGGAAAGGCAGGCAGAGAATTCCCTGCTAGCACCTTCTCTGTGCCTGTTCACATTGCTTCGCAGAATCGCTTTTGTGCAGAAAACAGTAACACTTGTTCAGACGAAAGAAAGCACAGAGCCCCAGATTTTATGTTGTCCTGGAGAGCTTGCAGAGCACTGGGGAAAGGCAGGCAGAGAATTCCCTGCTAGCACCTTCTCTGTGCCTCGGAAGCAGAAATGTTCACATTGCTTCGCAGAATCACTTTTGTGCAGAAAACAGTAACACTTGTTCAGAACGAAAGAAAGCACAGAGCCCCAGATTCTATGTTGTCCTGGAGAGCTTGCAGAGCACTGGGGAAAAGCAGGCAGAGAATTCCCTGCTAGCACCTTCTCTGTGCCTGGGAAACAGAAGTGTTCACATTGCTTCGCAGAATCGCTTTTGTGCAGAAAACAGTAACACTTGTTCAGAACGAAAGAAAGCACAGAGCCCCAGATTTTATGTTGTCCTGGAGAGCTTGCAGATCACTGGGGAAAGGCAGGCAGAGAATTCCCTGCTAGCACCTTCTCTGTGCCTGGGAAGCACAAGTGTTCACATTGCTTCGCAGAATCGCTTTTGTGCAGAAAACAGTAACACTTGTTCAGAACGAAAGAAAGCACAGAGCCCCAGATTCTATGTTGTCCTGGAGAGCTTGCAGAGCACTGGGGAAAAGCAGGCAGAGAATTCCCTGCTAGCACCTTCTCTGTGCCTGGGAAGCAGAAGTGTTCACATTGCTTCGCAGAATCGCTTTTGTGCAGAAAACAGTAACACTTGTTCACAATGAAAGAAAGCACAGAGCCCCAGATTTTATGTTGTCCTGGAGAGCTTGCAGAGCACTGGGGAAAAGCAGGCAGAGAATTCCCTGCTAGCACCTTCTCTGTTCCTGGGAAACAGAAGTGTTCATATTGCTTGGCAGAATCGCTTTTGTGCAGAAAACAGTAACAATTGTTCAGAACGAAAGAAAGCACAGAGCCCCAGATTTTATGTTGTCCTGGAGAGCTTGCAGAGCACTGGGGAAAAGAAGGCAGAGAATTCCCTGCTAGCACCTTCTCTGTGCCTGGGAAGCAGAAGTGTTCACATTGCTTCACAGAATCGCTTTTGTGCAGAAAACAGTAACAGTTGTTCAGAACGAAAGAAAGCACAGAGCCCCAGATTTTATGTTGTCCTGGAGAGCTTGCAGAGCACTGGGGAAAGGCAGGCAGAGAATTCCCTGCTAGCACCTTCTCTGTGCCTGTTCACATTGCTTCGCAGAATCGCTTTTGTGCAGAAAACAGTAACACTTGTTCAGACGAAAGAAAGCACAGAGCCCCAGATTTTATGTTGTCCTGGAGAGCTTGCAGAGCACTGGGGAAAGGCAGGCAGAGAATTCCCTGCTAGCACCTTCTCTGTGCCTCGGAAGCAGAAATGTTCACATTGCTTCGCAGAATCACTTTTGTGCAGAAAACAGTAACACTTGTTCAGAACGAAAGAAAGCACAGAGCCCCAGATTCTATGTTGTCCTGGAGAGCTTGCAGAGCACTGGGGAAAAGCAGGCAGAGAATTCCCTGCTAGCACCTTCTCTGTGCCTGGGAAACAGAAGTGTTCACATTGCTTCGCAGAATCGCTTTTGTGCAGAAAACAGTAACACTTGTTCAGAACGAAAGAAAGCACAGAGCCCCAGATTTTATGTTGTCCTGGAGAGCTTGCAGAGCACTGGGGAAAAGCAGGCAGAGAATTCCCTGCTAGCACCTTCTCTGTTCCTGGGAAACAGAAGTGTTCATATTGCTTGGCAGAATCGCTTTTGTGCAGAAAACAGTAACAATTGTTCAGAACGAAAGAAAGCACAGAGCCCCAGATTTTATGTTGTCCTGGAGAGCTTGCAGAGCACTGGGGAAAAGAAGGCAGAGAATTCCCTGCTAGCACCTTCTCTGTGCCTGGGAAACAGAAGTGTTCACATTGCTTCGCAGAATCGCTTTTGGGCAGAAAACAGTAACACTTGTTCAGAACGAAAGAAAGCACAGAGCCCCAGATTTTATGTTGTCCTGGAGAGCTTGCAGAGCACTGGGGAAAGGCAGGCAGAGAATTCCCTGCTAGCACCTTCTCTGTGCCTGTTCACATTGCTTCGCAGAATCGCTTTTGTGCAGAAAACAGTAACACTTGTTCAGACGAAAGAAAGCACAGAGCCCCAGATTCTATGTTGTCCTGGAGAGCTTGCAGAGCACTGGGGAAAAGCAGGCAGAGAATTCCCTGCTAGCACCTTCTCTGTGCCTGGGAAACAGAAGTGTTCACATTGCTTCGCAGAATCGCTTTTGTGCAGAAAACAGTAACACTTGTTCAGAACGAAAGAAAGCACAGAGCCCCAGATTTTATGTTGTCCTGGAGAGCTTGCAGAGCACTGGGGAAAGGCAGGCAGAGAATTCCCTGCTAGCACCTTCTCTGTGCCTGTTCACATTGCTTCGCAGAATCGCTTTTGTGCAGAAAACAGTAACACTTGTTCAGAACAAAAGAAAGCACAGAGCCCCAGATTTTATGTTGTCCTGGAGAGCTTGCAGAGCACTGGGGAAAGGCAGGCAGAGAATTCCCTGCTAGCACGTTCTCTGTTCCTGGGAAACAGAAGTGTTCACATTGCTTCGCAGAATCGCTTTTGTGCAGAAAACAGTAACACTTGTTCAGAACGAAAGAAAGCACAGAGCCCCAGATTCTATGTTGTCCTGGAGAGCTTGCAGAGCACTGGGGAAAGGCAGGCAGAGAATTCCCTGCTAGCACCTTCTCTGTGCCTCGGAAGCAGAAATGTTCACATTGCTTCGCAGAATCACTTTTGTGCAGAAAACAGTAACAATTGTTCAGAACAAAAGAAAGCACAGAGCCCCAGATTCTGTGTTGTCCTGGAGAGCTTGCAGAGCACTGGGGAAAGGCAGGCAGAGAATTCCCTGCTAGCACCTTTTCTGAGCCTGTTCACATTGCTTGGCAGAATCGCTTTTGTGCAGAAAACAGTAACACTTGTTCAGAACAAAAGAAAGCACAGAGCCCCAGATTTTATGTTGTCCTGGAGAGCTTGCAGAGCACTGGGGAAAGGCAGGCAGAGAATTCCCTGCTAGCACCTTCTCTGTGCCTGGGAAGCAGAAGTCTTCACATTGCTTCGCAGAATCGCTTTTCTGCACAAAACCCTAACACTTGTTCAGAACAAAAGAAAGCACAGAGCCCCAGATTCTATGTTGTCCTGGAGAGCTTGCAGAGCACTGGGGAAAGGCAGGCAGAGAATTCCCTGCTAGCACCTTTTCTGAGCCTGTTCACATTGCTTGGCAGAATCGCTTTTGTGCAGAAAACAGTAACACTTGTTCAGAACGAAAGAAAGCACAGAGCCCCAGATTTTATGTTGTCCTGGAGAGCTTGCAGAGCACTGGGGAAAGGCAGGCAGAGAATTCCCTGCTAGCACCTTCTCTGTGCCTGGGAAGCAGAAGTGTTCACATTGCTTCGCAGAATCGCTTTTGTGCAGAAAACAGTAACACTTGTTCACAACGAAAGAAAGCACAGAGCCCCAGATTTTATGTTGTCCTGGAGAGCTTGCAGAGCACTGGGGAAAAGCAGGCAGAGAATTCCCTGCTAGCACCTTCTCTGTTCCTGGGAAACAGAAGTGTTCACATTGCTTCGCAGAATCGCTTTTGTGCAGAAAACAGTAACACTTGTTCAGAACGAAAGAAAGCACAGAGCCCCAGATTTTATGTTGTCCTGGAGAGCTTGCAGAGCACTGGGGAAAGGCAGGCAGAGAATTCCCTGCTAGCACCTTCTCTGTGCCTGGGAAGCAGAAGTGTTCACATTGCTTCGCAGAATCGCTTTTGTGCAGAAAACAGTAACACTTGTTCAGAACGAAAGAAAGCACAGAGCCCCAGATTTTATGTTGTCCTGGAGAGCTTGCAGAGCACTGGGGAAAGGCAGGCAGAGAATTCCCTGCTAGCACCTTCTCTGTGCCTGTTCACATTGCTTCGCAGAATCGCTTTTGTGCAGAAAACAGTAACACTTGTTCAGACGAAAGAAAGCACAGAGCCCCAGATTTTATGTTGTCCTGGAGAGCTTGCAGAGCACTGGGGAAAGGCAGGCAGAGAATTCCCTGCTAGCACCTTCTCTGTGCCTCGGAAGCAGAAATGTTCACATTGCTTCGCAGAATCACTTTTGTGCAGAAAACAGTAACACTTGTTCAGAACGAAAGAAAGCACAGAGCCCCAGATTCTATGTTGTCCTGGAGAGCTTGCAGAGCACTGGGGAAAAGCAGGCAGAGAATTCCCTGCTAGCACCTTCTCTGTGCCTGGGAAACAGAAGTGTTCACATTGCTTCGCAGAATCGCTTTTGTGCAGAAAACAGTAACACTTGTTCAGAATGAAAGAAAGCACAGAGCCCCAGATTTTATGTTGTCCTGGAGAGCTTGCAGAGCACTGGGGAAAGGCAGGCAGAGAATTCCCTGCTAGCACCTTCTCTGTGCCTGGGAAGCAGAAGTGTTCACATTGCTTCGCAGAATCACTTTTGTGCAGAAAACAGTAACACTTGTTCAGAACGAAAGAAAGCACAGAGCCCCAGATTCTATGTTGTCCTGGAGAGCTTGCAGAGCACTGGGGAAAAGCAGGCAGAGAATTCCCTGCTAGCACCTTCTCTGTGCCTGGGAAACAGAAGTGTTCACATTGCTTCGCAGAATCGCTTTTGTGCAGAAAACAGTAACACTTGTTCACAATGAAAGAAAGCACAGAGCCCCAGATTTTATGTTGTCCTGGAGAGCTTGCAGAGCACTGGGGAAAAGCAGGCAGAGAATTCCCTGCTAGCACCTTCTCTGTTCCTGGGAAACAGAAGTGTTCATATTGCTTGGCAGAATCGCTTTTGTGCAGAAAACAGTAACAATTGTTCAGAACGAAAGAAAGCACAGAGCCCCAGATTTTATGTTGTCCTGGAGAGCTTGCAGAGCACTGGGGAAAAGAAGGCAGAGAATTCCCTGCTAGCACCTTCTCTGTGCCTGGGAAACAGAAGTGTTCACATTGCTTCGCAGAATCGCTTTTGGGCAGAAAACAGTAACACTTGTTCAGACGAAAGAAAGCACAGAGCCCCAGATTCTATGTTGTCCTGGAGAGCTTGCAGAGCACTGGGGAAAAGCAGGCAGAGAATTCCCTGCTAGCACCTTCTCTGTGCCTGGGAAACAGAAGTGTTCACATTGCTTCGCAGAATCGCTTTTGTGCAGAAAACAGTAACACTTGTTCAGAACGAAAGAAAGCACAGAGCCCCAGATTTTATGTTGTCCTGGAGAGCTTGCAGAGCACTGGGGAAAGGCAGGCAGAGAATTCCCTGCTAGCACCTTCTCTGTGCCTGTTCACATTGCTTCGCAGAATCGCTTTTGTGCAGAAAACAGTAACACTTGTTCAGAACAAAAGAAAGCACAGAGCCCCAGATTTTATGTTGTCCTGGAGAGCTTGCAGAGCACTGGGGAAAGGCAGGCAGAGAATTCCCTGCTAGCACGTTCTCTGTTCCTGGGAAACAGAAGTGTTCACATTGCTTCGCAGAATCGCTTTTGTGCAGAAAACAGTAACACTTGTTCAGAACGAAAGAAAGCACAGAGCCCCAGATTCTATGTTGTCCTGGAGAGCTTGCAGAGCACTGGGGAAAGGCAGGCAGAGAATTCCCTGCTAGCACCTTCTCTGTGCCTCGGAAGCAGAAATGTTCACATTGCTTCGCAGAATCACTTTTGTGCAGAAAACAGTAACAATTGTTCAGAACAAAAGAAAGCACAGAGCCCCAGATTCTATGTTGTCCTGGAGAGCTTGCAGAGCACTGGGGAAAAGCAGGCAGAGAATTCCCTGCTAGCACCTTCTCTGTGCCTGGGAAACAGAAGTGTTCACATTGCTTCGCAGAATCGCTTTTGTGCAGAAAACAGTAACACTTGTTCAGAACGAAAGAAAGCACAGAGCCCCAGATTTGCTGTTGTCCTGGAGAGCTTGCAGAGCACTGGGGAAAGGCAGGCAGAGAATTCCCTGCTAGCACCTTTTCTGTGCCTGTTCACACTGCTTGGCAGAAGCGCTTTTGTGCAGAAAACAGTAACACTTGTTCAGAACAAAAGAAAGCACAGAGCCCCAGATTTTATGTTGTCCTGGAGAGCTTGCAGAGCACTGGGGAAAGGCAGGCAGAGAATTCCCTGCTAGCACGTTCTCTGTTCCTGGGAAGCAGAAGTGTTCACATTGCTTCGCAGAATCGCTTTTGTGCAGAAAACAGTAACACTTGTTCACAACGAAAGAAAGCACAGAGCCCCAGATTTGCTGTTGTCCTGGAGAGCTTGCAGAGCACTGGGGAAAAGCAGGCAGAGAATTCCCTGCTAGCACCTTCTCTGTGCCTGGGAAACAGAAGTGTTCCCATTGCTTCGCAGAATCGCTTTTGTGCAGAAAACAGTAACACTTGTTCAGAACGAAAGAAAGCACAGAGCCCCAGATTTGCTGTTGTCCTGGAGAACTTGCAGAGCACTGGGGAAAGGCAGGCAGAGAATTCCCTGCTAGCACCTTTTCTGTGCCTGTTCACACTGCTTGGCAGAATCGCTTTTGTGCAGAAAACAGTAACACTTGTTCAGAACAAAAGAAAGCACAGAGCCCCAGATTTTATGTTGTCCTGGAGAGCTTGCAGAGCACTGGGGAAAAGCAGGCAGAGAATTCCCTGCTAGCACCTTCTCTGTGCCTGGGAAACAGAAGTGTTCACATTGCTTCGCAGAATCGCTTTTGTGCAGAAAACAGTAACACTTGTTCACAATGAAAGAAAGCACAGAGCCCCAGATTTTATGTTGTCCTGGAGAGCTTGCAGAGCACTGGGGAAAAGCAGGCAGAGAATTCCCTGCTAGCACCTTCTCTGTTCCTGGGAAACAGAAGTGTTCATATTGCTTCGCAGAATCGCTTTTGTGCAGAAAACAGTAACACTTGTTCAGAACGAAAGAAAGCACAGAGCCCCAGATTTTATGTTGTCCTGGAGAGCTTGCAGAGCACTGGGGAAAGGCAGGCAGAGAATTCCCTGCTAGCACCTTCTCTGTGCCTGTTCACATTGCTTGGCAGAATCGCTTTTGTGCAGAAAACAGTAACACTTGTTCAGAACAAAAGAAAGCACAGAGCCCCAGATTTTATGTTGTCCTGGAGAGCTTGCAGAGCACTGGGGAAAGGCAGGCAGAGAATTCCCTGCTAGCACCTTCTCTGTGCCTGGGAAGCAGAAGTCTTCACATTGCTTCGCAGAATCGCTTTTCTGCACAAAACCCTAACACTTGTTCAGAACAAAAGAAAGCACAGAGCCCCAGATTCTATGTTGTCCTGGAGAGCTTGCAGAGCACTGGGGAAAGGCAGGCAGAGAATTCCCTGCTAGCACCTTTTCTGAGCCTGTTCACATTGCTTGGCAGAATCGCTTTTGTGCAGAAAACAGTAACACTTGTTCAGAACAAAAGAAAGCACAGAGCCCCAGATTTTATGTTGTCCTGGAGAGCTTGCAGAGCACTGGGGAAAGGCAGGCAGAGAATTCCCTGCTAGCACCTTCTCTGTGCCTGGGAAGCAGAAGTCTTCACATTGCTTCGCAGAATCGCTTTTCTGCACAAAACCCTAACACTTGTTCAGAACAAAAGAAAGCACAGAGCCCCAGATTCTATGTTGTCCTGGAGAGCTTGCAGAGCACTGGGGAAAGGCAGGCAGAGAATTCCCTGCTAGCACCTTTTCTGAGCCTGTTCACATTGCTTGGCAGAATCGCTTTTGTGCAGAAAACAGTAACACTTGTTCAGAACAAAAGAAAGCACAGAGCCCCAGATTTTATGTTGTCCTGGAGAGCTTGCAGAGCACTGGGGAAAGGCAGGCAGAGAATTCCCTGCTAGCACCTTCTCTGTGCCTGGGAAGCACAAGTGTTCACATTGCTTCGCAGAATCGCTTTTGTGCAGAAAACAGTAACACTTGTTCAGAACGAAAGAAAGCACAGAGCCCCAGATTTGCTGTTGTCCTGGAGAGCTTGCAGAGCACTGGGGAAAGGCAGGCAGAGAATTCCCTGCTAGCACCTTCTCTGTGCCTGGGAAGCACAAGTGTTCACATTGCTTCGCAGAATCGCTTTTGTGCAGAAAACAGTAACACTTGTTCAGAACGAAAGAAAGCACAGAGCCCCAGATTTTATGTTGTCCTGGAGAGCTTGCAGAGCACTGGGGAAAGGCAGGCAGAGAATTCCCTGCTAGCACCTTCTCTGTGCCTGGGAAGCACAAGTGTTCACATTGCTTCGCAGAATCGCTTTTGTGCAGAAAACAGTAACACTTGTTCAGAACGAAAGAAAGCACAGAGCCCCAGATTTTATGTTCTCCTGGAGAGCTTGCAGAGCACTGGGGAAAGGCAGGCAGAGAATTCCCTGCTAGCACCTTCTCTGTGCCTGGGAAGCACAAGTGTTCACATTGCTTCGCAGAATCGCTTTTGTGCAGAAAACAGTAACACTTGTTCAGAACGAAAGAAAGCACAGAGCCCCAGATTTTATGTTGTCCTGGAGAGCTTGCAGAGCACTGGGGAAAGGCAGGCAGAGAATTCCCTGCTAGCACCTTCTCTGTGCCTGGGAAGCAGAAGTGTTCACATTGCTTCGCAGAATCGCTTTTGTGCAGAAAACAGTAACACTTGTTCAGAACGAAAGAAAGCACAGAGCCCCAGATTTTATGTTGTCCTGGAGAGCTTGCAGAGCACTGGGGAAAGGCAGGCAGAGAATTCCCTGCTAGCACCTTCTCTGTGCCTGGGAAGCAGTAGTGTTCACTTTGCTTCGCAGAATCGCTTTTGTGCAGAAAACAGTAACACTTGTTCAGAACGAAAGAAAGCACAGAGCCCCAGATTTGCTGTTGTCCTGGAGAGCTTGCAGAGCACTGGGGAAAGGCAGGCAGAGAATTCCCTGCTAGCACCTTCTCTGTGCCTGGGAAGCAGAAGTGTTCACATTGCTTCGCAGAATCGCTTTTGTGCAGAAAACAGTAACACTTGTTCAGAACGAAAGAAAGCACAGAGCCCCAGATTTTATGTTGTCCTGGAGAGCTTGCAGAGCACTGGGGAAAGGCAGGCAGAGAATTCCCTGCTAGCACCTTCTCTGTGCCTGGGAAGCACAAGTGTTCACATTGCTTCGCAGAATCGCTTTTGTGCAGAAAACAGTAACACTTGTTCAGAACGAAAGAAAGCACAGAGCCCCAGATTTGCTGTTGTCCTGGAGAGCTTGCAGAGCACTGGGGAAAGGCAGGCAGAGAATTCCCTGCTAGCACCTTCTCTGTGCCTGGGAAGCACAAGTGTTCACATTGCTTCGCAGAATCGCTTTTGTGCAGAAAACAGTAACACTTGTTCAGAACGAAAGAAAGCACAGAGCCCCAGATTTTATGTTGTCCTGGAGAGCTTGCAGAGCACTGGGGAAAGGCAGGCAGAGAATTCCCTGCTAGCACCTTCTCTGTGCCTGGGAAGCACAAGTGTTCACATTGCTTCGCAGAATCGCTTTTGTGCAGAAAACAGTAACACTTGTTCAGAATGAAAGAAAGCACAGAACCCCAGATTTTATGTTGTCCTGGAGAGCTTGCAGAGCACTAAGGAAAGGCAGGCAGAGAATTCCCTGCTAGCACCTTCTCTGTGCCTGTTCACATTGCTTCGCAGAATAGCTTTTGTGCAGAAAACAGTAACACTTGTTCAGAATGAAAGAAAGCACAGACCCCAGATTTTATGTTGTCCTGGAGAGCTTGCAGAGCACTGGGGAAAGGCAGGCAGAGAATTCCCTGCTAGCACCTTCTCTGTGCCTGGGAAGCACAAGTGTTCACATTGCTTTGCAGAATCGCTTTTGTGCAGAAAACAGTAACACTTGTTCAGAACGAAAGAAAGCACAGAGCCCCAGATTTTATGTTGTCCTGGAGAGCTTGCAGAGCACTGGGGAAAGGCAGGCAGAGAATTCCCTGCTAGCACCTTCTCTGTGCCTGGGAAGCAGTAGTGTTCACTTTGCTTCGCAGAATCGCTTTTGTGCAGAAAACAGTAACACTTGTTCAGAACGAAAGAAAGCACAGAGCCCCAGATTTTATGTTGTCCTGGAGAGCTTGCAGAGCACTGGGGAAAGGCAGGCAGAGAATTCCCTGCTAGCACCTTCTCTGTGCCTGGGAAGCAGAAGTGTTCACATTGCTTCGCAGAATCGCTTTTGTGCAGAAAACAGTAACACTTGTTCAGAACGAAAGAAAGCACAGAACCCCAGATTTTATGTTGTCCTGGAGAGCTTGCAGAGCACTGGGGAAAGGCAGGCAGAGAATTCCCTGCTAGCACCTTCTCTGTGCCTGGGAAGCAGAAGTGTTCACATTGCTTCGCAGAATCGCTTTTGTGCAGAAAACAGTAACACTTGTTCAGAACGAAAGAAAGCACAGAGCCCCAGATTTTATGTTGTCCTGGAGAGCTTGCAGAGCACTGGGGAAAGTCAGGCAGAGAATTCCCTGCTAGCACCTTCTCTGTGCCTGGGAAGCACAAGTGTTCACATTGCTTCGCAGAGTCGCTTTTGTGCAGAAAACAGTAACACTTGTTCAGAACGAAAGAAAGCACAGAGCCCCAGATTTTATGTTGTCCTGGAGAGCTTGCAGAGCACTGGGGAAAGGCAGGCAGAGAATTCCCTGCTAGCACCTTCTCTGTGCCTGGGAAGCACAAGTGTTCACATTGCTTCGCAGAATCGCTTTTGTGCAGAAAACAGTAACACTTGTTCAGAACGAAAGAAAGCACAGAGCCCCAGATTTTATGTTGTCCTGGAGAGCTTGCAGAGCACTGGGGAAAGGCAGGCAGAGAATTCCCTGCTAGCACCTTCTCTGTGCCTGGGAAGCACAAGTGTTCACATTGCTTTGCAGAATCGCTTTTGTGCAGAAAACAGTAACACTTGTTCAGAACGAAAGAAAGCACAGAGCCCCAGATTTTATGT
This sequence comes from Strix uralensis, assembly GCF_047716275.1. Lineage (NCBI taxonomy): Eukaryota > Metazoa > Chordata > Aves > Strigiformes > Strigidae > Strix > Strix uralensis. The sequence continues at coordinate 285,865 of NW_027436731.1, forward strand.
TGTCCTGGAGAGCTTGCAGAGCACTGGGGAAAGGCAGGCAGAGAATTCCCTGCTAGCACCTTCTCTGTGCCTGGGAAGCACAAGTGTTCACATTGCTTCGCAGAATCGCTTTTGTGCAGAAAACAGTAACACTTGTTCAGAATGAAAGAAAGCACAGAACCCCAGATTTGCTGTTGTCCTGGAGAGCTTGCAGAGCACTGGGGAAAGGCAGGCAGAGAATTCCCTGCTAGCACCTTCTCTGTGCCTGGGAAGCAGAAGTGTTCACATTGCTTCGCAGAATCGCTTTTGTGCAGAAAACAGTAACACTTGTTCAGAATGAAAGAAAGCACAGAGCCCCAGATTTTATGTTGTCCTGGAGAGCTTGCAGAGCACTAAGGAAAGGCAGGCAGAGAATTCCCTGATAGCACCTTCTCTGTGCCTCTTCACATTGCTTCGCAGAATCGCTTTTGTGCAGAAAACAGTAACACTTGTTCAGAACGAAAGAAAGCACAGAGCCCCAGATTTGCTGTTGTCCTGGAGAGCTTGCAGAGCACTGGGGAAAGGCAGGCAGAGAATTCCCTGCTAGCACCTTCTCTGTGCCTGGGAAGCACAAGTGTTCACATTGCTTCGCAGAATCGCTTTTGTGCAGAAAACAGTAACACTTGTTCAGAACGAAAGAAAGCACAGAGCCCCAGATTTTATGTTGTCCTGGAGAGCTTGCAGAGCACTGGGGAAAGGCAGGCAGAGAATTCCCTGCTAGCACCTTCTCTGTGCCTGGGAAGCACAAGTGTTCACATTGCTTCGCAGAATCGCTTTTGTGCAGAAAACAGTAACACTTGTTCAGAATGAAAGAAAGCACAGAGCCCCAGATTTTATGTTGTCCTGGAGAGCTTGCAGAGCACTGGGGAAAGGCAGGCAGAGAATTCCCTGCTAGCACCTTCTCTGTGCCTGGGAAGCACAAGTGTTCACATTGCTTCGCAGAATCGCTTTTGTGCAGAAAACAGTAACACTTGTTCAGAACGAAAGAAAGCACAGAGCCCCAGATTTTATGTTGTCCTGGAGAGCTTGCAGAGCACTGGGGAAAGGCAGGCAGAGAATTCCCTGCTAGCACCTTCTCTGTGCCTGGGAAGCACAAGTGTTCACATTGCTTCGCAGAATCGCTTTTGTGCAGAAAACAGTAACACTTGTTCAGAACGAAAGAAAGCACAGAACCCCAGATTTTATGTTGTCCTGGAGAGCTTGCAGAGCACTAAGGAAAGGCAGGCAGAGAATTCCCTGCTAGCACCTTCTCTGTGCCTGGGAAGCACAAGTGTTCACATTGCTTCGCAGAATCGCTTTTGTGCAGAAAACAGTAACACTTGTTCAGAACGAAAGAAAGCACAGAGCCCCAGATTTGCTGTTGTCCTGGAGAGCTTGCAGAGCACTGGGGAAAGGCAGGCAGAGAATTCCCTGCTAGCACCTTCTCTGTGCCTGGGAAGCACAAGTGTTCACATTGCTTCGCAGAATCGCTTTTGTGCAGAAAACAGTAACACTTGTTCAGAACGAAAGAAAGCACAGAGCCCCAGATTTTATGTTGTCCTGGAGAGCTTGCAGAGCACTGGGGAAAGGCAGGCAGAGAATTCCCTGCTAGCACCTTCTCTGTGCCTGGGAAGCACAAGTGTTCACATTGCTTCGCAGAATCGCTTTTGTGCAGAAAACAGTAACACTTGTTCAGAATGAAAGAAAGCACAGAACCCCAGATTTTATGTTGTCCTGGAGAGCTTGCAGAGCACTAAGGAAAGGCAGGCAGAGAATTCCCTGCTAGCACCTTCTCTGTGCCTGTTCACATTGCTTCGCAGAATAGCTTTTGTGCAGAAAACAGTAACACTTGTTCAGAATGAAAGAAAGCACAGAACCCCAGATTTTATGTTGTCCTGGAGAGCTTGCAGAGCACTGGGGAAAGGCAGGCAGAGAATTCCCTGCTAGCACCTTCTCTGTGCCTGGGAAGCAGAAGTGTTCACATTGCTTGGCAGAATCGCTTTTGTGCAGAAAACAGTAACACTTGTTCAGAACGAAAGAAAGCACAGAGCCCCAGATTTTATGTTGTCCTGGAGAGCTTGCAGAGCACTGGGGAAAGGCAGGCAGAGAATTCCCTGCTAGCACCTTCTCTGTGCCTGGGAAGCAGTAGTGTTCACTTTGCTTCGCAGAATCGCTTTTGTGCAGAAAACAGTAACACTTGTTCAGAACGAAAGAAAGCACAGAGCCCCAGATTTGCTGTTGTCCTGGAGAGCTTGCAGAGCACTGGGGAAAGGCAGGCAGAGAATTCCCTGCTAGCACCTTCTCTGTGCCTGGGAAGCAGAAGTGTTCACATTGCTTCGCAGAATCGCTTTTGTGCAGAAAACAGTAACACTTGTTCAGAACGAAAGAAAGCACAGAACCCCAGATTTTATGTTGTCCTGGAGAGCTTGCAGAGCACTGGGGAAAGGCAGGCAGAGAATTCCCTGCTAGCACCTTCTCTGTGCCTGGGAAGCAGAAGTGTTCACATTGCTTCGCAGAATCGCTTTTGTGCAGAAAACAGTAACACTTGTTCAGAACGAAAGAAAGCACAGAGCCCCAGATTTTATGTTGTCCTGGAGAGCTTGCAGAGCACTGGGGAAAGTCAGGCAGAGAATTCCCTGCTAGCACCTTCTCTGTGCCTGGGAAGCACAAGTGTTCACATTGCTTCGCAGAGTCGCTTTTGTGCAGAAAACAGTAACACTTGTTCAGAACGAAAGAAAGCACAGAGCCCCAGATTTTATGTTGTCCTGGAGAGCTTGCAGAGCACTGGGGAAAGGCAGGCAGAGAATTCCCTGCTAGCACCTTCTCTGTGCCTGGGAAGCACAAGTGTTCACATTGCTTCGCAGAATCGCTTTTGTGCAGAAAACAGTAACACTTGTTCAGAACGAAAGAAAGCACAGAGCCCCAGATTTTATGTTGTCCTGGAGAGCTTGCAGAGCACTGGGGAAAGGCAGGCAGAGAATTCCCTGCTAGCACCTTCTCTGTGCCTGGGAAGCACAAGTGTTCACATTGCTTTGCAGAATCGCTTTTGTGCAGAAAACAGTAACACTTGTTCAGAAAGAAAGAAAGCACAGAGCCCCAGATTTTATGTTGTCCTGGAGAGCTTGCAGAGCACTGGGGAAAGGCAGGCAGAGAATTCCCTGCTAGCACCTTCTCTGTGCCTGGGAAGCACAAGTGTTCACATTGCTTCGCAGAATCGCTTTTGTGCAGAAAACAGTAACACTTGTTCAGAATGAAAGAAAGCACAGAACCCCAGATTTGCTGTTGTCCTGGAGAGCTTGCAGAGCACTGGGGAAAGGCAGGCAGAGAATTCCCTGCTAGCACCTTCTCTGTGCCTGGGAAGCAGAAGTGTTCACATTGCTTCGCAGAATCGCTTTTGTGCAGAAAACAGTAACACTTGTTCAGAATGAAAGAAAGCACAGAGCCCCAGATTTTATGTTGTCCTGGAGAGCTTGCAGAGCACTAAGGAAAGGCAGGCAGAGAATTCCCTGATAGCACCTTCTCTGTGCCTCTTCACATTGCTTCGCAGAATCGCTTTTGTGCAGAAAACAGTAACACTTGTTCAGAACGAAAGAAAGCACAGAGCCCCAGATTTGCTGTTGTCCTGGAGAGCTTGCAGAGCACTGGGGAAAGGCAGGCAGAGAATTCCCTGCTAGCACCTTCTCTGTGCCTGGGAAGCACAAGTGTTCACATTGCTTTGCAGAATCGCTTTTGTGCAGAAAACAGTAACACTTGTTCAGAACGAAAGAAAGCACAGAGCCCCAGATTTTATGTTGTCCTGGAGAGCTTGCAGAGCACTGGGGAAAGGCAGGCAGAGAATTCCCTGCTAGCACCTTCTCTGTGCCTGGGAAGCACAAGTGTTCACATTGCTTCGCAGAATCGCTTTTGTGCAGAAAACAGTAACACTTGTTCAGAACGAAAGAAAGCACAGAGCCCCAGATTTTATGTTGTCCTGGAGAGCTTGCAGAGCACTGGGGAAAAGCAGGCAGAGAATTCCCTGCTAGCACCTTCTCTGTGCCTGGGAAGCACAAGTGTTCACATTGCTTTGCAGAATCGGTTTTGTGCAGAAAACAGTAACACTTGTTCAGAACGAAATAAAGCACAGAGCCCCAGATTTTATGTTGTCCTGGAGAGCTTGCAGAGCACTGGGGAAAGGCAGGCAGAGAATTCCCTGCTAGCACCTTCTCTGTGCCTGGGAAGCACAAGTGTTCACATTGCTTCGCAGAATCGCTTTTGTGCAGAAAACAGTAACACTTGTTCAGAACGAAAGAAAGCACAGAGCCCCAGATTTTATGTTGTCCTGGAGAGCTTGCAGAGCACTGGGGAAAGGCAGGCAGAGAATTCCCTGCTAGCACCTTCTCTGTGCCTGTTCACATTGCTTCGCAGAATAGCTTTTGTGCAGAAACCAGTAACACTTGTTCAGAATGAAAGAAAGCACAGAGCCCCAGATTTGCTGTTGTCCTGGAGAGCTTGCAGAGCACTGGGGAAAGGCAGGCAGAGAATTCCCTGCTAGCACCTTCTCTGTGCCTGGGAAGCACAAGTGTTCACATTGCTTCGCAGAATCGCTTTTGTGCAGAAAACAGTAACACTTGTTCAGAACGAAAGAAAGCACAGAGCCCCAGATTTTATGTTGTCCTGGAGAGCTTGCAGAGCACTGGGGAAAGGCAGGCAGAGAATTCCCTGCTAGCACCTTCTCTGTGCCTGGGAAGCAGAAGTGTTCACATTGCTTCGCAGAATCGCTTTTGTGCAGAAAACAGTAACACTTGTTCAGAACGAAAGAAAGCACAGAGCCCCAGATTTTATGTTGTCCTGGAGAGCTTGCAGAGCACTGGGGAAAGGCAGGCAGAGAATTCCCTGCTAGCACCTTCTCTGTGCCTGGGAAGCACAAGTGTTCACATTGCTTCGCAGAATCGCTTTTGTGCAGAAAACAGTAACACTTGTTCAGAACGAAAGAAAGCACAGAGCCCCAGATTTTATGTTGTCCTGGAGTGCTTGCAGAGCACTGGGGAAAGGCAGGCAGAGAATTCCCTGCTAGCACCTTCTCTGTGCCTGGGAAGCACAAGTGTTCACATTGCTTCGCAGAATCGCTTTTGTGCAGAAAACAGTAACACTTGTTCAGAACGAAAGAAAGCACAGAGCCCCAGATTTTATGTTGTCCTGGAGAGCTTGCAGAGCACTGGGGAAAGGCAGGCAGAGAATTCCCTGCTAGCACCTTCTCTGTGCCTGGGAAGCACAAGTGTTCACATTGCTTCGCAGAATCGCTTTTGTGCAGAAAACAGTAACACTTGTTCAGAACGAAAGAAAGCACAGAGCCCCAGATTTTATGTTGTCCTGGAGAGCTTGCAGAGCACTGGGGAAAGGCAGGCAGAGAATTCCCTGCTAGCACCTTCTCTGTGCCTGGGAAGCACAAGTGTTCACATTGCTTCGCAGAATCGCTTTTGTGCAGAAAACAGTAACACTTGTTCAGAACGAAAGAAAGCACAGAGCCCCAGATTTGCTGTTGTCCTGGAGAGCTTGCAGAGCACTGGGGAAAGGCAGGCAGAGAATTCCCTGCTAGCACCTTCTCTGTGCCTGGGAAGCACAAGTGTTCACATTGCTTCGCAGAATCGCTTTTGTGCAGAAAACAGTAACACTTGTTCAGAACGAAAGAAAGCACAGAGCCCCAGATTTTATGTTGTCCTGGAGAGCTTGCAGAGCACTGGGGAAAGGCAGGCAGAGAATTCCCTGCTAGCACCTTCTCTGTGCCTGGGAAGCACAAGTGTTCACATTGCTTCGCAGAATCGCTTTTGTGCAGAAAACAGTAACACTTGTTCAGAACGAAAGAAAGCACAGAGCCCCAGATTTTATGTTGTCCTGGAGAGCTTGCAGAGCACTGGGGAAAGGCAGGCAGAGAATTCCCTGCTAGCACCTTCTCTGTGCCTGGGAAGCACAAGTGTTCACATTGCTTCGCAGAATCGCTTTTGTGCAGAAAACAGTAACACTTGTTCAGAACGAAAGAAAGCACAGAGCCCCAGATTTGCTGTTGTCCTGGAGAGCTTGCAGAGCACTGGGGAAAGGCAGGCAGAGAATTCCCTGCTAGCACCTTCTCTGTGCCTGGGAAGCACAAGTGTTCACATTGCTTCGCAGAATCGCTTTTGTGCAGAAAACAGTAACACTTGTTCAGAACGAAAGAAAGCACAGAGCCCCAGATTTTATGTTGTCCTGGAGAGCTTGCAGAGCACTGGGGAAAGGCAGGCAGAGAATTCCCTGCTAGCACCTTCTCTGTGCCTGGGAAGCACAAGTGTTCACATTGCTTCGCAGAATCGCTTTTGTGCAGAAAACAGTAACACTTGTTCAGAATGAAAGAAAGCACAGAACCCCAGATTTTATGTTGTCCTGGAGAGCTTGCAGAGCACTAAGGAAAGGCAGGCAGAGAATTCCCTGCTAGCACCTTCTCTGTGCCTGTTCACATTGATTCGCAGAATAGCTTTTGTGCAGAAAACAGTAACACTTGTTCAGAATGAAAGAAAGCACAGAACCCCAGATTTTATGTTGTCCTGGAGAGCTTGCAGAGCACTGGGGAAAGGCAGGCAGAGAATTCCCTGCTAGCACCTTCTCTGTGCCTGGGAAGCAGAAGTGTTCACATTGCTTGGCAGAATCGCTTTTGTGCAGAAAACAGTAACACTTGTTCAGAACGAAAGAAAGCACAGAGCCCCAGATTTTATGTTGTCCTGGAGAGCTTGCAGAGCACTGGGGAAAGGCAGGCAGAGAATTCCCTGCTAGCACCTTCTCTGTGCCTGGGAAGCACAAGTGTTCACATTGCTTCGCAGAATCGCTTTTGTGCAGAAAACAGTAACACTTGTTCAGAACGAAAGAAAGCACAGAGCCCCAGATTTGCTGTTGTCCTGGAGAGCTTGCAGAGCACTGGGGAAAGGCAGGCAGAGAATTCCCTGCTAGCACCTTCTCTGTGCCTGGGAAGCACAAGTGTTCACATTGCTTCGCAGAATCGCTTTTGTGCAGAAAACAGTAACACTTGTTCAGAACGAAAGAAAGCACAGAACCCCAGATTTTATGTTGTCCTGGAGAGCTTGCAGAGCACTGGGGAAAGGCAGGCAGAGAATTCCCTGCTAGCACCTTCTCTGTGCCTGGGAAGCAGAAGTGTTCACATTGCTTCGCAGAATCGCTTTTGTGCAGAAAACAGTAACACTTGTTCAGAACGAAAGAAAGCACAGAGCCCCAGATTTTATGTTGTCCTGGAGAGCTTGCAGAGCACTGGGGAAAGTCAGGCAGAGAATTCCCTGCTAGCACCTTCTCTGTGCCTGGGAAGCACAAGTGTTCACATTGCTTCGCAGAGTCGCTTTTGTGCAGAAAACAGTAACACTTGTTCAGAACGAAAGAAAGCACAGAGCCCCAGATTTTATGTTGTCCTGGAGAGCTTGCAGAGCACTGGGGAAAGGCAGGCAGAGAATTCCCTGCTAGCACCTTCTCTGTGCCTGGGAAGCACAAGTGTTCACATTGCTTCGCAGAATCGCTTTTGTGCAGAAAACAGTAACACTTGTTCAGAACGAAAGAAAGCACAGAGCCCCAGATTTTATGTTGTCCTGGAGAGCTTGCAGAGCACTGGGGAAAGGCAGGCAGAGAATTCCCTGCTAGCACCTTCTCTGTGCCTGGGAAGCACAAGTGTTCACATTGCTTTGCAGAATCGCTTTTGTGCAGAAAACAGTAACACTTGTTCAGAACGAAAGAAAGCACAGAGCCCCAGATTTTATGTTGTCCTGGAGAGCTTGCAGAGCACTGGGGAAAGGCAGGCAGAGAATTCCCTGCTAGCACCTTCTCTGTGCCTGGGAAGCACAAGTGTTCACATTGCTTCGCAGAATCGCTTTTGTGCAGAAAACAGTAACACTTGTTCAGAATGAAAGAAAGCACAGAACCCCAGATTTGCTGTTGTCCTGGAGAGCTTGCAGAGCACTGGGGAAAGGCAGGCAGAGAATTCCCTGCTAGCACCTTCTCTGTGCCTGGGAAGCAGAAGTGTTCACATTGCTTCGCAGAATCGCTTTTGTGCAGAAAACAGTAACACTTGTTCAGAATGAAAGAAAGCACAGAGCCCCAGATTTTATGTTGTCCTGGAGAGCTTGCAGAGCACTAAGGAAAGGCAGGCAGAGAATTCCCTGATAGCACCTTCTCTGTGCCTCTTCACATTGCTTCGCAGAATCGCTTTTGTGCAGAAAACAGTAACACTTGTTCAGAACGAAAGAAAGCACAGAGCCCCAGATTTGCTGTTGTCCTGGAGAGCTTGCAGAGCACTGGGGAAAGGCAGGCAGAGAATTCCCTGCTAGCACCTTCTCTGTGCCTGGGAAGCACAAGTGTTCACATTGCTTCGCAGAATCGCTTTTGTGCAGAAAACAGTAACACTTGTTCAGAACGAAAGAAAGCACAGAGCCCCAGATTTTATGTTGTCCTGGAGAGCTTGCAGAGCACTGGGGAAAGGCAGGCAGAGAATTCCCTGCTAGCACCTTCTCTGTGCCTGGGAAGCACAAGTGTTCACATTGCTTCGCAGAATCGCTTTTGTGCAGAAAACAGTAACACTTGTTCAGAACGAAAGAAAGCACAGAGCCCCAGATTTTATGTTGTCCTGGAGAGCTTGCAGAGCACTGGGGAAAGGCAGGCAGAGAATTCCCTGCTAGCACCTTCTCTGTGCCTGGGAAGCACAAGTGTTCACATTGCTTTGCAGAATCGGTTTTGTGCAGAAAACAGTAACACTTGTTCAGAACGAAAGAAAGCACAGAGCCCCAGATTTTATGTTGTCCTGGAGAGCTTGCAGAGCACTGGGGAAAGGCAGGCAGAGAATTCCCTGCTAGCACCTTCTCTGTGCCTGGGAAGCACAAGTGTTCACATTGCTTCGCAGAATCGCTTTTGTGCAGAAAACAGTAACACTTGTTCAGAACGAAAGAAAGCACAGAGCCCCAGATTTTATGTTGTCCTGGAGAGCTTGCAGAGCACTGGGGAAAGGCAGGCAGAGAATTCCCTGCTAGCACCTTCTCTGTGCCTGTTCACATTGCTTCGCAGAATAGCTTTTGTGCAGAAACCAGTAACACTTGTTCAGAATGAAAGAAAGCACAGAGCCCCAGATTTGCTGTTGTCCTGGAGAGCTTGCAGAGCACTGGGGAAAGGCAGGCAGAGAATTCCCTGCTAGCACCTTCTCTGTGCCTGGGAAGCAGAAGTGTTCACATTGCTTCGCAGAATCGCTTTTGTGCAGAAAACAGTAACACTTGTTCAGAACGAAAGAAAGCACAGAGCCCCAGATTTTATGTTGTCCTGGAGAGCTTGCAGAGCACTGGGGAAAGGCAGGCAGAGAATTCCCTGCTAGCACCTTCTCTGTGCCTGGGAAGCACAAGTGTTCACATTGCTTCGCAGAATCGCTTTTGTGCAGAAAACAGTAACACTTGTTCAGAACGAAAGAAAGCACAGAGCCCCAGATTTTATGTTGTCCTGGAGAGCTTGCAGAGCACTGGGGAAAGGCAGGCAGAGAATTCCCTGCTAGCACCTTCTCTGTGCCTGGGAAGCACAAGTGTTCACATTGCTTCGCAGAATCGCTTTTGTGCAGAAAACAGTAACACTTGTTCAGAATGAAAGAAAGCACAGAGCCCCAGATTTTATGTTGTCCTGGAGTGCTTGCAGAGCACTGGGGAAAGGCAGGCAGAGAATTCCCTGCTAGCACCTTCTCTGTGCCTGGGAAGCACAAGTGTTCACATTGCTTCGCAGAATCGCTTTTGTGCAGAAAACAGTAACACTTGTTCAGAACGAAAGAAAGCACAGAGCCCCAGATTTTATGTTGTCCTGGAGAGCTTGCAGAGCACTGGGGAAAGGCAGGCAGAGAATTCCCTGCTAGCACCTTCTCTGTGCCTGGGAAGCACAAGTGTTCACATTGCTTCGCAGAATCGCTTTTGTGCAGAAAACAGTAACACTTGTTCAGAACGAAAGAAAGCACAGAGCCCCAGATTTTATGTTGTCCTGGAGAGCTTGCAGAGCACTGGGGAAAGGCAGGCAGAGAATTCCCTGCTAGCACCTTCTCTGTGCCTGGGAAGCACAAGTGTTCACATTGCTTCGCAGAATCGCTTTTGTGCAGAAAACAGTAACACTTGTTCAGAACGAAAGAAAGCACAGAGCCCCAGATTTGCTGTTGTCCTGGAGAGCTTGCAGAGCACTGGGGAAAGGCAGGCAGAGAATTCCCTGCTAGCACCTTCTCTGTGCCTGGGAAGCAGAAGTGTTCACATTGCTTCGCAGAATCGCTTTTGTGCAGAAAACAGTAACACTTGTTCAGAACGAAAGAAAGCACAGAACCCCAGATTTTATGTTGTCCTGGAGAGCTTGCAGAGCACTGGGGAAAGGCAGGCAGAGAATTCCCTGCTAGCACCTTCTCTGTGCCTGTTCACATTGCTTCGCAGAATAGCTTTTGTGCAGAAAACAATAACACTTGTTCAGAATGAAAGAAAGCACAGAGCCCCAGATTTGCTGTTGTCCTGGAGAGCTTGCAGAGCACTGGGGAAAGGCAGGCAGAGAATTCCCTGCTAGCACCTTCTCTGTGCCTGGGAAGCACAAGTGTTCACATTGCTTCGCAGAATCGCTTTTGTGCAGAAAACAGTAACACTTGTTCAGAACGAAAGAAAGCACAGAGCCCCAGATTTTATGTTGTCCTGGAGAGCTTGCAGAGCACTGGGGAAAAGAAGGCAGAGAATTCCCTGCTAGCACCTTCTCTGTGCCTGGGAAGCACAAGTGTTCACATTGCTTCGCAGAATCGCTTTTGTGCAGAAAACAGTAACACTTGTTCAGAACGAAAGAAAGCACAGAGCCCCAGATTTGCTGTTGTCCTGGAGAGCTTGCAGAGCACTGGGGAAAGGCAGGCAGAGAATTCCCTGCTAGCACCTTCTCTGTGCCTGGGAAGCAGAAGTGTTCACATTGCTTCGCAGAATCGCTTTTGTGCAGAAAACAGTAACACTTGTTCAGAACGAAAGAAAGCACAGAGCCCCAGATTTTATGTTGTCCTGGAGAGCTTGCAGAGCACTGGGGAAAGGCAGGCAGAGAATTCCCTGCTAGCACCTTCTCTGTGCCTGGGAAGCAGAAGTGTTCACATTGCTTTGCAGTATTGCTTTTGTGCAGAAAACAGTAACACTTGTTCAGAACGAAAGAAAGCACAGAGCCCCAGATTTGCTGTTGTCCTGGAGAGCTTGCAGAGCACTGGGGAAAGGCAGGCAGAGAATTCCCTGCTAGCACCTTCTCTGTGCCTGTTCACATTGCTTCGCAGAATCGCTTTTGTGCAGAAAACAGTAACACTTGTTCAGAACGAAAGAAAGCACAGAGCCCCAGATTTTATGTTGTCCTGGAGAGCTTGCAGAGCACTGGGGAAAGGCAGGCAGAGAATTCCCTGCTAGCACCTTCTCTGTGCCTGGGAAGCAGTAGTGTTCACTTTGCTTCGCAGAATCGCTTTTGTGCAGAAAACAGTAACACTTGTTCAGAACGAAAGAAAGCACAGAGCCCCAGATTTGCTATTGTCCTGGAGAGCTTGCAGAGCACTGGGGAAAGGCAGGCAGAGAATTCCCTGCTAGCACCTTCTCTGTGCCTGGGAAGCACAAGTGTTCACATTGCTTCGCAGAATCGCTTTTGTGCAGAAAACAGTAACACTTGTTCAGAACGAAAGAAAGCACAGAGCCCCAGATTTTATGTTGTCCTGGAGAGCTTGCAGAGCACTGGGGAAAGGCAGGCAGAGAATTCCCTGCTAGCACCTTCTCTGTGCCTGGGAAGCACAAGTGTTCACATTGCTTTGCAGAATCGCTTTTGTGCAGAAAACAGTAACACTTGTTCAGAACGAAAGAAAGCACAGAGCCCCAGATTTTATGTTGTCCTGGAGAGCTTGCAGAGCACTGGGGAAAGGCAGGCAGAGAATTCCCTGCTAGCACCTTCTCTGTGCCTGGGAAGCAGAAGTGTTCACATTGCTTCGCAGAATCGCTTTTGTGCAGAAAACAGTAACACTTGTTCAGAACGAAAGAAAGCACAGAGCCCCAGATTTTATGTTGTCCTGGAGAGCTTGCAGAGCACTAAGGAAAGGCAGGCAGAGAATTCCCTGCTAGCACCTTCTCTGTGCCTGTTCACATTGCTTCGCAGAATAGCTTTTGTGCAGAAAACAGTAACACTTGTTCAGAATGAAAGAAAGCACAGAGCCCCAGATTTGCTGTTGTCATGGAGAGCTTGCAGAGCACTGGGGAAAGGCAGGCAGAGAATTCCCTGCTAGCACCTTCTCTGTGCCTGGGAAGCAGAAGTGTTCACATTGCTTGGCAGAATCGCTTTTGTGCAGAAAACAGTAACACTTGTTCAGAACGAAAGAAAGCACAGAGCCCCAGATTTTATGTTGTCCTGGAGAGCTTGCAGAGCACTGGGGAAAGGCAGGCAGAGAATTCCCTGCTAGCACCTTCTCTGTGCCTGGGAAGCACAAGTGTTCACATTGCTTCGCAGAATCGCTTTTGTGCAGAAAACAGTAACACTTGTTCAGAACGAAAGAAAGCACAGAGCCCCAGATTTTATGTTGTCCTGGAGAGCTTGCAGAGCACTGGGGAAAGGCAGGCAGAGAATTCCCTGCTAGCACCTTCTCTGTGCCTGGGAAGCACAAGTGTTCACATTGCTTCGCAGAATCGCTTTTGTGCAGAAAACAGTAACACTTGTTCAGAACGAAAGAAAGCACAGAGCCCCAGATTTTATGTTGTCCTGGAGAGCTTGCAGAGCACTGGGGAAAGGCAGGCAGAGAATTCCCTGCTAGCACCTTCTCTGTGCCTGGGAAGCACAAGTGTTCACATTGCTTCGCAGAATCGCTTTTGTGCAGAAAACAGTAACACTTGTTCAGAACGAAAGAAAGCACAGAGCCCCAGATTTGCTGTTGTCCTGGAGAGCTTGCAGAGCACTGGGGAAAGGCAGGCAGAGAATTCCCTGCTAGCACCTTCTCTGTGCCTGGGAAGCAGAAGTGTTCACATTGCTTTGCAGAATCGCTTTTGTGCAGAAAACAGTAACACTTGTTCAGAACGAAAGAAAGCACAGAGCCCCAGATTTTATGTTGTCCTGGAGAGCTTGCAGAGCACTGGGGAAAGGCAGGCAGAGAATTCCCTGCTAGCACCTTCTCTGTGCCTGGGAAGCACAAGTGTTCACATTGCTTCGCAGAATCGCTTTTGTGCAGAAAACAGTAACACTTGTTCAGAACGAAAGAAAGCACAGAGCCCCAGATTTTATGTTGTCCTGGAGTGCTTGCAGAGCACTGGGGAAAGGCAGGCAGAGAATTCCCTGCTAGCACCTTCTCTGTGCCTGGGAAGCACAAGTGTTCACATTGCTTCGCAGAATCGCTTTTGTGCAGAAAACAGTAACACTTGTTCAGAACGAAAGAAAGCACAGAGCCCCAGATTTTATGTTGTCCTGGAGAGCTTGCAGAGCACTGGGGAAAGGCAGGCAGAGAATTCCCTGCTAGCACCTTCTCTGTGCCTGGGAAGCACAAGTGTTCACATTGCTTCGCAGAATCGCTTTTGTGCAGAAAACAGTAACACTTGTTCAGAACGAAAGAAAGCACAGAGCCCCAGATTTTATGTTGTCCTGGAGAGCTTGCAGAGCACTGGGGAAAGGCAGGCAGAGAATTCCCTGCTAGCACCTTCTCTGTGCCTGGGAAGCACAAGTGTTCACATTGCTTCGCAGAATCGCTTTTGTGCAGAAAACAGTAACACTTGTTCAGAACGAAAGAAAGCACAGAGCCCCAGATTTGCTGTTGTCCTGGAGAGCTTGCAGAGCACTGGGGAAAGGCAGGCAGAGAATTCCCTGCTAGCACCTTCTCTGTGCCTGGGAAGCAGAAGTGTTCACATTGCTTCGCAGAATCGCTTTTGTGCAGAAAACAGTAACACTTGTTCAGAACGAAAGAAAGCACAGAACCCCAGATTTTATGTTGTCCTGGAGAGCTTGCAGAGCACTGGGGAAAGGCAGGCAGAGAATTCCCTGCTAGCACCTTCTCTGTGCCTGTTCACATTGCTTCGCAGAATAGCTTTTGTGCAGAAAACAATAACACTTGTTCAGAATGAAAGAAAGCACAGAGCCCCAGATTTGCTGTTGTCCTGGAGAGCTTGCAGAGCACTGGGGAAAGGCAGGCAGAGAATTCCCTGCTAGCACCTTCTCTGTGCCTGGGAAGCACAAGTGTTCACATTGCTTCGCAGAATCGCTTTTGTGCAGAAAACAGTAACACTTGTTCAGAACGAAAGAAAGCACAGAGCCCCAGATTTTATGTTGTCCTGGAGAGCTTGCAGAGCACTGGGGAAAGGCAGGCAGAGAATTCCCTGCTAGCACCTTCTCTGTGCCTGGGAAGCACAAGTGTTCACATTGCTTCGCAGAATCGCTTTTGTGCAGAAAACAGTAACACTTGTTCAGAACGAAAGAAAGCACAGAGCCCCAGATTTGCTGTTGTCCTGGAGAGCTTGCAGAGCACTGGGGAAAGGCAGGCAGAGAATTCCCTGCTAGCACCTTCTCTGTGCCTGGGAAGCAGAAGTGTTCACATTGCTTCGCAGAATCGCTTTTGTGCAGAAAACAGTAACACTTGTTCAGAACGAAAGAAAGCACAGAGCCCCAGATTTTATGTTGTCCTGGAGAGCTTGCAGAGCACTGGGGAAAGGCAGGCAGAGAATTCCCTGCTAGCACCTTCTCTGTGCCTGGGAAGCAGAAGTGTTCACATTGCTTTGCAGTATTGCTTTTGTGCAGAAAACAGTAACACTTGTTCAGAACGAAAGAAAGCACAGAGCCCCAGATTTGCTGTTGTCCTGGAGAGCTTGCAGAGCACTGGGGAAAGGCAGGCAGAGAATTCCCTGCTAGCACCTTCTCTGTGCCTGTTCACATTGCTTCGCAGAATCGCTTTTGTGCAGAAAACAGTAACACTTGTTCAGAACGAAAGAAAGCACAGAGCCCCAGATTTTATGTTGTCCTGGAGAGCTTGCAGAGCACTGGGGAAAGGCAGGCAGAGAATTCCCTGCTAGCACCTTCTCTGTGCCTGGGAAGCAGTAGTGTTCACTTTGCTTCGCAGAATCGCTTTTGTGCAGAAAACAGTAACACTTGTTCAGAACGAAAGAAAGCACAGAGCCCCAGATTTGCTATTGTCCTGGAGAGCTTGCAGAGCACTGGGGAAAGGCAGGCAGAGAATTCCCTGCTAGCACCTTCTCTGTGCCTGGGAAGCACAAGTGTTCACATTGCTTCGCAGAATCGCTTTTGTGCAGAAAACAGTAACACTTGTTCAGAACGAAAGAAAGCACAGAGCCCCAGATTTTATGTTGTCCTGGAGAGCTTGCAGAGCACTGGGGAAAGGCAGGCAGAGAATTCCCTGCTAGCACCTTCTCTGTGCCTGGGAAGCACAAGTGTTCACATTGCTTTGCAGAATCGCTTTTGTGCAGAAAACAGTAACACTTGTTCAGAACGAAAGAAAGCACAGAGCCCCAGATTTTATGTTGTCCTGGAGAGCTTGCAGAGCACTGGGGAAAGGCAGGCAGAGAATTCCCTGCTAGCACCTTCTCTGTGCCTGGGAAGCAGAAGTGTTCACATTGCTTCGCAGAATCGCTTTTGTGCAGAAAACAGTAACACTTGTTCAGAACGAAAGAAAGCACAGAACCCCAGATTTTATGTTGTCCTGGAGAGCTTGCAGAGCACTAAGGAAAGGCAGGCAGAGAATTCCCTGCTAGCACCTTCTCTGTGCCTGTTCACATTGCTTCGCAGAATAGCTTTTGTGCAGAAAACAGTAACACTTGTTCAGAATGAAAGAAAGCACAGAGCCCCAGATTTGCTGTTGTCATGGAGAGCTTGCAGAGCACTGGGGAAAGGCAGGCAGAGAATTCCCTGCTAGCACCTTCTCTGTGCCTGGGAAGCAGAAGTGTTCACATTGCTTGGCAGAATCGCTTTTGTGCAGAAAACAGTAACACTTGTTCAGAACGAAAGAAAGCACAGAGCCCCAGATTTTATGTTGTCCTGGAGAGCTTGCAGAGCACTGGGGAAAGGCAGGCAGAGAATTCCCTGCTAGCACCTTCTCTGTGCCTGGGAAGCACAAGTGTTCACATTGCTTCGCAGAATCGCTTTTGTGCAGAAAACAGTAACACTTGTTCAGAACGAAAGAAAGCACAGAGCCCCAGATTTTATGTTGTCCTGGAGAGCTTGCAGAGCACTGGGGAAAGGCAGGCAGAGAATTCCCTGCTAGCACCTTCTCTGTGCCTGGGAAGCACAAGTGTTCACATTGCTTCGCAGAATCGCTTTTGTGCAGAAAACAGTAACACTTGTTCAGAACGAAAGAAAGCACAGAGCCCCAGATTTTATGTTGTCCTGGAGAGCTTGCAGAGCACTGGGGAAAGGCAGGCAGAGAATTCCCTGCTAGCACCTTCTCTGTGCCTGGGAAGCACAAGTGTTCACATTGCTTCGCAGAATCGCTTTTGTGCAGAAAACAGTAACACTTGTTCAGAACGAAAGAAAGCACAGAGCCCCAGATTTGCTGTTGTCCTGGAGAGCTTGCAGAGCACTGGGGAAAGGCAGGCAGAGAATTCCCTGCTAGCACCTTCTCTGTGCCTGGGAAGCAGAAGTGTTCACATTGCTTTGCAGAATCGCTTTTGTGCAGAAAACAGTAACACTTGTTCAGAACGAAAGAAATCACAGAGCCCCAGATTTTATGTTGTCCTGGAGAGCTTGCAGAGCACTGGGGAAAGGCAGGCAGAGAATTCCCTGCTAGCACCTTCTCTGTGCCTGGGAAGCAGAAGTGTTCGAATTGCTTCGCAGAATCGCTTTTGTGCAGAAAACAGTAACACTTGTTCAGAACGAAAGAAAGCACAGAGCCCCAGATTTTATGTTGTCCTGGAGAGCTTGCAGAGCACTGGGGAAAGGCAGGCAGAGAATTCCCTGCTAGCACCTTCTCTGTGCCTGGGAAGCACAAGTGTTCACATTGCTTCGCAGAATCGCTTTTGTGCAGAAAACAGTAACACTTGTTCAGAACGAAAGAAAGCACAGAGCCCCAGATTTTATGTTGTCCTGGAGAGCTTGCAGAGCACTGGGGAAAGGCAGGCAGAGAATTCCCTGCTAGCACCTTCTCTGTGCCTGGGAAGCAGAAGTGTTCACATTGCTTCGCAGAATCGCTTTTGTGCAGAAAACAGTAACACTTGTTCAGAATGAAAGAAAGCACAGAACCCCAGATTTTATGTTGTCCTGGAGAGCTTGCAGAGCACTGAGGAAAGGCAGGCAGAGAATTCCCTGATAGCACCTTCTCTGTGCCTGTTCACATTGCTTCGCAGAATCGCTTTTGTGCAGAAAACAGTAACACTTGTTCAGAACGAAAGAAAGCACAGAGCCCCAGATTTGCTGTTGTCCTGGAGAGCTTGCAGAGCACTGGGGAAAGGCAGGCAGAGAATTCCCTGCTAGCACCTTCTCTGTGCCTGGGAAGCAGAAGTGTTCACATTGCTTCGCAGAATCACTTTTGTGCAGAAAACAGTAACAGTTGTTCAGAACGAAAGAAAGCACAGAGCCCCAGATTTTATGTTGTCCTGGAGAGCTTGCAGAGCACTGGGGAAAGGCAGGCAGAGAATTCCCTGCTAGCACCTTCTCTGTGCCTGGGAAGCACAAGTGTTCACATTGCTTCGCAGAATCGCTTTTGTGCAGAAAACAGTAACACTTGTTCAGAACGAAAGAAAGCACAGAGCACCAGATTTTATGTTGTCGTGGAGAGCTTGCAGAGCACTGGGGAAAGGCAGGCAGAGAATTCCCTGCTAGCACCTTCTCTGTGCCTGGGAAGCAGAAGTGTTCACATTGCTTCGCAGAATCGCTTTTGTGCAGAAAACAGTAACACTTCTTCAGAACGAAAGAAAGCACAGAGCCCCAGATTTTATGTTGTCCTGGAGAGCTTGCAGAGCACTGGGGAAAGGCAGGCAGAGAATTCCCTGCTAGCACCTTCTCTGTGCCTGGGAAGCACAAGTGTTCACATTGCTTCGCAGAATCGCTTTTGTGCAGAAAACAGTAACACTTCTTCAGAATGAAAGAAAAACACAGAGCCCCAGATTTTATGTTGTCCTGGAGAGCTTGCAGAGCACTGGGGAAAGGCAGGCAGAGAATTCCCTGCTAGCACCTTCTCTGTGCCTGGGAAGCACAAGTGTTCACATTGCTTCGCAGAATCGCTTTTGTGCAGAAAACAGTAACACTTGTTCAGAACGAAAGAAAGCACAGAGCCCCAGATTTTATGTTGTCCTGGAGAGCTTGCAGAGCACTGGGGAAAGGCAGGCAGAGAATTCCCTGCTAGCACCTTCTCTGTGCCTGGGAAGCACAAGTGTTCACATTGCTTCGCAGAATCGCTTTTGTGCAGAAAACAGTAACACTTGTTCAGAACGAAAGAAAGCACAGAGCCCCAGATTTTATGTTGTCCTGGAGAGCTTGCAGAGCACTGGGGAAAGGCAGGCAGAGAATTCCCTGCTAGCACCTTCTCTGTGCCTGGGAAGCACAAGTGTTCACATTACTTCGCAGAATCGCTTTTGTGCAGAAAACAGTAACACTTGTTCAGAACGAAAGAAAGCACAGAGCCCCAGATTTTATGTTGTCCTGGAGAGCTTGCAGAGCACTGGGGAAAGGCAGGCAGAGAATTCCCTGCTAGCACCTTCTCTGTGCCTGGGAAGCACAAGTGTTCACATTGCTTCGCAGAATCGCTTTTGTGCAGAAAACAGTAACACTTGTTCAGAACGAAAGAAAGCACAGAGCCCCAGATTTTATGTTGTCCTGGAGAGCTTGCAGAGCACTGGGGAAAGGCAGGCAGAGAATTCCCTGCTAGCACCTTCTCTGTGCCTGGGAAGCAGAAGTGTTCACATTGCTTGGCAGAATCGCTTTTGTGCAGAAAACAGTAACACTTGTTCAGAACGAAAGAAAGCACAGAGCCCCAGATTTTATGTTGTCCTGGAGAGCTTGCAGAGCACTGGGGAAAGGCAGGCAGAGAATTCCCTGCTAGCACCTTCTCTGTGCCTGGGAAGCACAAGTGTTCACATTCCTTCGCAGAATCGCTTTTGTGCAGAAAACAGTAACACTTGTTCAGAACGAAAGAAAGCACAGAGCCCCAGATTTTATGTTGTCCTGGAGAGCTTGCAGAGCACTGGGGAAAGGCAGGCAGAGAATTCCCTGCTAGCACCTTCTCTGTGCCTGGGAAGCACAAGTGTTCACATTGCTTCGCAGAATCGCTTTTGTGCAGAAAACAGTAACACTTGTTCAGAACGAAAGAAAGCACAGAGCCCCAGATTTGCTGTTGTCCTGGAGAGCTTGCAGAGCACTGGGGAAAGGCAGGCAGAGAATTCCCTGCTAGCACCTTCTCTGTGCCTGGGAAGCACAAGTGTTCACATTGCTTCGCAGAATCGCTTTTGTGCAGAAAACAGTAACACTTGTTCAGAATGAAAGAAAGCACAGAGCCCCAGATTTTATGTTGTCCTGGAGAGCTTGCAGAGCACTGGGGAAAGGCAGGCAGAGAATTCCCTGCTAGCACCTTCTCTGTGCCTGGGAAGCACAAGTGTTCACATTGCTTCGCAGAATCGCTTTTGTGCAGAAAACAGTAACACTTGTTCAGAACGAAAGAAAGCACAGAGCCCCAGATTTGCTGTTGTCCTGGAGAGCTTGCAGAGCACTGGGGAAAGGCAGGCAGAGAATTCCCTGCTAGCACCTTCTCTGTGCCTGGGAAGCACAAGTGTTCACATTGCTTCGCAGAATCGCTTTTGTGCAGAAAACAGTAACACTTGTTCAGAACGAAAGAAAGCACAGAGCCCCAGATTTTATGTTGTCCTGGAGAGCTTGCAGAGCACTGGGGAAAGGCAGGCAGAGAATTCCCTGCTAGCACCTTCTCTGTGCCTGGGAAGCACAAGTGTTCACATTGCTTCGCAGAATCGCTTTTGTGCAGAAAACAGTAACACTTGTTCAGAACGAAAGAAAGCACAGAGCCCCAGATTTTATGTTCTCCTGGAGAGCTTGCAGAGCACTGGGGAAAGGCAGGCAGAGAATTCCCTGCTAGCACCTTCTCTGTGCCTGGGAAGCACAAGTGTTCACATTACTTCGCAGAATCGCTTTTGTGCAGAAAACAGTAACACTTGTTCAGAACGAAAGAAAGCACAGAGCCCCAGATTTTATGTTGTCCTGGAGAGCTTGCAGAGCACTGGGGAAAGGCAGGCAGAGAATTCCCTGCTAGCACCTTCTCTGTGCCTGGGAAGCACAAGTGTTCACATTGCTTCGCAGAATCGCTTTTGTGCAGAAAACAGTAACACTTGTTCAGAACGAAAGAAAGCACAGAGCCCCAGATTTTATGTTGTCCTGGAGAGCTTGCAGAGCACTGGGGAAAGGCAGGCAGAGAATTCCCTGCTAGCACCTTCTCTGTGCCTGGGAAGCACAAGTGTTCACATTGCTTCGCAGAATCGCTTTTGTGCAGAAAACAGTAACACTTGTTCAGAACGAAAGAAAGCACAGAGCCCCAGATTTTATGTTGTCCTGGAGAGCTTGCAGAGCACTGGGGAAAGGCAGGCAGAGAATTCCCTGCTAGCACCTTCTCTGTGCCTGGGAAGCAGTAGTGTTCACTTTGCTTCGCAGAATCGCTTTTGTGCAGAAAACAGTAACACTTGTTCAGAACGAAAGAAAGCACAGAGCCCCAGATTTGCTGTTGTCCTGGAGAGCTTGCAGAGCACTGGGGAAAGGCAGGCAGAGAATTCCCTGCTAGCACCTTCTCTGTGCCTGGGAAGCACAAGTGTTCACATTGCTTCGCAGAATCGCTTTTGTGCAGAAAACAGTAACACTTGTTCAGAACGAAAGAAAGCACAGAGCCCCAGATTTTATGTTGTCCTGGAGAGCTTGCAGAGCACTGGGGAAAGGCAGGCAGAGAATTCCCTGCTAGCACCTTCTCTGTGCCTGGGAAGCACAAGTGTTCACATTGCTTCGCAGAATCGCTTTTGTGCAGAAAACAGTAACACTTGTTCAGAACGAAAGAAAGCACAGAGCCCCAGATTTGCTGTTGTCCTGGAGAGCTTGCAGAGCACTGGGGAAAGGCAGGCAGAGAATTCCCTGCTAGCACCTTCTCTGTGCCTGGGAAGCACAAGTGTTCACATTGCTTCGCAGAATCGCTTTTGTGCAGAAAACAGTAACACTTGTTCAGAACGAAAGAAAGCACAGAGCCCCAGATTTTATGTTGTCCTGGAGAGCTTGCAGAGCACTGGGGAAAGGCAGGCAGAGAATTCCCTGCTAGCACCTTCTCTGTGCCTGGGAAGCACAAGTGTTCACATTGCTTCGCAGAATCGCTTTTGTGCAGAAAACAGTAACACTTGTTCAGAATGAAAGAAAGCACAGAACCCCAGATTTTATGTTGTCCTGGAGAGCTTGCAGAGCACTAAGGAAAGGCAGGCAGAGAATTCCCTGCTAGCACCTTCTCTGTGCCTGTTCACATTGCTTCGCAGAATAGCTTTTGTGCAGAAAACAGTAACACTTGTTCAGAATGAAAGAAAGCACAGAACCCCAGATTTTATGTTGTCCTGGAGAGCTTGCAGAGCACTGGGGAAAGGCAGGCAGAGAATTCCCTGCTAGCACCTTCTCTGTGCCTGGGAAGCAGAAGTGTTCACATTGCTTGGCAGAATCGCTTTTGTGCAGAAAACAGTAACACTTGTTCAGAACGAAAGAAAGCACAGAGCCCCAGATTTTATGTTGTCCTGGAGAGCTTGCAGAGCACTGGGGAAAGGCAGGCAGAGAATTCCCTGCTAGCACCTTCTCTGTGCCTGGGAAGCACAAGTGTTCACATTGCTTCGCAGAATCGCTTTTGTGCAGAAAACAGTAACACTTGTTCAGAACGAAAGAAAGCACAGAGCCCCAGATTTTATGTTGTCCTGGAGAGCTTGCAGAGCACTGGGGAAAGGCAGGCAGAGAATTCCCTGCTAGCACCTTCTCTGTGCCTGGGAAGCAGTAGTGTTCACTTTGCTTCGCAGAATCGCTTTTGTGCAGAAAACAGTAACACTTGTTCAGAACGAAAGAAAGCACAGAGCCCCAGATTTGCTGTTGTCCTGGAGAGCTTGCAGAGCACTGGGGAAAGGCAGGCAGAGAATTCCCTGCTAGCACCTTCTCTGTGCCTGGGAAGCACAAGTGTTCACATTGCTTCGCAGAATCGCTTTTGTGCAGAAAACAGTAACACTTGTTCAGAACGAAAGAAAGCACAGAGCCCCAGATTTTATGTTGTCCTGGAGAGCTTGCAGAGCACTGGGGAAAGGCAGGCAGAGAATTCCCTGCTAGCACCTTCTCTGTGCCTGGGAAGCACAAGTGTTCACATTGCTTCGCAGAATCGCTTTTGTGCAGAAAACAGTAACACTTGTTCAGAACGAAAGAAAGCACAGAGCCCCAGATTTGCTGTTGTCCTGGAGAGCTTGCAGAGCACTGGGGAAAGGCAGGCAGAGAATTCCCTGCTAGCACCTTCTCTGTGCCTGGGAAGCACAAGTGTTCACATTGCTTCGCAGAATCGCTTTTGTGCAGAAAACAGTAACACTTGTTCAGAACGAAAGAAAGCACAGAGCCCCAGATTTTATGTTGTCCTGGAGAGCTTGCAGAGCACTGGGGAAAGGCAGGCAGAGAATTCCCTGCTAGCACCTTCTCTGTGCCTGGGAAGCAGAAGTGTTCACATTGCTTCGCAGAATAGCTTTTGTGCAGAAAACAGTAACACTTGTTCAGAACGAAAGAAAGCACAGAGCCCCAGATTTTATGTTGTCCTGGAGAGCTTGCAGAGCACTGGGGAAAGGCAGGCAGAGAATTCCCTGCTAGCACCTTCTCTGTGCCTGGGAAGCAGAAGTGTTCACATTGCTTCGCAGAATCGCTTTTGTGCAGAAAACAGTAACACTTGTTCAGAACGAAAGAAAGCACAGAGCCCCAGATTTTATGTTGTCCTGGAGAGCTTGCAGAGCACTGGGGAAAGGCAGGCAGAGAATTCCCTGCTAGCACCTTCTCTGTGCCTGGGAAGCAGAAGTGTTCACATTGCTTTGCAGTATTGCTTTTGTGCAGAAAACAGTAACACTTGTTCAGAACGAAAGAAAGCACAGAGCCCCAGATTTGCTGTTGTCCTGGAGAGCTTGCAGAGCACTGGGGAAAGGCAGGCAGAGAATTCCCTGCTAGCACCTTCTCTGTGCCTGTTCACATTGCTTCGCAGAATCGCTTTTGTGCAGAAAACAGTAACACTTGTTCAGAACGAAAGAAAGCACAGAGCCCCAGATTTTATGTTGTCCTGGAGAGCTTGCAGAGCACTGGGGAAAGGCAGGCAGAGAATTCCCTGCTAGCACCTTCTCTGTGCCTGGGAAGCAGTAGTGTTCACTTTGCTTCGCAGAATCGCTTTTGTGCAGAAAACAGTAACACTTGTTCAGAACGAAAGAAAGCACAGAGCCCCAGATTTGCTATTGTCCTGGAGAGCTTGCAGAGCACTGGGGAAAGGCAGGCAGAGAATTCCCTGCTAGCACCTTCTCTGTGCCTGGGAAGCACAAGTGTTCACATTGCTTCGCAGAATCGCTTTTGTGCAGAAAACAGTAACACTTGTTCAGAACGAAAGAAAGCACAGAGCCCCAGATTTTATGTTGTCCTGGAGAGCTTGCAGAGCACTGGGGAAAGGCAGGCAGAGAATTCCCTGCTAGCACCTTCTCTGTGCCTGGGAAGCAGAAGTCTTCACATTGCTTCGCAGAATCGCTTTTGTGCAGAAAACAGTAACACTTGTTCAGAACGAAAGAAAGCACAGAGCCCCAGATTTTATGTTGTCCTGGAGAGCTTGCAGAGCACTGGGGAAAGGCAGGCAGAGAATTCCCTGCTAGCACCTTCTCTGTGCCTGGGAAGCAGAAGTGTTCACATTGCTTCGCAGAATCGCTTTTGTGCAGAAAACAGTAACACTTGTTCAGAACGAAAGAAAGCACAGAACCCCAGATTTTATGTTGTCCTGGAGAGCTTGCAGAGCACTAAGGAAAGGCAGGCAGAGAATTCCCTGCTAGCACCTTCTCTGTGCCTGTTCACATTGCTTCGCAGAATAGCTTTTGTGCAGAAAACAGTAACACTTGTTCAGAACGAAAGAAAGCACAGAGCCCCAGATTTTATGTTGTCCTGGAGAGCTTGCAGAGCACTGGGGAAAGGCAGGCAGAGAATTCCCTGCTAGCACCTTCTCTGTGCCTGGGAAGCACAAGTGTTCACATTGCTTCGCAGAATCGCTTTTGTGCAGAAAACAGTAACACTTGTTCAGAACGAAAGAAAGCACAGAGCCCCAGATTTGCTGTTGTCCTGGAGAGCTTGCAGAGCACTGGGGAAAGGCAGGCAGAGAATTCCCTGCTAGCACCTTCTCTGTGCCTGGGAAGCAGAAGTGTTCACATTGCTTTGCAGAATCGCTTTTGTGCAGAAAACAGTAACACTTGTTCAGAACGAAAGAAATCACAGAGCCCCAGATTTTATGTTGTCCTGGAGAGCTTGCAGAGCACTGGGGAAAGGCAGGCAGAGAATTCCCTGCTAGCACCTTCTCTGTGCCTGGGAAGCAGAAGTGTTCGAATTGCTTCGCAGAATCGCTTTTGTGCAGAAAACAGTAACACTTGTTCAGAACGAAAGAAAGCACAGAGCCCCAGATTTTATGTTGTCCTGGAGAGCTTGCAGAGCACTGGGGAAAGGCAGGCAGAGAATTCCCTGCTAGCACCTTCTCTGTGCCTGGGAAGCACAAGTGTTCACATTGCTTCGCAGAATCGCTTTTGTGCAGAAAACAGTAACACTTGTTCAGAACGAAAGAAAGCACAGAGCCCCAGATTTTATGTTGTCCTGGAGAGCTTGCAGAGCACTGGGGAAAGGCAGGCAGAGAATTCCCTGCTAGCACCTTCTCTGTGCCTGGGAAGCAGAAGTGTTCACATTGCTTCGCAGAATCGCTTTTGTGCAGAAAACAGTAACACTTGTTCAGAATGAAAGAAAGCACAGAACCCCAGATTTTATGTTGTCCTGGAGAGCTTGCAGAGCACTGAGGAAAGGCAGGCAGAGAATTCCCTGATAGCACCTTCTCTGTGCCTGTTCACATTGCTTCGCAGAATCGCTTTTGTGCAGAAAACAGTAACACTTGTTCAGAACGAAAGAAAGCACAGAGCCCCAGATTTGCTGTTGTCCTGGAGAGCTTGCAGAGCACTGGGGAAAGGCAGGCAGAGAATTCCCTGCTAGCACCTTCTCTGTGCCTGGGAAGCAGAAGTGTTCACATTGCTTCGCAGAATCACTTTTGTGCAGAAAACAGTAACACTTGTTCAGAACGAAAGAAAGCACAGAGCCCCAGATTTTATGTTGTCCTGGAGAGCTTGCAGAGCACTGGGGAAAGGCAGGCAGAGAATTCCCTGCTAGCACCTTCTCTGTGCCTGGGAAGCACAAGTGTTCACATTGCTTCGCAGAATCGCTTTTGTGCAGAAAACAGTAACACTTGTTCAGAACGAAAGAAAGCACAGAGCACCAGATTTTATGTTGTCGTGGAGAGCTTGCAGAGCACTGGGGAAAGGCAGGCAGAGAATTCCCTGCTAGCACCTTCTCTGTGCCTGGGAAGCAGAAGTGTTCACATTGCTTCGCAGAATCGCTTTTGTGCAGAAAACAGTAACACTTGTTCAGAACGAAAGAAAGCACAGAGCCCCAGATTTTATGTTGTCCTGGAGAGCTTGCAGAGCACTGGGGAAAGGCAGGCAGAGAATTCCCTGCTAGCACCTTCTCTGTGCCTGGGAAGCACAAGTGTTCACATTGCTTCGCAGAATCGCTTTTGTGCAGAAAACAGTAACACTTCTTCAGAACGAAAGAAAAACACAGAGCCCCAGATTTTATGTTGTCCTGGAGAGCTTGCAGAGCACTGGGGAAAGGCAGGCAGAGAATTCCCTGCTAGCACCTTCTCTGTGCCTGGGAAGCACAAGTGTTCACATTGCTTCGCAGAATCGCTTTTGTGCAGAAAACAGTAACACTTGTTCAGAACGAAAGAAAGCACAGAGCCCCAGATTTTATGTTGTCCTGGAGAGCTTGCAGAGCACTGGGGAAAGGCAGGCAGAGAATTCCCTGCTAGCACCTTCTCTGTGCCTGGGAAGCACAAGTGTTCACATTGCTTCGCAGAATCGCTTTTGTGCAGAAAACAGTAACACTTGTTCAGAACGAAAGAAAGCACAGAGCCCCAGATTTTATGTTGTCCTGGAGAGCTTGCAGAGCACTGGGGAAAGGCAGGCAGAGAATTCCCTGCTAGCACCTTCTCTGTGCCTGGGAAGCACAAGTGTTCACATTACTTCGCAGAATCGCTTTTGTGCAGAAAACAGTAACACTTGTTCAGAACGAAAGAAAGCACAGAGCCCCAGATTTTATGTTGTCCTGGAGAGCTTGCAGAGCACTGGGGAAAGGCAGGCAGAGAATTCCCTGCTAGCACCTTCTCTGTGCCTGGGAAGCAGAAGTGTTCACATTGCTTCGCAGAATCGCTTTTGTGCAGAAAACAGTAACACTTGTTCAGAACGAAAGAAAGCACAGAGCCCCAGATTTTATGTTGTCCTGGAGAGCTTGCAGAGCACTGGGGAAAGGCAGGCAGAGAATTCCCTGCTAGCACCTTCTCTGTGCCTGGGAAGCACAAGTGTTCACATTGCTTCGCAGAATCGCTTTTGTGCAGAAAACAGTAACACTTGTTCAGAACGAAAGAAAGCACAGAGCCCCAGATTTTATGTTGTCCTGGAGAGCTTGCAGAGCACTGGGGAAAGGCAGGCAGAGAATTCCCTGCTAGCACCTTCTCTGTGCCTGGGAAGCACAAGTGTTCACATTCCTTCGCAGAATCGCTTTTGTGCAGAAAACAGTAACACTTGTTCAGAACGAAAGAAAGCACAGAGCCCCAGATTTTATGTTGTCCTGGAGAGCTTGCAGAGCACTGGGGAAAGGCAGGCAGAGAATTCCCTGCTAGCACCTTCTCTGTGCCTGGGAAGCACAAGTGTTCACATTGCTTCGCAGAATCGCTTTTGTGCAGAAAACAGTAACACTTGTTCAGAATGAAAGAAAGCACAGAGCCCCAGATTTGCTGTTGTCCTGGAGAGCTTGCAGAGCACTGGGGAAAGGCAGGCAGAGAATTCCCTGCTAGCACCTTCTCTGTGCCTGGGAAGCACAAGTGTTCACATTGCTTCGCAGAATCGCTTTTGTGCAGAAAACAGTAACACTTGTTCAGAATGAAAGAAAGCACAGAGCCCCAGATTTTATGTTGTCCTGGAGAGCTTGCAGAGCACTGGGGAAAGGCAGGCAGAGAATTCCCTGCTAGCACCTTCTCTGTGCCTGGGAAGCACAAGTGTTCACATTGCTTCGCAGAATCGCTTTTGTGCAGAAAACAGTAACACTTGTTCAGAACGAAAGAAAGCACAGAGCCCCAGATTTGCTGTTGTCCTGGAGAGCTTGCAGAGCACTGGGGAAAGGCAGGCAGAGAATTCCCTGCTAGCACCTTCTCTGTGCCTGGGAAGCACAAGTGTTCACATTGCTTCGCAGAATCGCTTTTGTGCAGAAAACAGTAACACTTGTTCAGAACGAAAGAAAGCACAGAGCCCCAGATTTTATGTTGTCCTGGAGAGCTTGCAGAGCACTGGGGAAAGGCAGGCAGAGAATTCCCTGCTAGCACCTTCTCTGTGCCTGGGAAGCACAAGTGTTCACATTGCTTCGCAGAATCGCTTTTGTGCAGAAAACAGTAACACTTGTTCAGAACGAAAGAAAGCACAGAGCCCCAGATTTTATGTTCTCCTGGAGAGCTTGCAGAGCACTGGGGAAAGGCAGGCAGAGAATTCCCTGCTAGCACCTTCTCTGTGCCTGGGAAGCACAAGTGTTCACATTACTTCGCAGAATCGCTTTTGTGCAGAAAACAGTAACACTTGTTCAGAACGAAAGAAAGCACAGAGCCCCAGATTTTATGTTGTCCTGGAGAGCTTGCAGAGCACTGGGGAAAGGCAGGCAGAGAATTCCCTGCTAGCACCTTCTCTGTGCCTGGGAAGCACAAGTGTTCACATTGCTTCGCAGAATCGCTTTTGTGCAGAAAACAGTAACACTTGTTCAGAACGAAAGAAAGCACAGAGCCCCAGATTTTATGTTGTCCTGGAGAGCTTGCAGAGCACTGGGGAAAGGCAGGCAGAGAATTCCCTGCTAGCACCTTCTCTGTGCCTGGGAAGCACAAGTGTTCACATTGCTTCGCAGAATCGCTTTTGTGCAGAAAACAGTAACACTTGTTCAGAACGAAAGAAAGCACAGAGCCCCAGATTTTATGTTGTCCTGGAGAGCTTGCAGAGCACTGGGGAAAGGCAGGCAGAGAATTCCCTGCTAGCACCTTCTCTGTGCCTGGGAAGCAGTAGTGTTCACTTTGCTTCGCAGAATCGCTTTTGTGCAGAAAACAGTAACACTTGTTCAGAACGAAAGAAAGCACAGAGCCCCAGATTTGCTGTTGTCCTGGAGAGCTTGCAGAGCACTGGGGAAAGGCAGGCAGAGAATTCCCTGCTAGCACCTTCTCTGTGCCTGGGAAGCACAAGTGTTCACATTGCTTCGCAGAATCGCTTTTGTGCAGAAAACAGTAACACTTGTTCAGAACGAAAGAAAGCACAGAGCCCCAGATTTTATGTTGTCCTGGAGAGCTTGCAGAGCACTGGGGAAAGGCAGGCAGAGAATTCCCTGCTAGCACCTTCTCTGTGCCTGGGAAGCACAAGTGTTCACATTGCTTCGCAGAATCGCTTTTGTGCAGAAAACAGTAACACTTGTTCAGAATGAAAGAAAGCACAGAGCCCCAGATTTTATGTTGTCCTGGAGAGCTTGCAGAGCACTGGGGAAAGGCAGGCAGAGAATTCCCTGCTAGCACCTTCTCTGTGCCTGGGAAGCACAAGTGTTCACATTGCTTCGCAGAATCGCTTTTGTGCAGAAAACAGTAACACTTGTTCAGAACGAAAGAAAGCACAGAGCCCCAGATTTGCTGTTGTCCTGGAGAGCTTGCAGAGCACTGGGGAAAGGCAGGCAGAGAATTCCCTGCTAGCACCTTCTCTGTGCCTGGGAAGCACAAGTGTTCACATTGCTTCGCAGAATCGCTTTTGTGCAGAAAACAGTAACACTTGTTCAGAATGAAAGAAAGCACAGAACCCCAGATTTTATGTTGTCCTGGAGAGCTTGCAGAGCACTAAGGAAAGGCAGGCAGAGAATTCCCTGCTAGCACCTTCTCTGTGCCTGTTCACATTGCTTCGCAGAATAGCTTTTGTGCAGAAAACAGTAACACTTGTTCAGAATGAAAGAAAGCACAGAACCCCAGATTTTATGTTGTCCTGGAGAGCTTGCAGAGCACTGGGGAAAGGCAGGCAGAGAATTCCCTGCTAGCACCTTCTCTGTGCCTGGGAAGCAGAAGTGTTCACATTGCTTTGCAGAATCGCTTTTGTGCAGAAAACAGTAACACTTGTTCAGAACGAAAGAAAGCACAGAGCCCCAGATTTTATGTTGTCCTGGAGAGCTTGCAGAGCACTGGGGAAAGGCAGGCAGAGAATTCCCTGCTAGCACCTTCTCTGTGCCTGGGAAGCACAAGTGTTCACATTGCTTCGCAGAATCGCTTTTGTGCAGAAAACAGTAACACTTGTTCAGAACGAAAGAAAGCACAGAGCCCCAGATTTTATGTTGTCCTGGAGAGCTTGCAGAGCACTGGGGAAAGGCAGGCAGAGAATTCCCTGCTAGCACCTTCTCTGTGCCTGGGAAGCAGTAGTGTTCACTTTGCTTCGCAGAATCGCTTTTGTGCAGAAAACAGTAACACTTGTTCAGAACGAAAGAAAGCACAGAGCCCCAGATTTGCTGTTGTCCTGGAGAGCTTGCAGAGCACTGGGGAAAGGCAGGCAGAGAATTCCCTGCTAGCACCTTCTCTGTGCCTGGGAAGCACAAGTGTTCACATTGCTTCGCAGAATCGCTTTTGTGCAGAAAACAGTAACACTTGTTCAGAACGAAAGAAAGCACAGAGCCCCAGATTTTATGTTGTCCTGGAGAGCTTGCAGAGCACTGGGGAAAGGCAGGCAGAGAATTCCCTGCTAGCACCTTCTCTGTGCCTGGGAAGCACAAGTGTTCACATTGCTTCGCAGAATCGCTTTTGTGCAGAAAACAGTAACACTTGTTCAGAACGAAAGAAAGCACAGAGCCCCAGATTTTATGTTGTCCTGGAGAGCTTGCAGAGCACTGGGGAAAGGCAGGCAGAGAATTCCCTGCTAGCACCTTCTCTGTGCCTGGGAAGCACAAGTGTTCACATTGCTTCGCAGAATCGCTTTTGTGCAGAAAACAGTAACACTTGTTCAGAACGAAAGAAAGCACAGAGCCCCAGATTTGCTGTTGTCCTGGAGAGCTTGCAGAGCACTGGGGAAAGGCAGGCAGAGAATTCCCTGCTAGCACCTTCTCTGTGCCTGGGAAGCACAAGTGTTCACATTGCTTCGCAGAATCGCTTTTGTGCAGAAAACAGTAACACTTGTTCAGAACGAAAGAAAGCACAGAGCCCCAGATTTTATGTTGTCCTGGAGAGCTTGCAGAGCACTGGGGAAAGGCAGGCAGAGAATTCCCTGCTAGCACCTTCTCTGTGCCTGGGAAGCACAAGTGTTCACATTGCTTCGCAGAATCGCTTTTGTGCAGAAAACAGTAACACTTGTTCAGAACGAAAGAAAGCACAGAGCCCCAGATTTTATGTTGTCCTGGAGAGCTTGCAGAGCACTGGGGAAAGGCAGGCAGAGAATTCCCTGCTAGCACCTTCTCTGTGCCTGGGAAGCAGAAGTGTTCACATTGCTTCGCAGAGTCGCTTTTGTGCAGAAAACAGTAACACTTGTTCAGAACGAAAGAAAGCACAGAGCCCCAGATTTTATGTTGTCCTGGAGAGCTTGCAGAGCACTGGGGAAAGGCAGGCAGAGAATTCCCTGCTAGCACCTTCTCTGTGCCTGGGAAGCACAAGTGTTCACATTGCTTCGCAGAATCGCTTTTGTGCAGAAAACAGTAACACTTGTTCAGAACGAAAGAAAGCACAGAGCCCCAGATTTTATGTTGTCCTGGAGAGCTTGCAGAGCACTGGGGAAAGGCAGGCAGAGAATTCCCTGCTAGCACCTTCTCTGTGCCTGGGAAGCACAAGTGTTCACATTGCTTTGCAGAATCGCTTTTGTGCAGAAAACAGTAACACTTGTTCAGAACGAAAGAAAGCACAGAGCCCCAGATTTGCTGTTGTCCTGGAGAGCTTGCAGAGCACTGAGGAAAGGCAGGCAGAGAATTCCCTGCTAGCACCTTCTCTGTGCCTGGGAAGCAGAAGTGTTCACATTGCTTCGCAGAATCGCTTTTGTGCAGAAAACAGTAACACTTGTTCAGAATGAAAGAAAGCACAGAGCCCCAGATTTTATGTTGTCCTGGAGAGCTTGCAGAGCACTAAGGAAAGGCAGGCAGAGAATTCCCTGATAGCACCTTCTCTGTGCCTCTTCACATTGCTTCGCAGAATCGCTTTTGTGCAGAAAACAGTAACACTTGTTCAGAACGAAAGAAAGCACAGAGCCCCAGATTTGCTGTTGTCCTGGAGAGCTTGCAGAGCACTGGGGAAAGGCAGGCAGAGAATTCCCTGCTAGCACCTTCTCTGTGCCTGGGAAGCACAAGTGTTCACATTGCTTCGCAGAATCGCTTTTGTGCAGAAAACAGTAACACTTGTTCAGAACGAAAGAAAGCACAGAGCCCCAGATTTTATGTTGTCCTGGAGAGCTTGCAGAGCACTGGGGAAAGGCAGGCAGAGAATTCCCTGCTAGCACCTTCTCTGTGCCTGGGAAGCAGTAGTGTTCACTTTGCTTCGCAGAATCGCTTTTGTGCAGAAAACAGTAACACTTGTTCAGAACGAAAGAAAGCACAGAGCCCCAGATTTGCTGTTGTCCTGGAGAGCTTGCAGAGCACTGGGGAAAGGCAGGCAGAGAATTCCCTGCTAGCACCTTCTCTGTGCCTGGGAAGCACAAGTGTTCACATTGCTTCGCAGAATCGCTTTTGTGCAGAAAACAGTAACACTTGTTCAGAACGAAAGAAAGCACAGAGCCCCAGATTTTATGTTGTCCTGGAGAGCTTGCAGAGCACTGGGGAAAGGCAGGCAGAGAATTCCCTGCTAGCACCTTCTCTGTGCCTGGGAAGCACAAGTGTTCACATTGCTTCGCAGAATCGCTTTTGTGCAGAAAACAGTAACACTTGTTCAGAACGAAAGAAAGCACAGAGCCCCAGATTTGCTGTTGTCCTGGAGAGCTTGCAGAGCACTGGGGAAAAGCAGGCAGAGAATTCCCTGCTAGCACCTTCTCTGTGCCTGGGAAGCACAAGTGTTCACATTGCTTCGCAGAATCGCTTTTGTGCAGAAAACAGTAACACTTGTTCAGAACGAAAGAAAGCACAGAGCCCCAGATTTTATGTTGTCCTGGAGAGCTTGCAGAGCACTGGGGAAAGGCAGGCAGAGAATTCCCTGCTAGCACCTTCTCTGTGCCTGGGAAGCACAAGTGTTCACATTGCTTCGCAGAATCGCTTTTGTGCAGAAAACAGTAACACTTGTTCAGAATGAAAGAAAGCACAGAACCCCAGATTTTATGTTGTCCTGGAGAGCTTGCAGAGCACTAAGGAAAGGCAGGCAGAGAATTCCCTGCTAGCACCTTCTCTGTGCCTGTTCACATTGCTTCGCAGAATAGCTTTTGTGCAGAAAACAGTAACACTTGTTCAGAATGAAAGAAAGCACAGAACCCCAGATTTTATGTTGTCCTGGAGAGCTTGCAGAGCACTGGGGAAAGGCAGGCAGAGAATTCCCTGCTAGCACCTTCTCTGTGCCTGGGAAGCAGAAGTGTTCACATTGCTTGGCAGAATCGCTTTTGTGCAGAAAACAGTAACACTTGTTCAGAACGAAAGAAAGCACAGAGCCCCAGATTTTATGTTGTCCTGGAGAGCTTGCAGAGCACTGGGGAAAGGCAGGCAGAGAATTCCCTGCTAGCACCTTCTCTGTGCCTGGGAAGCACAAGTGTTCACATTGCTTCGCAGAATCGCTTTTGTGCAGAAAACAGTAACACTTGTTCAGAACGAAAGAAAGCACAGAGCCCCAGATTTTATGTTGTCCTGGAGAGCTTGCAGAGCACTGGGGAAAGGCAGGCAGAGAATTCCCTGCTAGCACCTTCTCTGTGCCTGGGAAGCAGTAGTGTTCACTTTGCTTCGCAGAATCGCTTTTGTGCAGAAAACAGTAACACTTGTTCAGAACGAAAGAAAGCACAGAGCCCCAGATTTTATGTTGTCCTGGAGAGCTTGCAGAGCACTGGGGAAAGGCAGGCAGAGAATTCCCTGCTAGCACCTTCTCTGTGCCTGGGAAGCAGAAGTGTTCACATTGCTTCGCAGAATCGCTTTTGTGCAGAAAACAGTAACACTTGTTCAGAACGAAAGAAAGCACAGAGCCCCAGATTTTATGTTGTCCTGGAGAGCTTGCAGAGCACTGGGGAAAGGCAGGCAGAGAATTCCCTGCTAGCACCTTCTCTGTGCCTGGGAAGCACAAGTGTTCACATTGCTTCGCAGAATCGCTTTTGTGCAGAAAACAGTAACACTTGTTCAGAACGAAAGAAAGCACAGAGCCGCAGATTTTATGTTGTCCTGGAGAGCTTGCAGAGCACTGGGGAAAGGCAGGCAGAGAATTCCCTGCTAGCACCTTCTCTGTGCCTGGGAAGCACAAGTGTTCACATTGCTTCGCAGAATCGCTTTTGTGCAGAAAACAGTAACACTTGTTCAGAACGAAAGAAAGCACAGAGCCCCAGATTTTATGTTGTCCTGGAGAGCTTGCAGAGCACTGGGGAAAGGCAGGCAGAGAATTCCCTGCTAGCACCTTCTCTGTGCCTGGGAAGCACAAGTGTTCACATTGCTTTGCAGAATCGCTTTTGTGCAGAAAACAGTAACACTTGTTCACAACGAAAGAAAGCACAGAGCCCCAGATTTTATGTTGTCCTGGAGAGCTTGCAGAGCACTGGGGAAAGGCAGGCAGAGAATTCCCTGCTAGCACCTTCTCTGTGCCTGGGAAGCACAAGTGTTCACATTGCTTCGCAGAATCGCTTTTGTGCAGAAAACAGTAACACTTGTTCAGAATGAAAGAAAGCACAGAACCCCAGATTTGCTGTTGTCCTGGAGAGCTTGCAGAGCACTGAGGAAAGGCAGGCAGAGAATTCCCTGCTAGCACCTTCTCTGTGCCTGGGAAGCAGAAGTGTTCACATTGCTTCGCAGAATCGCTTTTGTGCAGAAAACAGTAACACTTGTTCAGAATGAAAGAAAGCACAGAGCCCCAGATTTTATGTTGTCCTGGAGAGCTTGCAGAGCACTAAGGAAAGGCAGGCAGAGAATTCCCTGATAGCACCTTCTCTGTGCCTCTTCACATTGCTTCGCAGAATCGCTTTTGTGCAGAAAACAGTAACACTTGTTCAGAACGAAAGAAAGCACAGAGCCCCAGATTTGCTGTTGTCCTGGAGAGCTTGCAGAGCACTGGGGAAAGGCAGGCAGAGAATTCCCTGCTAGCACCTTCTCTGTGCCTGGGAAGCAGAAGTGTTCACATTGCTTCGCAGAATCGCTTTTGTGCAGAAAACAGTAACACTTGTTCAGAACGAAAGAAAGCACAGAGCCCCAGATTTTATGTTGTCCTGGAGAGCTTGCAGAGCACTGGGGAAAGGCAGGCAGAGAATTCCCTGCTAGCACCTTCTCTGTGCCTGGGAAGCACAAGTGTTCACATTGCTTCGCAGAATCGCTTTTGTGCAGAAAACAGTAACACTTGTTCAGAACGAAAGAAAGCACAGAGCCCCAGATTTTATGTTGTCCTGGAGAGCTTGCAGAGCACTGGGGAAAGGCAGGCAGAGAATTCCCTGCTAGCACCTTCTCTGTGCCTGGGAAGCACAAGTGTTCACATTGCTTTGCAGAATCGCTTTTGTGCAGAAAACAGTAACACTTGTTCAGAACGAAAGAAAGCACAGAGCCCCAGATTTTATGTTGTCCTGGAGAGCTTGCAGAGCACTGGGGAAAGGCAGGCAGAGAATTCCCTGCTAGCACCTTCTCTGTGCCTGGGAAGCACAAGTGTTCACATTGCTTCGCAGAATCGCTTTTGTGCAGAAAACAGTAACACTTGTTCAGAACGAAAGAAAGCACAGAGCCCCAGATTTTATGTTGTCCTGGAGAGCTTGCAGAGCACTGGGGAAAGGCAGGCAGAGAATTCCCTGCTAGCACCTTCTCTGTGCCTGGGAAGCAGTAGTGTTCACTTTGCTTCGCAGAATCGCTTTTGTGCAGAAAACAGTAACACTTGTTCAGAACGAAAGAAAGCACAGAGCCCCAGATTTGCTGTTGTCCTGGAGAGCTTGCAGAGCACTGGGGAAAGGCAGGCAGAGAATTCCCTGCTAGCACCTTCTCTGTGCCTGGGAAGCAGAAGTGTTCACATTGCTTCGCAGAATCGCTTTTGTGCAGAAAACAGTAACACTTGTTCAGAACGAAAGAAAGCACAGAGCCCCAGATTTTATGTTGTCCTGGAGAGCTTGCAGAGCACTGGGGAAAGGCAGGCAGAGAATTCCCTGCTAGCACCTTCTCTGTGCCTGGGAAGCACAAGTGTTCACATTGCTTTGCAGAATCGCTTTTGTGCAGAAAACAGTAACACTTGTTCAGAACGAAAGAAAGCACAGAACCCCAGATTTTATGTTGTCCTGGAGAGCTTGCAGAGCACTGGGGAAAGGCAGGCAGAGAATTCCCTGCTAGCACCTTCTCTGTGCCTGTTCACATTGCTTCGCAGAATAGCTTTTGTGCAGAAACCAGTAACACTTGTTCAGAATGAAAGAAAGCACAGAGCCCCAGATTTGCTGTTGTCCTGGAGAGCTTGCAGAGCACTGGGGAAAGGCAGGCAGAGAATTCCCTGCTAGCACCTTCTCTGTGCCTGGGAAGCACAAGTGTTCACATTGCTTCGCAGAATCGCTTTTGTGCAGAAAACAGTAACACTTGTTCAGAACGAAAGAAAGCACAGAGCCCCAGATTTTATGTTGTCCTGGAGAGCTTGCAGAGCACTGGGGAAAGGCAGGCAGAGAATTCCCTGCTAGCACCTTCTCTGTGCCTGGGAAGCACAAGTGTTCACATTGCTTCGCAGAATCGCTTTTGTGCAGAAAACAGTAACACTTGTTCAGAACGAAAGAAAGCACAGAGCCCCAGATTTTATGTTGTCCTGGAGAGCTTGCAGAGCACTGGGGAAAGGCAGGCAGAGAATTCCCTGCTAGCACCTTCTCTGTGCCTGGGAAGCACAAGTGTTCACATTGCTTTGCAGAATCGCTTTTGTGCAGAAAACAGTAACACTTGTTCAGAACGAAAGAAAGCACAGAGCCCCAGATTTTATGTTGTCCTGGAGAGCTTGCAGAGCACTGGGGAAAGGCAGGCAGAGAATTCCCTGCTAGCACCTTCTCTGTGCCTGGGAAGCACAAGTGTTCACATTGCTTCGCAGAATCGCTTTTGTGCAGAAAACAGTAACACTTGTTCAGAACGAAAGAAAGCACAGAGCCCCAGATTTTATGTTGTCCTGGAGAGCTTGCAGAGCACTGGGGAAAGGCAGGCAGAGAATTCCCTGCTAGCACCTTCTCTGTGCCTGGGAAGCACAAGTGTTCACATTGCTTCGCAGAATCGCTTTTGTGCAGAAAACAGTAACACTTGTTCAGAACGAAAGAAAGCACAGAGCCCCAGATTTTATGTTGTCCTGGAGAGCTTGCAGAGCACTGGGGAAAGGCAGGCAGAGAATTCCCTGCTAGCACCTTCTCTGTGCCTGGGAAGCACAAGTGTTCACATTGCTTCGCAGAATCGCTTTTGTGCAGAAAACAGTAACACTTGTTCAGAACGAAAGAAAGCACAGAGCCCCAGATTTTATGTTGTCCTGGAGAGCTTGCAGAGCACTGGGGAAAGGCAGGCAGAGAATTCCCTGCTAGCACCTTCTCTGTGCCTGGGAAGCACAAGTGTTCACATTGCTTCGCAGAATCGCTTTTGTGCAGAAAACAGTAACACTTGTTCAGAACGAAAGAAAGCACAGAGCCCCAGATTTTATGTTGTCCTGGAGAGCTTGCAGAGCACTGGGGAAAGGCAGGCAGAGAATTCCCTGCTAGCACCTTCTCTGTGCCTGGGAAGCAGAAGTGTTCACATTGCTTCGCAGAATCGCTTTTGTGCAGAAAACAGTAACACTTGTTCAGAACGAAAGAAAGCACAGAGCCCCAGATTTTATGTTGTCCTGGAGAGCTTGCAGAGCACTGGGGAAAGGCAGGCAGAGAATTCCCTGCTAGCACCTTCTCTGTGCCTGGGAAGCACAAGTGTTCACATTGCTTCGCAGAATCGCTTTTGTGCAGAAAACAGTAACACTTGTTCAGAACGAAAGAAAGCACAGAGCCCCAGATTTGCTGTTGTCCTGGAGAGCTTGCAGAGCACTGGGGAAAGGCAGGCAGAGAATTCCCTGCTAGCACCTTCTCTGTGCCTGGGAAGCACAAGTGTTCACATTGCTTCGCAGAATCGCTTTTGTGCAGAAAACAGTAACACTTGTTCAGAACGAAAGAAAGCACAGAGCCCCAGATTTTATGTTGTCCTGGAGAGCTTGCAGAGCACTGGGGAAAGGCAGGCAGAGAATTCCCTGCTAGCACCTTCTCTGTGCCTGGGAAGCACAAGTGTTCACATTGCTTCGCAGAATCGCTTTTGTGCAGAAAACAGTAACACTTGTTCAGAACGAAAGAAAGCACAGAGCCCCAGATTTTATGTTGTCCTGGAGAGCTTGCAGAGCACTGGGGAAAGGCAGGCAGAGAATTCCCTGCTAGCACCTTCTCTGTGCCTGGGAAGCACAAGTGTTCACATTGCTTCGCAGAGTCGCTTTTGTGCAGAAAACAGTAACACTTGTTCAGAACGAAAGAAAGCACAGAGCCCCAGATTTTATGTTGTCCTGGAGAGCTTGCAGAGCACTGGGGAAAGGCAGGCAGAGAATTCCCTGCTAGCACCTTCTCTGTGCCTGGGAAGCACAAGTGTTCACATTGCTTCGCAGAATCGCTTTTGTGCAGAAAACAGTAACACTTGTTCAGAACGAAAGAAAGCACAGAGCCCCAGATTTTATGTTGTCCTGGAGAGCTTGCAGAGCACTGGGGAAAGGCAGGCAGAGAATTCCCTGCTAGCACCTTCTCTGTGCCTGGGAAGCACAAGTGTTCACATTGCTTTGCAGAATCGCTTTTGTGCAGAAAACAGTAACACTTGTTCAGAACGAAAGAAAGCACAGAGCCCCAGATTTGCTGTTGTCCTGGAGAGCTTGCAGAGCACTGAGGAAAGGCAGGCAGAGAATTCCCTGCTAGCACCTTCTCTGTGCCTGGGAAGCAGAAGTGTTCACATTGCTTCGCAGAATCGCTTTTGTGCAGAAAACAGTAACACTTGTTCAGAATGAAAGAAAGCACAGAGCCCCAGATTTTATGTTGTCCTGGAGAGCTTGCAGAGCACTAAGGAAAGGCAGGCAGAGAATTCCCTGATAGCACCTTCTCTGTGCCTCTTCACATTGCTTCGCAGAATCGCTTTTGTGCAGAAAACAGTAACACTTGTTCAGAACGAAAGAAAGCACAGAGCCCCAGATTTTATGTTGTCCTGGAGAGCTTGCAGAGCACTGGGGAAAGGCAGGCAGAGAATTCCCTGCTAGCACCTTCTCTGTGCCTGGGAAGCAGTAGTGTTCACTTTGCTTCGCAGAATCGCTTTTGTGCAGAAAACAGTAACACTTGTTCAGAACGAAAGAAAGCACAGAGCCCCAGATTTGCTGTTGTCCTGGAGAGCTTGCAGAGCACTGGGGAAAGGCAGGCAGAGAATTCCCTGCTAGCACCTTCTCTGTGCCTGGGAAGCAGAAGTGATCACATTGCTTCGCAGAATCGCTTTTGTGCAGAAAACAGTAACACTTGTTCAGAACGAAAGAAAGCACAGAGCCCCAGATTTTATGTTGTCCTGGAGAGCTTGCAGAGCACTGGGGAAAGGCAGGCAGAGAATTCCCTGCTAGCACCTTCTCTGTGCCTGGGAAGCAGAAGTGTTCACATTGCTTCGCAGAATCGCTTTTGTGCAGAAAACAGTAACACTTGTTCAGAACGAAAGAAAGCACAGAGCCCCAGATTTGCTGTTGTCCTGGAGAGCTTGCAGAGCACTGGGGAAAGGCAGGCAGAGAATTCCCTGCTAGCACCTTCTCTGTGCCTGGGAAGCACAAGTGTTCACATTGCTTCGCAGAATCGCTTTTGTGCAGAAAACAGTAACACTTGTTCAGAACGAAAGAAAGCACAGAGCCCCAGATTTTATGTTGTCCTGGAGAGCTTGCAGAGCACTGGGGAAAGGCAGGCAGAGAATTCCCTGCTAGCACCTTCTCTGTGCCTGGGAAGCACAAGTGTTCACATTGCTTC
Organism: Strix uralensis; assembly: GCF_047716275.1. Taxonomy (NCBI): domain Eukaryota; kingdom Metazoa; phylum Chordata; class Aves; order Strigiformes; family Strigidae; genus Strix; species Strix uralensis. Next base: position 325,326 of record NW_027436731.1, read on the forward strand.
GCAGAATCGCTTTTGTGCAGAAAACAGTAACACTTGTTCAGAATGAAAGAAAGCACAGAACCCCAGATTTTATGTTGTCCTGGAGAGCTTGCAGAGCACTAAGGAAAGGCAGGCAGAGAATTCCCTGCTAGCACCTTCTCTGTGCCTGTTCACATTGCTTCGCAGAATAGCTTTTGTGCAGAAAACAGTAACACTTGTTCACAATGAAAGAAAGCACAGAACCCCAGATTTTATGTTGTCCTGGAGAGTTTGCAGAGCACTGGGGAAAGGCAGGCAGAGAATTCCCTGCTAGCACCTTCTCTGTGCCTGGGAAGCAGAAGTGTTCACATTGCTTGGCAGAATCGCTTTTGTGCAGAAAACAGTAACACTTGTTCAGAACGAAAGAAAGCACAGAGCCCCAGATTTTATGTTGTCCTGGAGAGCTTGCAGAGCACTGGGGAAAGGCAGGCAGAGAATTCCCTGCTAGCACCTTCTCTGTGCCTGGGAAGCACAAGTGTTCACATTGCTTCGCAGAATCGCTTTTGTGCAGAAAACAGTAACACTTGTTCAGAACGAAAGAAAGCACAGAGCCCCAGATTTTATGTTGTCCTGGAGAGCTTGCAGAGCACTGGGGAAAGGCAGGCAGAGAATTCCCTGCTAGCACCTTCTCTGTGCCTGGGAAGCAGTAGTGTTCACTTTGCTTCGCAGAATCGCTTTTGTGCAGAAAACAGTAACACTTGTTCAGAACGAAAGAAAGCACAGAGCCCCAGATTTGCTGTTGTCCTGGAGAGCTTGCAGAGCACTGGGGAAAGGCAGGCAGAGAATTCCCTGCTAGCACCTTCTCTGTGCCTGGGAAGCAGAAGTGTTCACATTGCTTCGCAGAATCGCTTTTGTGCAGAAAACAGTAACACTTGTTCACAACGAAAGAAAGCACAGAGCCCCAGATTTTATGTTGTCCTGGAGAGCTTGCAGAGCACTGGGGAAAGGCAGGCAGAGAATTCCCTGCTAGCACCTTCTCTGTGCCTGGGAAGCACAAGTGTTCACATTGCTTCGCAGAATCGCTTTTGTGCAGAAAACAGTAACACTTGTTCAGAACGAAAGAAAGCACAGAGCCGCAGATTTTATGTTGTCCTGGAGAGCTTGCAGAGCACTGGGGAAAGGCAGGCAGAGAATTCCCTGCTAGCACCTTCTCTGTGCCTGGGAAGCACAAGTGTTCACATTGCTTCGCAGAATCGCTTTTGTGCAGAAAACAGTAACACTTGTTCAGAACGAAAGAAAGCACAGAGCGCCAGATTTTATGTTGTCCTGGAGAGCTTGCAGAGCACTGGGGAAAGGCAGGCAGAGAATTCCCTGCTAGCACCTTCTCTGTGCCTGGGAAGCACAAGTGTTCACATTGCTTCGCAGAATCGCTTTTGTGCAGAAAACAGTAACACTTGTTCAGAATGAAAGAAAGCACAGAACCCCAGATTTGCTGTTGTCCTGGAGAGCTTGCAGAGCACTGAGGAAAGGCAGGCAGAGAATTCCCTGCTAGCACCTTCTCTGTGCCTGGGAAGCAGAAGTGTTCACATTGCTTCGCAGAATCGCTTTTGTGCAGAAAACAGTAACACTTGTTCAGAATGAAAGAAAGCACAGAGCCCCAGATTTTATGTTGTCCTGGAGAGCTTGCAGAGCACTAAGGAAAGGCAGGCAGAGAATTCCCTGATAGCACCTTCTCTGTGCCTCTTCACATTGCTTCGCAGAATCGCTTTTGTGCAGAAAACAGTAACACTTGTTCAGAACGAAAGAAAGCACAGAGCCCCAGATTTGCTGTTGTCCTGGAGAGCTTGCAGAGCACTGGGGAAAGGCAGGCAGAGAATTCCCTGCTAGCACCTTCTCTGTGCCTGGGAAGCACAAGTGTTCACATTGCTTCGCAGAATCGCTTTTGTGCAGAAAACAGTAACACTTGTTCAGAACGAAAGAAAGCACAGAGCCCCAGATTTTATGTTGTCCTGGAGAGCTTGCAGAGCACTGGGGAAAGGCAGGCAGAGAATTCCCTGCTAGCACCTTCTCTGTGCCTGGGAAGCACAAGTGTTCACATTGCTTCGCAGAATCGCTTTTGTGCAGAAAACAGTAACACTTGTTCAGAACGAAAGAAAGCACAGAGCCCCAGATTTGCTGTTGTCCTGGAGAGCTTGCAGAGCACTGGGGAAAGGCAGGCAGAGAATTCCCTGCTAGCACCTTCTCTGTGCCTGGGAAGCACAAGTGTTCACATTGCTTCGCAGAATCGCTTTTGTGCAGAAAACAGTAACACTTGTTCAGAACGAAAGAAAGCACAGAGCCCCAGATTTTATGTTGTCCTGGAGAGCTTGCAGAGCACTGGGGAAAGGCAGGCAGAGAATTCCCTGCTAGCACCTTCTCTGTGCCTGGGAAGCACAAGTGTTCACATTGCTTCGCAGAATCGCTTTTGTGCAGAAAACAGTAACACTTGTTCAGAACGAAAGAAAGCACAGAGCCCCAGATTTGCTGTTGTCCTGGAGAGCTTGCAGAGCACTGGGGAAAGGCAGGCAGAGAATTCCCTGCTAGCACCTTCTCTGTGCCTGGGAAGCACAAGTGTTCACATTGCTTCGCAGAATCGCTTTTGTGCAGAAAACAGTAACACTTGTTCAGAACGAAAGAAAGCACAGAGCCCCAGATTTTATGTTGTCCTGGAGAGCTTGCAGAGCACTGGGGAAAGGCAGGCAGAGAATTCCCTGCTAGCACCTTCTCTGTGCCTGGGAAGCAGAAGTGTTCACATTGCTTCGCAGAATCGCTTTTGTGCAGAAAACAGTAACACTTGTTCAGAACGAAAGAAAGCACAGAGCCCCAGATTTTATGTTGTCCTGGAGAGCTTGCAGAGCACTGGGGAAAGGCAGGCAGAGAATTCCCTGCTAGCACCTTCTCTGTGCCTGGGAAGCACAAGTGTTCACATTGCTTCGCAGAATCGCTTTTGTGCAGAAAACAGTAACACTTGTTCAGAACGAAAGAAAGCACAGAGCCCCAGATTTGCTGTTGTCCTGGAGAGCTTGCAGAGCACTGGGGAAAGGCAGGCAGAGAATTCCCTGCTAGCACCTTCTCTGTGCCTGGGAAGCACAAGTGTTCACATTGCTTCGCAGAATCGCTTTTGTGCAGAAAACAGTAACACTTGTTCAGAACGAAAGAAAGCACAGAGCCCCAGATTTTATGTTGTCCTGGAGAGCTTGCAGAGCACTGGGGAAAGGCAGGCAGAGAATTCCCTGCTAGCACCTTCTCTGTGCCTGGGAAGCACAAGTGTTCACATTGCTTCGCAGAATCGCTTTTGTGCAGAAAACAGTAACACTTGTTCAGAACGAAAGAAAGCACAGAGCCCCAGATTTTATGTTGTCCTGGAGAGCTTGCAGAGCACTGGGGAAAGGCAGGCAGAGAATTCCCTGCTAGCACCTTCTCTGTGCCTGGGAAGCACAAGTGTTCACATTCCTTCGCAGAGTCGCTTTTGTGCAGAAAACAGTAACACTTGTTCAGAACGAAAGAAAGCACAGAGCCCCAGATTTTATGTTGTCCTGGAGAGCTTGCAGAGCACTGGGGAAAGGCAGGCAGAGAATTCCCTGCTAGCACCTTCTCTGTGCCTGGGAAGCACAAGTGTTCACATTGCTTCGCAGAATCGCTTTTGTGCAGAAAACAGTAACACTTGTTCAGAACGAAAGAAAGCACAGAGCCCCAGATTTTATGTTGTCCTGGAGAGCTTGCAGAGCACTGGGGAAAGGCAGGCAGAGAATTCCCTGCTAGCACCTTCTCTGTGCCTGGGAAGCACAAGTGTTCACATTGCTTTGCAGAATCGCTTTTGTGCAGAAAACAGTAACACTTGTTCAGAACGAAAGAAAGCACAGAGCCCCAGATTTGCTGTTGTCCTGGAGAGCTTGCAGAGCACTGAGGAAAGGCAGGCAGAGAATTCCCTGCTAGCACCTTCTCTGTGCCTGGGAAGCACAAGTGTTCACATTGCTTCGCAGAATCGCTTTTGTGCAGAAAACAGTAACACTTGTTCAGAATGAAAGAAAGCACAGAGCCCCAGATTTTATGTTGTCCTGGAGAGCTTGCAGAGCACTAAGGAAAGGCAGGCAGAGAATTCCCTGATAGCACCTTCTCTGTGCCTCTTCACATTGCTTCGCAGAATCGCTTTTGTGCAGAAAACAGTAACACTTGTTCAGAACGAAAGAAAGCACAGAGCCCCAGATTTGCTGTTGTCCTGGAGAGCTTGCAGAGCACTGGGGAAAGGCAGGCAGAGAATTCCCTGCTAGCACCTTCTCTGTGCCTGGGAAGCAGAAGTGTTCACATTGCTTCGCAGAATAGCTTTTGTGCAGAAAACAGTAACACTTGTTCAGAACGAAAGAAAGCACAGAGCCCCAGATTTTATGTTGTCCTGGAGAGCTTGCAGAGCACTGGGGAAAGGCAGGCAGAGAATTCCCTGCTAGCACCTTCTCTGTGCCTGGGAAGCACAAGTGTTCACATTGCTTCGCAGAATCGCTTTTGTGCAGAAAACAGTAACACTTGTTCAGAACGAAAGAAAGCACAGAGCCCCAGATTTGCTGTTGTCCTGGAGAGCTTGCAGAGCACTGGGGAAAGGCAGGCAGAGAATTCCCTGCTAGCACCTTCTCTGTGCCTGGGAAGCACAAGTGTTCACATTGCTTCGCAGAATCGCTTTTGTGCAGAAAACAGTAACACTTGTTCAGAACGAAAGAAAGCACAGAGCCCCAGATTTTATGTTGTCCTGGAGAGCTTGCAGAGCACTGGGGAAAGGCAGGCAGAGAATTCCCTGCTAGCACCTTCTCTGTGCCTGGGAAGCACAAGTGTTCACATTGCTTCGCAGAATCGCTTTTGTGCAGAAAACAGTAACACTTGTTCAGAATGAAAGAAAGCACAGAACCCCAGATTTTATGTTGTCCTGGAGAGCTTGCAGAGCACTAAGGAAAGGCAGGCAGAGAATTCCCTGCTAGCACCTTCTCTGTGCCTGTTCACATTGCTTCGCAGAATAGCTTTTGTGCAGAAAACAGTAACACTTGTTCAGAATGAAAGAAAGCACAGAACCCCAGATTTGCTGTTGTCCTGGAGAGCTTGCAGAGCACTGGGGAAAGGCAGGCAGAGAATTCCCTGCTAGCACCTTCTCTGTGCCTGGGAAGCAGAAGTGTTCACATTGCTTGGCAGAATCGCTTTTGTGCAGAAAACAGTAACACTTGTTCAGAACGAAAGAAAGCACAGAGCCCCAGATTTTATGTTGTCCTGGAGAGCTTGCAGAGCACTGGGGAAAGGCAGGCAGAGAATTCCCTGCTAGCACCTTCTCTGTGCCTGGGAAGCACAAGTGTTCACATTGCTTCGCAGAATCGCTTTTGTGCAGAAAACAGTAACACTTGTTCAGAACGAAAGAAAGCACAGAGCCCCAGATTTTATGTTGTCCTGGAGAGCTTGCAGAGCACTGGGGAAAGGCAGGCAGAGAATTCCCTGCTAGCACCTTCTCTGTGCCTGGGAAGCACAAGTGTTCACATTGCTTCGCAGAATCGCTTTTGTGCAGAAAACAGTAACACTTGTTCAGAACGAAAGAAAGCACAGAGCCCCAGATTTTATGTTGTCCTGGAGAGCTTGCAGAGCACTGGGGAAAGGCAGGCAGAGAATTCCCTGCTAGCACCTTCTCTGTGCCTGGGAAGCACAAGTGTTCACATTGCTTCGCAGAATCGCTTTTGTGCAGAAAACAGTAACACTTGTTCAGAACGAAAGAAAGCACAGAGCCCCAGATTTTATGTTGTCCTGGAGAGCTTGCAGAGCACTGGGGAAAGGCAGGCAGAGAATTCCCTGCTAGCACCTTCTCTGTGCCTGGGAAGCACAAGTGTTCACATTGCTTTGCAGAATCGCTTTTGTGCAGAAAACAGTAACACTTGTTCAGAACGAAAGAAAGCACAGAGCCCCAGATTTTATGTTGTCCTGGAGAGCTTGCAGAGCACTGGGGAAAGGCAGGCAGAGAATTCCCTGCTAGCACCTTCTCTGTGCCTGGGAAGCACAAGTGTTCACATTGCTTCGCAGAATCGCTTTTGTGCAGAAAACAGTAACACTTGTTCAGAACGAAAGAAAGCACAGAGCCCCAGATTTGCTGTTGTCCTGGAGAGCTTGCAGAGCACTGGGGAAAGGCAGGCAGAGAATTCCCTGCTAGCACCTTCTCTGTGCCTGGGAAGCACAAGTGTTCACATTGCTTCGCAGAATCGCTTTTGTGCAGAAAACAGTAACACTTGTTCAGAACGAAAGAAAGCACAGAGCCCCAGATTTTATGTTGTCCTGGAGAGCTTGCAGAGCACTGGGGAAAGGCAGGCAGAGAATTCCCTGCTAGCACCTTCTCTGTGCCTGGGAAGCACAAGTGTTCACATTGCTTCGCAGAATCGCTTTTGTGCAGAAAACAGTAACACTTGTTCAGAACGAAAGAAAGCACAGAGCCCCAGATTTTATGTTGTCCTGGAGAGCTTGCAGAGCACTGGGGAAAGGCAGGCAGAGAATTCCCTGCTAGCACCTTCTCTGTGCCTGGGAAGCAGAAGTGTTCACATTGCTTCGCAGAATCGCTTTTGTGCAGAAAACAGTAACACTTGTTCAGAACGAAAGAAAGCACAGAGCCCCAGATTTTATGTTGTCCTGGAGAGCTTGCAGAGCACTGGGGAAAGGCAGGCAGAGAATTCCCTGCTAGCACCTTCTCTGTGCCTGGGAAGCACAAGTGTTCACATTGCTTCGCAGAATCGCTTTTGTGCAGAAAACAGTAACACTTGTTCAGAACGAAAGAAAGCACAGAGCCCCAGATTTGCTGTTGTCCTGGAGAGCTTGCAGAGCACTGGGGAAAGGCAGGCAGAGAATTCCCTGCTAGCACCTTCTCTGTGCCTGGGAAGCACAAGTGTTCACATTGCTTCGCAGAATCGCTTTTGTGCAGAAAACAGTAACACTTGTTCAGAACGAAAGAAAGCACAGAGCCCCAGATTTTATGTTGTCCTGGAGAGCTTGCAGAGCACTGGGGAAAGGCAGGCAGAGAATTCCCTGCTAGCACCTTCTCTGTGCCTGGGAAGCACAAGTGTTCACATTGCTTCGCAGAATCGCTTTTGTGCAGAAAACAGTAACACTTGTTCAGAACGAAAGAAAGCACAGAGCCCCAGATTTTATGTTGTCCTGGAGAGCTTGCAGAGCACTGGGGAAAGGCAGGCAGAGAATTCCCTGCTAGCACCTTCTCTGTGCCTGGGAAGCACAAGTGTTCACATTGCTTCGCAGAGTCGCTTTTGTGCAGAAAACAGTAACACTTGTTCAGAACGAAAGAAAGCACAGAGCCCCAGATTTTATGTTGTCCTGGAGAGCTTGCAGAGCACTGGGGAAAGGCAGGCAGAGAATTCCCTGCTAGCACCTTCTCTGTGCCTGGGAAGCACAAGTGTTCACATTGCTTCGCAGAATCGCTTTTGTGCAGAAAACAGTAACACTTGTTCAGAACGAAAGAAAGCACAGAGCCCCAGATTTTATGTTGTCCTGGAGAGCTTGCAGAGCACTAAGGAAAGGCAGGCAGAGAATTCCCTGATAGCACCTTCTCTGTGCCTCTTCACATTGCTTCGCAGAATCGCTTTTGTGCAGAAAACAGTAACACTTGTTCAGAACGAAAGAAAGCACAGAGCCCCAGATTTGCTGTTGTCCTGGAGAGCTTGCAGAGCACTGGGGAAAGGCAGGCAGAGAATTCCCTGCTAGCACCTTCTCTGTGCCTGGGAAGCAGAAGTGTTCACATTGCTTCGCAGAATAGCTTTTGTGCAGAAAACAGTAACACTTGTTCAGAACGAAAGAAAGCACAGAGCCCCAGATTTTATGTTGTCCTGGAGAGCTTGCAGAGCACTGGGGAAAGGCAGGCAGAGAATTCCCTGCTAGCACCTTCTCTGTGCCTGGGAAGCACAAGTGTTCACATTGCTTCGCAGAATCGCTTTTGTGCAGAAAACAGTAACACTTGTTCAGAACGAAAGAAAGCACAGAGCCCCAGATTTTATGTTGTCCTGGAGAGCTTGCAGAGCACTGGGGAAAGGCAGGCAGAGAATTCCCTGCTAGCACCTTCTCTGTGCCTGGGAAGCACAAGTGTTCACATTGCTTTGCAGAATCGCTTTTGTGCAGAAAACAGTAACACTTGTTCAGAACGAAAGAAAGCACAGAGCCCCAGATTTGCTGTTGTCCTGGAGAGCTTGCAGAGCACTGGGGAAAGGCAGGCAGAGAATTCCCTGCTAGCACCTTCTCTGTGCCTGGGAAGCACAAGTGTTCACATTGCTTCGCAGAATCGCTTTTGTGCAGAAAACAGTAACACTTGTTCAGAACGAAAGAAAGCACAGAGCCCCAGATTTTATGTTGTCCTGGAGAGCTTGCAGAGCACTGGGGAAAGGCAGGCAGAGAATTCCCTGCTAGCACCTTCTCTGTGCCTGGGAAGCACAAGTGTTCACATTGCTTCGCAGAATCGCTTTTGTGCAGAAAACAGTAACACTTGTTCAGAACGAAAGAAAGCACAGAGCCCCAGATTTTATGTTGTCCTGGAGAGCTTGCAGAGCACTGGGGAAAGGCAGGCAGAGAATTCCCTGCTAGCACCTTCTCTGTGCCTGGGAAGCACAAGTGTTCACATTGCTTCGCAGAGTCGCTTTTGTGCAGAAAACAGTAACACTTGTTCAGAACGAAAGAAAGCACAGAGCCCCAGATTTTATGTTGTCCTGGAGAGCTTGCAGAGCACTGGGGAAAGGCAGGCAGAGAATTCCCTGCTAGCACCTTCTCTGTGCCTGGGAAGCACAAGTGTTCACATTGCTTCGCAGAATCGCTTTTGTGCAGAAAACAGTAACACTTGTTCAGAACGAAAGAAAGCACAGAGCCCCAGATTTTATGTTGTCCTGGAGAGCTTGCAGAGCACTAAGGAAAGGCAGGCAGAGAATTCCCTGATAGCACCTTCTCTGTGCCTCTTCACATTGCTTCGCAGAATCGCTTTTGTGCAGAAAACAGTAACACTTGTTCAGAACGAAAGAAAGCACAGAGCCCCAGATTTGCTGTTGTCCTGGAGAGCTTGCAGAGCACTGGGGAAAGGCAGGCAGAGAATTCCCTGCTAGCACCTTCTCTGTGCCTGGGAAGCAGAAGTGTTCACATTGCTTCGCAGAATAGCTTTTGTGCAGAAAACAGTAACACTTGTTCAGAACGAAAGAAAGCACAGAGCCCCAGATTTTATGTTGTCCTGGAGAGCTTGCAGAGCACTGGGGAAAGGCAGGCAGAGAATTCCCTGCTAGCACCTTCTCTGTGCCTGGGAAGCACAAGTGTTCACATTGCTTCGCAGAATCGCTTTTGTGCAGAAAACAGTAACACTTGTTCAGAACGAAAGAAAGCACAGAGCCCCAGATTTGCTGTTGTCCTGGAGAGCTTGCAGAGCACTGGGGAAAGGCAGGCAGAGAATTCCCTGCTAGCACCTTCTCTGTGCCTGGGAAGCACAAGTGTTCACATTGCTTCGCAGAATCGCTTTTGTGCAGAAAACAGTAACACTTGTTCAGAACGAAAGAAAGCACAGAGCCCCAGATTTTATGTTGTCCTGGAGAGCTTGCAGAGCACTGGGGAAAGGCAGGCAGAGAATTCCCTGCTAGCACCTTCTCTGTGCCTGGGAAGCACAAGTGTTCACATTGCTTCGCAGAATCGCTTTTGTGCAGAAAACAGTAACACTTGTTCAGAATGAAAGAAAGCACAGAACCCCAGATTTTATGTTGTCCTGGAGAGCTTGCAGAGCACTAAGGAAAGGCAGGCAGAGAATTCCCTGCTAGCACCTTCTCTGTGCCTGTTCACATTGCTTCGCAGAATAGCTTTTGTGCAGAAAACAGTAACACTTGTTCAGAATGAAAGAAAGCACAGAACCCCAGATTTTATGTTGTCCTGGAGAGCTTGCAGAGCACTAAGGAAAGGCAGGCAGAGAATTCCCTGATAGCACCTTCTCTGTGCCTCTTCACATTGCTTCGCAGAATCGCTTTTGTGCAGAAAACAGTAACACTTGTTCAGAACGAAAGAAAGCACAGAGCCCCAGATTTGCTGTTGTCCTGGAGAGCTTGCAGAGCACTGGGGAAAGGCAGGCAGAGAATTCCCTGCTAGCACCTTCTCTGTGCCTGGGAAGCAGAAGTGTTCACATTGCTTCGCAGAATAGCTTTTGTGCAGAAAACAGTAACACTTGTTCAGAACGAAAGAAAGCACAGAGCCCCAGATTTTATGTTGTCCTGGAGAGCTTGCAGAGCACTGGGGAAAGGCAGGCAGAGAATTCCCTGCTAGCACCTTCTCTGTGCCTGGGAAGCACAAGTGTTCACATTGCTTCGCAGAATCGCTTTTGTGCAGAAAACAGTAACACTTGTTCAGAACGAAAGAAAGCACAGAGCCCCAGATTTTATGTTGTCCTGGAGAGCTTGCAGAGCACTGGGGAAAGGCAGGCAGAGAATTCCCTGCTAGCACCTTCTCTGTGCCTGGGAAGCACAAGTGTTCACATTGCTTCGCAGAATCGCTTTTGTGCAGAAAACAGTAACACTTGTTCAGAACGAAAGAAAGCACAGAGCCCCAGATTTGCTGTTGTCCTGGAGAGCTTGCAGAGCACTGGGGAAAGGCAGGCAGAGAATTCCCTGCTAGCACCTTCTCTGTGCCTGGGAAGCACAAGTGTTCACATTGCTTCGCAGAATCGCTTTTGTGCAGAAAACAGTAACACTTGTTCAGAACGAAAGAAAGCACAGAGCCCCAGATTTTATGTTGTCCTGGAGAGCTTGCAGAGCACTGGGGAAAGGCAGGCAGAGAATTCCCTGCTAGCACCTTCTCTGTGCCTGGGAAGCACAAGTGTTCACATTGCTTCGCAGAATCGCTTTTGTGCAGAAAACAGTAACACTTGTTCAGAACGAAAGAAAGCACAGAGCCCCAGATTTTATGTTGTCCTGGAGAGCTTGCAGAGCACTGGGGAAAGGCAGGCAGAGAATTCCCTGCTAGCACCTTCTCTGTGCCTGGGAAGCACAAGTGTTCACATTGCTTCGCAGAGTCGCTTTTGTGCAGAAAACAGTAACACTTGTTCAGAACGAAAGAAAGCACAGAGCCCCAGATTTTATGTTGTCCTGGAGAGCTTGCAGAGCACTGGGGAAAGGCAGGCAGAGAATTCCCTGCTAGCACCTTCTCTGTGCCTGGGAAGCACAAGTGTTCACATTGCTTCGCAGAATCGCTTTTGTGCAGAAAACAGTAACACTTGTTCAGAACGAAAGAAAGCACAGAGCCCCAGATTTTATGTTGTCCTGGAGAGCTTGCAGAGCACTAAGGAAAGGCAGGCAGAGAATTCCCTGATAGCACCTTCTCTGTGCCTCTTCACATTGCTTCGCAGAATCGCTTTTGTGCAGAAAACAGTAACACTTGTTCAGAACGAAAGAAAGCACAGAGCCCCAGATTTGCTGTTGTCCTGGAGAGCTTGCAGAGCACTGGGGAAAGGCAGGCAGAGAATTCCCTGCTAGCACCTTCTCTGTGCCTGGGAAGCAGAAGTGTTCACATTGCTTCGCAGAATAGCTTTTGTGCAGAAAACAGTAACACTTGTTCAGAACGAAAGAAAGCACAGAGCCCCAGATTTTATGTTGTCCTGGAGAGCTTGCAGAGCACTGGGGAAAGGCAGGCAGAGAATTCCCTGCTAGCACCTTCTCTGTGCCTGGGAAGCACAAGTGTTCACATTGCTTCGCAGAATCGCTTTTGTGCAGAAAACAGTAACACTTGTTCAGAACGAAAGAAAGCACAGAGCCCCAGATTTGCTGTTGTCCTGGAGAGCTTGCAGAGCACTGGGGAAAGGCAGGCAGAGAATTCCCTGCTAGCACCTTCTCTGTGCCTGGGAAGCACAAGTGTTCACATTGCTTCGCAGAATCGCTTTTGTGCAGAAAACAGTAACACTTGTTCAGAACGAAAGAAAGCACAGAGCCCCAGATTTTATGTTGTCCTGGAGAGCTTGCAGAGCACTGGGGAAAGGCAGGCAGAGAATTCCCTGCTAGCACCTTCTCTGTGCCTGGGAAGCACAAGTGTTCACATTGCTTCGCAGAATCGCTTTTGTGCAGAAAACAGTAACACTTGTTCAGAATGAAAGAAAGCACAGAACCCCAGATTTTATGTTGTCCTGGAGAGCTTGCAGAGCACTAAGGAAAGGCAGGCAGAGAATTCCCTGCTAGCACCTTCTCTGTGCCTGTTCACATTGCTTCGCAGAATAGCTTTTGTGCAGAAAACAGTAACACTTGTTCAGAATGAAAGAAAGCACAGAACCCCAGATTTGCTGTTGTCCTGGAGAGCTTGCAGAGCACTGGGGAAAGGCAGGCAGAGAATTCCCTGCTAGCACCTTCTCTGTGCCTGGGAAGCAGAAGTGTTCACATTGCTTGGCAGAATCGCTTTTGTGCAGAAAACAGTAACACTTGTTCAGAACGAAAGAAAGCACAGAGCCCCAGATTTTATGTTGTCCTGGAGAGCTTGCAGAGCACTGGGGAAAGGCAGGCAGAGAATTCCCTGCTAGCACCTTCTCTGTGCCTGGGAAGCACAAGTGTTCACATTGCTTCGCAGAATCGCTTTTGTGCAGAAAACAGTAACACTTGTTCAGAACGAAAGAAAGCACAGAGCCCCAGATTTTATGTTGTCCTGGAGAGCTTGCAGAGCACTGGGGAAAGGCAGGCAGAGAATTCCCTGCTAGCACCTTCTCTGTGCCTGGGAAGCACAAGTGTTCACATTGCTTCGCAGAATCGCTTTTGTGCAGAAAACAGTAACACTTGTTCAGAACGAAAGAAAGCACAGAGCCCCAGATTTTATGTTGTCCTGGAGAGCTTGCAGAGCACTGGGGAAAGGCAGGCAGAGAATTCCCTGCTAGCACCTTCTCTGTGCCTGGGAAGCACAAGTGTTCACATTGCTTCGCAGAATCGCTTTTGTGCAGAAAACAGTAACACTTGTTCAGAATGAAAGAAAGCACAGAGCCCCAGATTTTATGTTGTCCTGGAGAGCTTGCA